>NC_056454.1:2811099-3148599 GCF_018296145.1 Oncorhynchus tshawytscha | reverse complement strand
CATGGTCCTAGGGCTCAGGACCTTCTAGAGAGAGAAAGAAATAAAGAAAGAGAGAAAGAAAGAAAGATAGAATTTGAGAGAGCATACTTAAATTCACACAGGATACCGGATAAGACAGGAGAAATACTCCAGATATAACAGACTGACCCTAGCTCCCCAACACATAAACTACTGCAGCATAAATACTGGAGGCTGGGACAGGAGGGGTCAGGAGACACTGTGGCCCCATCCGATGATACCCCCAGACAGGGTCAAACAGGCAGGATATAACCCCACCCACTTTGCCAAAGCACAGCCCCCACACCACTAGAGGGATATCTCCAACCACCAACTTACCATTCTGAGACAAGGCCGAGTATAGCCCACAAAGATCTCCACCACGGCACAACCCACCAACCCAGACAGGAAGACCACGTCAGTGACGCACCCCTCCTAGGGACGGCATGGAAGAGCACCAGTAAGCCAGTGACTCAGCCCCTGTAATATGGTTAGAGGCAGAGAATCCCAGTGGAGAGAAGGGAGCCAGCCAGGCAAAGACAGCAAGGGCGGTTCGTTGCTCCAGTGCCTTTCCGTTCACCTTCACACTCCTGGGCCAGAATACACTCATCATATATTCAATAAAGACTTAAAGGTTGAGACCGAGTTTGCGTCTCTCACATGGGTAGGCAGACCATTCCATAAAAATGGAGCTCTATAGGAGAAAGCCCTGCCTCCAGCTGTTTGCTTTGAAATTCTAGGGACAATTAGGAGGCCTGCATCTTGTACCAAATCAGAAAGATAGGTAGGAGCAAGCCCATGTAATGCTTTGTAGGTTAGCAGTAAGACTTTGAAATCAGCCCTTGTGTCACGTCCTGACCTTAGTTCCTTTTTTATGTCTCTATTTTGGTGTGGTCAGGGCGTGAGTTAGGGTGGGCATTCTATGTTTTTCATTCTATGTTTTGTTCTGTGTGTTCTATTTCTATGTGTTTGGCCTGGTATGGTTCCCAAAAAGAGGCAGCTGTCAATCGTTGTCTCTGATTGAGAATCATACTTAGGTAGCCTGTTCCCACCTGTGTTTGTTGCTTTCTGTTTTGTGTTTTTCACCTTACGGGACTGTTTCGTGTCGTTCACTGTCTTTGTTGTTTTTGGTCATTCAGTGTTCAGTTCATTTAATTAAATTTACTATGAACACTTACCACGCTGCTTGTTGGTCCGATGATTCCTATTCCTCATCATCTGACGAAGAGGAGAGCCGTTACACCTTGCCTTAACAGGAAGCCAGTGTAACGAGGCTAGCACTGGAGTAATGTGATCACATTTTTTGGTTCTAGTCAAGATTCTAGCAGCCGTATTTAGGACTAACTGAAGTTTATTTAGTGCTTTATCCAGGTAGCCGGAAAGTAGAGCATTGCAGTAGTCTGACCAAGAAGTTACAAAAGCATGGATTAATTTTTCTGTGTCATTTTCGGACAGAACATTTCAGATTTTTGCGATGTTACGTAGATGGAAAAATGCTGTCCTTGAAACAGTCTTGACATGTTCGTCAAAAGAGAGCTCAGGTTCCAGAGTAACGCCGAGGTCCTTCACAGTTTTATTTGAGACGACTGTACAACCATCAAGTGTAATTGAATTGTCAGATTCAACAGAAGATCTCTTTGTTTCTTAGGACCTAGAACAAGCATCTCTGTTTTGTCCGAGTCTAAAAGTAGAAAAATTGCAGCCATCCACTTCCTTATGTTTGAAACACAGGCTTCCAGGGAGGGCAATTTTGGGGCTTCACCATGTTTCATCGAAATGTACAGCTTTGTGTCATTCGCATTGCAGTGAAAGTTAACATTATGTTTTCGAATGACATCCCCAAGAGGTAAAATATATAGTGAAAAGAGACAAGCTGATATCTTTCTTACAGAAAATATCTAAACCAGGCCAGAACTTGTCCGTGTAGACCAATTTCAGGTTTCCAATCTCTCCAAAAGTATGTGGTGATCGATGGTATCAAATGCAACACTAAGGTCTAGGTGCACAAGGACAGATGCAGAGCCTCAGCCTGACGCCAAGGTAATTTACCACCTTCACAAGTGCAGTCTCAGTGCTATGATGGGGTCTAAAACCAGACTGAAGCATTTTGTTTACATTGTTTGTCGTCAGGAAGGCAGTGAGTTGTTGCACAACAGCTTTTTCTAAAATTCTTGAGAGGAATGGGAGATTCAAGGTTTAGCTTTTTCAAGAGAGGCTTTATTACTGCCACTTTTATTGAGTTTTGTACACATCTGTCTATGAATTGTGTGGTAGGCTATCCTGGTGGATTCTGCTGTGCGCCAGTGATGTAGTGATTTCCCATTTGCAAGGGTTATGTATCTCTCCCTACAACTAATTGCTCCGTTTGAGGGCCACTCCCCCACAGAAGGAGACTCGAAAACGAGGGGGAGGGCTAAGGGGGTATTAGGATTGAGTCTTACAATAGGCCCTGAAGGCACAGGGGAACAGTTGACCTTCATCTGACCTACAAACAGACTGGGAATGGACATGGGGCCAAGTCTCCAAGTCATAGCACCCTTCGGGGTCTGTGTCAGACACACAAATATACATGCATGCATTCACGGACACATCCACACGCACATGCACACAAGTACACATACACACACGTACACACACACACACTAGTGATGCACACGTTAATTCATAACCCACATTCCCCGCGGTTATATCTGTAAGGCGGGCAGGTTTAGGGTCATGAAATATTGTGTGGATGAAGGGCGGGTGGGTGGCTGGCGGGTGGGTTGAATAAAGAAAAAAATGCATTAAATTGTTATGCAGTTCATATCTATAGGCTACATTGAGGCTTTTACCTGGCTTTGGTGTGTAGTGTAAGCATAAGCTTTAGGGCCTAACTGTAGCATGCCAAATACACAGCAATTGCCAAATGCTTTTTGGAACTTGGGCAGATAAAGTTAATGTGTATCCACTCAGGAAAAATGGACAGTGCCAGAGTGTAATTGAATAAGAGAAAAACTGCTAAATGGAGAGTTAAAAGGGGGGGGGCAGAACAGTAGTCTAATGTTTGGGAAAGATTTGGTGAAAGGGATGATACGCTACATGACCGAAGGTATGTGGAAACCTGCTCGTCGAACATCTAAATCCATA
Source organism: Oncorhynchus tshawytscha (assembly GCF_018296145.1). Lineage (NCBI taxonomy): Eukaryota > Metazoa > Chordata > Actinopteri > Salmoniformes > Salmonidae > Oncorhynchus > Oncorhynchus tshawytscha. Next base: position 3,145,476 of record NC_056454.1, on the reverse strand, counting down.
ATGACTACTTCCACTAGATTTTGGAACATTGTCGCAGGGACTTGCTTCCATTCAGCCACGAGCATTAGTGAGGTCGGGCACTGATGTTGGGCGATTAGGCCTGGATCACACTTGTCATTACAATTCATCCCAAAGGTGTTGGATGGGGTTGAGGTCAGGGCTCTTAGCAGGGCAGTCAAGTTCTTCCACACCGATCTTGACAAACCATTTCTGTTGGACCTTGCTTTGTTCACATTGTCATGCTGAAACAGGAAAGGGCCTTCCCCAAACTGTTGCCACAAAGTTGGATGCACAGAATCCTCTAGCATGTCATTGTATGCTGTAGCTGTCACGCCCTGGTTTTAGTATTATGTGTTTTCTATATTTATTTGGTCAGGCCAGGGTGTGACATGGGTTTATTTTGTGTTGTGTTTATGTATGGGGTTTTTCGTAGGTTTTGGGATTGTGGCTTAGTGGGGTGTTCTAGCAAAGTCTATGGTTGCCTGAGGCGGTTCTCAATCAGAGGCAGGTGATTCTCGTTGTCTCTGATTGGGAACCATATTTAGGCAGCCATATTCTTTGAGTGTTTCGTGGGTGATTGTTCCTGTCTTTGTGTTAGTTGTCACCAGATAGGCTGTATAGGGTTTCACGGTCCGTTTATTGTTTTTGTATTGTTTGTGTTTTTTTTCATCTATTAAAGATGTATCAAACTAACGACGCTGCAATTTGGTCCGACTCTCTTTCGACGGAAGAAAACCGTAACAGTAGCGTTAAAATGTCCCTTCACTGGAACTAAGGGGCTTAGCCCGAACCATGAAAAACAGCCCTAGAACATTTTTCCTCCTCAACAAAACTTTCAAGTTGGCACTATGCGTTGGGGCAGGTAGTGTTCTCTTGGCATCCGACAAACTCAGATTTGTCCGTCGGATTGCCAGATGGTGAAGGGTGATTCATCATGCCATGATGCCATGATGTGGCGAGCTTTACACCACTCTAGCCAACGCTTGGCGCAATTGCGCATGGTGATCTTAGGCTTGTGTGCGTCTGCTCGGCAATGGAAACCCATTTCATGAAGCTCCCGACAAACAGTTGTTGTGCTGACGTTTCTTCCGGGGGCAGTTTTTTCACGCTTCTTTTGCTCGGCGGTCATGTTCTGTGTGCTTATGTGGCCTACTGCTTCACGGCTGAGCCGTTGTTTCTCCTAGACGTTTCCACTTCACAATAACAGCACTTACAGTTTACCGGGGAAGCTCTAGCAGGGCATTGACAAACTGGCTAGATGGAAAAGTGGCATCCTATGACAGTGCCATGTTGAAAGTCACTGAGGTCTTCAGTAAGGCCATTCTTCTGCCAATGTTTGTCTACGGCGATTGCATGACTGTGTGCTCAATTTTATATATCTGTCAGCAACGGGTGTGGCTGAAATAGCCGAATTCACTAAGTTGAAGTGATATCCACATATTTTTGAATATATAGTTCAGCATCAGCTATGTTATGAGTGATGTTTGTGAGGCTCTATAAAAATTTGACAGTCACAAGACGGGGACTTCAAAATTGTACGTCAAGGGAGCTGTAGGCCTACTGTTCAGATGAGTTAAATGGAACTGAAATCTGGACACTGTCTGTAGGTCTATAACCTCTCACATACCCTAATATATAATATTAACTCCTGCAGAATTAAGCAGCATCTTGAGAATAAATGCGTGGTTAGGGACCGTCTGTAAAGGTGCTTTCTTTATCAGCATCATAAAACTGTCATCTGGACATTTTGCACGGAAAATCCCCCAAAACATCTTGGAGTTAGACTATGCATTTTCCCGAAATGTCTTTTCTTTGCGAGAGAAGCATATATGAAAGGGAAAATAAACTTTACCGAAGCATTCATTTTGTTGAAGCATTCATTCTAGGGCAACAAGTAATGACAGAAGAGAAGCTGCATGTATAAGTTGTCCAACAAATTGCCTACCAAAATGTCAGAAATTATAACCAGAAACATAGGATTATCTAAAGGCCTGTCAAGAAATTGCTCTTCCATCGCTGACTGTACAGCGCATTTTCTATATTTGAGGGTTAGGGTCGGGTGCGGGACTCACATTTTCACTTCATCACATGCAGTCGGGCGCATCCCTAACACACACACACACACACACACACACACACACACACACACACACACACACACACACACACACACACACACACACACACACAGTTTAGTGATTCATGCTCCAGCTACTCTCCATCTGCCATGGCTCATTCTATAGCAGAAGTGTGTGTGACATGTCCATGTATCTGTCTGTCCCTGTTGTAGAAACATGTTAAAAATGTCAATGATATTTCTCATCTCCGCCTCTTTTTCAGGCCTCGATGTCTGGAGGCAATCTCTCGCTCTCTCTCTGTCAGTCTCTTTTTCTCCTACTGTTATCCATTGTATTATACTGTAGGGTGATGGACTGTAATGGAATATCCCTCCCTCCCGCAGGCATTCATGTCTATGTTCCAGATCTTAACCCAGGAGGGTTGGGTGGATGTGATGGACCAAACTCTTGTGGCTGTTGGTCAAATGTGGGCTCCTGTTGTGGCTATCTACTTCATCCTCTACCATCTGTTCGCTACTCTGGTAAGGGCTCTGTCTGCACAGTGTGTAGATCCTAATATATTCCATTAGGCAGACACTTTTATTCAGTAACCTACAGTCAGTGCATACCATAGAATGAATCGATTGAATTGTGCATCTGATCCCTGTGGGAATTACACCCACAACATATTGACCATTTTGAATTTGTATTGTCCTCAGGGCACCATTGTACATGAGACCCTGGTCTCTAAGGGTTGTTACCTGACGAAGGCTATTGTAATGTGTCACAGTATTTGTGGGTGGAGGAAGGAAAGATGGAAGCACAAGAGCAGAATACCATTCTGCTGGCTTGCTTTCTTTTAATGAAAGTCTCTTCACAGCATCACAGTGGATAAGTCTGACCTTATTCAATGTATTGATAAGGCCTCTTGTCTCTACACAACCTTATAACCTCGTAGTGGAATATTCTATCACACCTTTGCTACCGTGGATTGAAAGATTTCTACACTTGCTCACAATCTCATGGTGTAATATAGTATGTCGAGAGACGTTGTTTGAATATATATTTTAAAAAAGCTTTGTAAATAATGAAACATTGATCTGACAAAGGAGTAGACAATCCACACTTGTGGATTCAAACCTAACAACCATTTACATCTCATTTTTTAAAAATATGTGTATTCACATTTATTTTGAAGTATATATATATTTTCATTTGAATATTTTAAACAATATTAGCTTAGTGTTTGAATCAGATGCATTTTTATTTAGCTACATTTCCAAATCCAATCAAAAGTAATAATAGCCAAAGGCTATGAGACACAAGGACAGATTGCATGTGTGCTACATTTTTATTCAGTCAATATGATAATGACAAAAATTGATAATGTTAATACATTTAGGAACCACATGCAATGAAATGGTGCTCGCCCACCATGACTACATGTAAAGTTCTGGGAGAACCAAAAATTAAATACTAGTTTAAAAACCGAGCCAAATATGGAATACCTCTTCAGTTTCATCCGGAATGTGCAACTACTAGGATCAAGCTTCCTCATCCACTTACAGGGGACCCATGTTGGCATGATAGGGACAAGGAAACTGTCCTCTGATTCTCTCTTCCTCTCGGAGGACACTCCCTCTGACTGAAAGCCTCCTGGGCAACCAGAAGTGAATGATTCTGTGACTCTTTTTTGAGAGACGCTTGGCCTCATAGAGGTGTCCTCCTCTGATCTCCCTCTTGAAGGGTGAGCTCTCTAGCTTGGTGCTGTCTGTTTGAGTCCCTGCTGTTGCTGAATCCATGCTCCTGAACCAGGTGACCCATGGTGGCACCACCACATGGTCAAGGACACAGCCATTTCCTCTGGTGATCTTGAGGCTGGAGCTCTGGTGGTTCTCATGGTGCTCGCCCACCATGGCCTCAATGACCTCCAGGAGCGTGGTCACTGCGTTTTACCTCAGCCTGGGTCAGGGTATCATTTCTGGTCACTGCACAGCACCGCATTGGCCACATGGACCAGAAGAGGATGGCTGGGAGGGTGTGGGCTCAATGAAGAGGGTAAGGCCCACCTCTCTGGACTCTTCAGATTGGTCTTCGGACTCAGATTCAGAGTCAGATACATAGTCATATTTGCAGTCTAAGTCAGAGTTAGTATGGCTCATCCTTATCCGACTGAGAGTCTGAGTTGGACTTGTAGCCAAAGTCATTATGACATTTTAGATATCCAAAATACTTTAAGGTGTCTCAAAACAACATGTCTTCTCAGAAGGTTTGTTTGTTTTTGAGGAGAATCTCGAATTTGTCTCTATAATGTTGCAAATATAGAACGTATTGATGGTTTCCATAGAATTTGTGAATTAGAATCTCTATGCTGATTTCCTTGTGATGCAGTTGGTCGATTCAGGCTATGTCATAACAGTTGTAAGGGAGAAATGGAGATTCACCTTGATGTTCAAGTTCCAATAAAAAAAAGAATCCTGTGAGGGGACATCTTGTGTTCAGTGATTAATTCAACCAAAAAGAGGACATTTTAAAACATTTACAGAACAAAACTTCAAATAGCACCACTCACACCGGTACCAATAATACAGATTTTTTTTCAAACACCCCCCTCTATTTTAAATATGCATTGTGATATTCTTCTCCGAAGAATAAAAAAGACATGGGTTCAAATCCTTGAACAGAGCTTTCAAATACATTTGCTTGCGCTGTGAGTTTAATTGCATTGAATTTATCCATGCTTGGAGTGCCAGATCGGCGGGGCTTGCAGTTTTCAGACTTTTCTATTGGTTCATTTAGCTAGGCAAGCTCAAACGGGCACAAATAACATATTTGATAAGATTTTTCAAGTGTTTGAAACCCAGATCTGGAATAAGGTGTTAGAGATCTCATTCCCCAGCATTGTGAGATCATCCTATAAACAGTACATCCTTCACGGACTTGGATGATGATTCTGCACATTGTAACAAAAATATTGAGCTCAAGGAGTATCATTGATAGAATTTGTCATATCCAAAATAGCATCCATAAAGCTTGCCCCTGCATCCTATTTCCAACTAGACATTTAGAATTTGGTAGTGGCTACTCTTGCTGATGTCCAAACAGTAAACAACACAACAAATAATATACATAAATACACATGCATAGCACTACATTGACATAACAATTTCGCTGTTCAGCAGACGCTGCCATCCAGAGCGACCCACAGTTTGTGCAGTATCCCAACCAAGTATCCCAACCAAGTATCCCAACCAAGTATCACATGCATAATACAATACATGATACAATGTCAAATGCAATACAAAACAAAACACATAAAAATGTCTCTTTACATTTCAAACGGATAACATTCATGAAGATTGATATGTGTTTGAAGAGTGGAATGTTAGTTTGGCTTATGTGTGGAATGTTGATACATTTTACCCTCATAGACAAAAAGGTAGTAATATATAATATAGGCAATTTAGGAGACGCTTTTATCCAAACCAACTTAGTCATGCGTGCATAGATTTTTGAATGGAATCAAAAACCATCACCCATGGTCAACCATGTTCTACCAAATGAGCCACAAAGCAACATTCTTGTGAACAGTATAACTCTTTCTGTAGTAGTAGCATTTCACTGTAACGTCTACTCTTGTATTTGGTATGTGACAAATACAATTTAATTTGAGTTGAAATTATGTAACTATGTCCAAACAAATTGCCTCTCCAAATGGCATTTATATAATCAGTCAGTCAATCTGTTTTCAGATCAGAAAATGTTAACTCCAATTGTCAATTATGGCTGCAGTTTTGACTTCATCAAACCATGAAAGCACCTACAGTGCATTTCAATAAATGGACACTGAGATGTGTCATACGGGTGGACAAAATGATCCACAACCACCCAGTATGACTCCAATCAGCAGCTGTGTTGATTGCAGACCTGGGTTCATAGGATTTACATTTTTGGGACTGTTCCATTGGTTTCATTTAGCTAGGTAAGCTTAATCAAGTGCAACTAAAGTATGCTAAACCAAAACAAAATACTGTTTGAACCCAGATGTGGTTGATTGTGACACTCTGCTTTTGACTGCTAATCAGAGTTGAAGGACTTGAGCGTTGACATTTGAACATTGGGCCTGTGATAGTGGAAGATATGAGATAACAAACCACGGACCGCTTCGGGGGTGACTCAGACACAGCCAGACACAGAGTATGTTTTGAGGACAGAACACAGCACTAATACGAATAAGGAGCTTATTTCATTTTCAGAAAAAGCATCTGGCGATGCCATGACACTAACCTCCTAAAAAAAATAGCAGTAGTTTGGTGGTTAATTTTCAGCATCTAGGAACATTTGAGATCATTTGAAAATAAGTATTCTCATAAATCCCTTGTGGTTGTGTTGCAGATTCTGCTCAGTCTTTTCGTGGCTGTCATCCTTGATAATCTAGAGTTGGATGAAGACTTGAAGAAACTCAAACAAGTAAGTTCTGGGTTTCTTTTTAGGTTATTGACATGTTGTTCAGACTTTTCCCCGTGTCATTATATCTAATTGAATCTGGTATTACAATAATAGTTCACCCCAATGTGTATCAAACATTTTCTTGCCTAAGAAGAAGTGATACTGGATTCTAGAGTCAAGCTGAATCTATACAGTTGCCAGACAGAATCCATACAGAGTATTTCCAATTCATTTAGTATTGACACCTGCACATTCCCAATATTGTGAATCAATGGTGCCTCAAGCCTTGATCCTTGAATCCTTAGTATCCATCCGGAAACTAAAGCTGGTCTACAGTCCTCCCACACTCAACATTCCCTACATATGGATCGCCTTTGACTTTATGAACTTTGGAATGGCCCCTGTGTGGTTTAAGCTCCTGTAACCACTGTTGGTCAACATAAGTGTTGGTTCTATTAATTGTTGACCCACACATAAGTTCCATTAATCTGGACTGACCACAGCACTGTACATAACCAGACCTGCTCGACACGGGCCAAAACAGAAGAGCAACAGACAAGATTATTATTATATTTAGTTTTTACTTAACCTTTGCAGTTGTGATTTCCTGTGTGTCTCCTGTGTTTAGTATCACATGACATCACCACTAGTCGAGCGTGAACATAAGCCAATGATGTGTATACACCTTTCAGTGTGTGCTCACTTTTTTTTTTACCACTACATAATTGACATTCTCACATTTGAGAGGAGTTCCCTTCTAGCTAAAATATCAATATGTCACATGGTACATCACATGGTCATTGTTTCATTACTTTGATTGTTGTTGCATGGTAATAATTACTATCATGTCAGGCTTCCACAGTGACGTATAACATCTATGGTGGAATATACTGAGATGGAATAGCCTCAGATATTGTCACAATATGTGGGCCAACTTACTAACTGATCTCTCATTTCTCACTAACTGATCTCTCATTTGTCCACCTTTATGTGGCTGTTGTGTTCCATCATGACTCATTGTGCAATTTGCATGAAAAAGCAGTGCTGGTGACACACACGCTGACAAACACACACAAACAGGGGGACAGGGGCACTCATCAGAGCTTGGTTGGTGAACTTTAACAAGGTGTCTCCTGCATCATCTGCAAATGCAGCGCTCCACCAGACAAGTATTCACGGAAATGACTTTTCAATGTGGTTAGATTTAGCGTCGAGCATTAGTGAGGTTGGGCACTGATGTTGGGCGATTAGGCCTGGCTTGCAGTCGGCGTTCCAATTCATCCCAAAGGTGTTCGATGGGGTTAAGGTAAGGGATCTGTGACAGCCAGTAAATTTCTTCCCACACCGATCTCGACAAACCATTTCTATATGGACCTTGCTTTGTGCACAGGTGCATTGTCATGCTGAAACAGGAAAGGTCCTTCCCAAACTGTTACCATAACGTTGGAAGCACAGAATCCTCTAGAATGTCATTGTACGCTGTAGCGTTAAGGTTTCCCTTCACTGGAACTAAGGGCCTAGCCCGAACCATGAAAAACAGCTGCAGCCATTATTCCTCCGCCAAAGCCAGATTTGTCTGTCGAACTGCCAGATGGTGAAGCGTGATTCATCACTCCAGAGAACGCGTTTCCACTGCTCCAGAGTCCAATGGTGGCGAGCTTTACACCACTCCAGCCGACGCTTGCCATTGCGCGTGGGGATCTTAGGCTTGTGTGCAGTCGCTCGGCCATGGAAACCCATTTCATGAAGGTCCTGACGAACAGTTATTGTGCTGACATTGCATCCAGAGTCCATTTACAATGCGGTAGTGTGTGTTGCAACCCAGGACAGACGTGCTACGTGCTATGCACTCGGCGGTCATGTTCTGTAAGCTTGTGTGGCCTACCACTTCGTGGCTGTCCTGTTCTTGCTCCTAGACGATTCCACTTCACAATAACAGCACTTACTGTTGACCGGGGCAGCTCTTGCAGGGCAGATTTGATGGTGCTACGTTGAAAGTGACTGAGCTCTTCAGTAAGGCCATTCTACTGCCAATGTTTGTCTATTGAGATTGCATAGCTGTGTGCTCGATTGTATACACCTGTCAGTAACGGATGTGACTTAAATAGCCGAATCCACACATTTGAAGGTGTGTTCTCATACTTTTGTGTATACAGTGCATTTGGAAAGTACTTCCCCTTTTCCACATATTGTTACGTTACAGCCTTATTCTAAAAGGGATTAAATAAATTGTTTCCCTTATCAAACTACACACAATACTCCATAATGACAAAGTGAAAACAGGTTGTAAATGTATTAAAAGCAAAAAACTGAAATACCTTAAGTATTCACACCCTTTGCTATGAGACTCAAAATTGAGCTCCGGTGCATCCTATTTCCATTGATCATCCATGATATGTTTCTACAACTTGATTGGAGTCTACCTTTGGTAAATTTAATTGATTGGAAATTATTTGGAAAGGCACACACCTGTCTATATAAGGTTTCACAGTTGACAGAGCATGTCAGAACAAAAACCAAGCCATGAGGTCGAAGGAATTGTCCATAGTTCTCCGCGACAGCATTGAAGGTCCCCAAGAAAACATTGGGCTCCATCATTCTTAAATGGAAGAAGTTTAGAACCACAATGACTCTTCTTAGAGCTGGCCACCTAGCCAAACTGAGCAATTGGGGGAGAAGGGCATTGGTCAGGGAGGTGCCCAAGAACCCAATGGTCACTCTGACAGTGCTCCAGAGTTCCTCTGTGGAGATGGAAGAACCTTCCAGAAGGACAACCATCTTTTCAGCACTCCACCAATCAGGCCTTTATGGTAGAGTGGCCATAAAGTAAAAGGCACACTTGGTGCCTTTTGGAGCCACCTAAAGTACTCTCAGACCATGAGAAACAAGATTATCTGATCTGATGAAACCAATATTGACCTTTTTGGCCTGAATGCCAAGTGTCACGTCTTGAGGAAACCTGGCACCATCCCTACGGTGATGCATGGTGGAGGCAGCATCATGCTGTGGGGAAGTGTTCTAGCGGAAGGGACTGGTCAGGATCGAGGCAAAGATGATCGGAGCAAAGTACAGAGAGATCCTTGATGAAAACATTCTCCAGAGCACTCAGGACCACAGACTGGGGTGAAGGTTGATCTTCCAACAGGACAACAACCCTAAGCACACATCCAAGACAACGCAGGAGTGGCTTCGGGACACGACTCTGAATGTCCTTGAGTGGCCCAGCCAGAGCCCAGACTTGATCCCGATCGAACATCTCTGGAGAGACCTGAAAATAGCAGTACAGCGACGCTCCCAATCCAACCTTACAAAGAGAGAGGATCTGCAGAGAAGAATGGGAGAAACTCCCCTAATACAGCTGTGCGAAGCTTGTAGCGTCAAACCCAAGAAGACTCGAGGCTGTAATCGCTGTCAAGGTGCTTCAACAAAGTACTGAGTAAAGGGTCTGAATACTTATGTAAATGTTGCTGTTTTTCATTTTTAATTAATGCACAAACATTTTTTAAACTGTTTTTGCTCTGTCATTATGGGGTATTATGTGTAGACTGATGAGGGAAAAATGTTTTAATCCATTTTAGAATAAGGCTGTGCCTTAACAAAATGTGGAAAAAGCCAAGGTGTCTGAATACTTTTCGAATGCACTGTATAGTGTATTTGTGCATCTAACTTTCACACTCATCATTATTTACGATTCATTCATGATTATCCGTAATCATTGTATCATCCACATTAATGTAAAACTGTTTCGAAACATGTACACACAGAAGTGAATTTGTCCGAATACTTAAAAAGTGCTGTATTTTCTAAACATTTCACTTGATATGGATAAATACCCTCACCTTAAAGCTGACAGTCTGCACTTTACCCTCATTGTCATATTATTTCAAATCCAATGTGCTGGAGTAAAGAGCCAAAATATCAAATCATTTGTTACTGTCCTAATACTTTTGTTGCTCACTGTATATTTCACTGTTCATTTCATGTGTATGTTTTTGTTGGAGAGCAGCATTTGAATGGGTGAATGTGATGTAATGTGTGTTCTTTTCCACTGTGATGCTACCACATCCCAACCAGAAATGTTTGGATAGACTTTTGGGTATTTCCTTAAACCAATGTCAATCAAATGATCAATCGATCGATCAAACCAATCAATCGAACAAACTATGATTTAAGTGTATATTTTTTTTGTTAGAACTGAAAACTTTTTTTTACTGAAAAGCCAGTCAAAACTGACAAGCCATATATCAATGATACTTTCCTGGGGAACCTTGACACACAAAGCTCATGCATGCATGATCTTCCCTGGGACATTGTTAATCCTTTCCTTTTCACAGTCTGCCGCGCCCATAGACAATTGCCATGCTCAAATTAATTGGAAATAATGGAAAAACAAATTGAAGGTGAATAATCTATTCAAAATGTGTATTCATGCAAATCTTTGAACTCAGTATAGGTATTAGAGTTTTTGGATTCAAACTGCCTCTGCAGATATTGGAAAGTGGAGGCAAATCACAGGCAGCTTTTGATCTAAGCAGAAGGTCGAAACATTGATGGAATGATGTTCACAGTTCACGTTGTTCATAATGTCATAGGCGTTTCCCTGTGTGTGTGTGTGTGTGTGTGTGTGTGTGTGTTTCCCAGTGTGTGTGTGTTTCTCAGAAATGTAAACAGCAAAAACATTCAAACATGCGATTGTATTTCAATTCCATCTATAAAAGCTGCGTGTGTACAGTTGCTTGTGTGAGTGTGGAAATGTATCATTTGTTCATGTGGTACAGAGTTCATGTTAACAACGGTAGATTGAGAACATTATTACATTGACATTTCCATCCAAGAGCCTTGATATATTGCTCAGTAAGGACTCATGTATAGGAGTCTCTCTTTGAAATATGCCTACCTGTCTTTAGCTATCTCTTTATGATGTGCTGTAGTTAGAAACATAGTGAGTTAAGTCATGATACTTAAATGATTCAAGCAAGTCCTGATACGCAAATGATTTAAGCGAGTCACGATACACTATATATACAAAAGTATGTGGACACACCTTCAGATTATTAGATTAGTCTATTTCATCCCGTTGCTGACAGTATAACATCGAGCACACAGCCATGCGAACTCCATGACCAGACATTGGCAGTAGAATGGCCTTACTGAAGAGCTCAGTGACTTTTAACGTGGTACCGTCATAGGATGCCACCTTTCTAACGAGGTTGTCAAAATGTCGACCCTGCTAGAGCTGCCCCAGTCCCACTGTACGTGCTGTTATTATGAAGTGGGAATGTCTATGAGCAACAACGGCTCAGCTGCGAAGTGGTAGGCCCCACAAGCTTACAGAGCGGGACTGCCAAGTTCTAAAGCAGGAGCACACAAGCCTAAGATTACCATCAAGCATCGGCTGGAGGGGTGTAACGCTTGCTGCCATTGGACCCTGCATCAGTGGAAATGCAAATGCATAGTGCCAACTGTAACGTTTGGTTGAGGAGGAATAATGGTCTGGGGCTGTTTTTCATGTTTCGGGCCCCTTAGTTCCAATGAAGGGAAACGCTACAGCATACAATGACATTCTAGACAATGCTGTGCTTCAGTTTAGGGAAGGACCTTTCCTGTTTCAGCATGACAATGCCACCATGCATAAAGCAAGGTCCATACAGAAATTGTTTGTCGAGATCAGTGTCGAAGAACTTGACTGGCCTGCACAGAGCCTTGACCTCATCCAACACCTTTGGGATGAATTGGAACGCTGACTGTGGGCCTAATCCCCCATCAGTGCCCGACCTTACTAATCCTTACTAATGCTGTTGTGGCTGAATGGGAAGCAAGTCCCTGCGGTAATGTTCCAACATCTAGTTGAAAGCCTTCCCAGAAGAGTGGAGGCTGTTATAGCAGCAAAGGAAGGACCAACTCCATATTAATGCCCATGATTTTGGAATGAGATGTTCGACGAGCAGGTGTCCACATACTTTTGTCCATGTTGTGTATCTTCCCTTACCAAACGGCATATTTTAGATTGGCCTTTTATTGTCCCCAGCATAAGGTGGACCTGTATAATGATCATTCTCTTTAATCAGCTTCTTGATATGCCACACATGTGGTGGATGGATTATCTTGGCAAAGGAGAAATGATCACTAACAGGACTGTAAACAAATTTGTACACAACATTTTAGAGAGAATTTTTTTTTTATGCGTATGGAACATTTCTGGGACATTTTATTTCAACTCATTAAACATGGGACCAACACTTTACAATTTGCGGTTATAATTTTGTTCAGTTTAAAAAATTAAAAAATAATTATTTTACCCCTTTTTCTCCACAATTTTGTTGTATCGAATTGGTAGTTACAGTCCTGTCTAGAGGTCGACCGATTATGATTTTTCAACGCCGATACCGATTATTGAAAGACCAAACGTAAGCAGATACCGATTAATCGGCCAATTCCTGATATTTAATCAGAGTAAAAAAATCCCTGTTTTAGGTCAGTTAGGATCACCACTTTATTTTAAGCATGTGAAATGTCAGAATAATAGTAGACAGAATGATTTATTCCAGCTTTTATTTCTTTCATCACATTCGCAGTGGGTCAGAAGGTTACATACACTCAATTGGTATTTGGTAGCGTTGCTTGCTTGGGTCAAATGTTTTGGATAGCCTTCCACAAGCTTCCCACAATAGGTTTGGTGAATTTTGGCCCATTCCTACTGACAGAGCTGGTGTAAAAGAGTCCGGTTTGTAGGCCTCCTTTTTCAGTTCCGCCTACAAATGTTCAATAGGATTGAGGTCAGGGCTTTGTGATAGCCACTGCAATACCTTGACATTGTTGTCCTTAAGCCATTTTGCCACAACTTTGGAAGTATGCTTGGGGTCATTGTCCATTTGGAAGACCCATTTGTGACCAAGCTTTAACTTCCTGACTGATGTCTTAAGGTGTTGCTTCAATATTTCCACATCATTTTCCTACCTCATGATGCCATCTATTTTGTGAAGTGCACCAGTCCGTCCTGCAGCAAGCACCCCCACAAGATGATGATGCCACCCCCATGCTTCACGGTTGGAATGTTGTTCTTCGGCTTGCAAGCCTCCCCTTTTCCCTCCAAACATAATGATGGTCATTATGGCCAAACAGTTCTATTTTTGTTTCATCAGACCAGAGGACATTTCTCCAAAAAGTATGATATTTGTCCCCATGTGCAGCTGCAAACTGTAGTCTGTCTTTTTTATGGCGGTTTTGGAGCAGTGGCTTCTTCCTTGCTGAGCGGCCTTTCAGGTTATGTCGATATAGGACTCGTTTTACTGTGGATTTAGATACTTTTGTACCTGTTTCCTCCAGCATTTTCACAAGGTCATTTGCTGTTGGTCTGGGATTGATTTGCACTTTTTGCACCAAAGTACATTTATCTCTAGGAGACAGAACGCGACTCCTTCCTGAGTGGTATGACGGCTGCGTGGTCCCATGGTGTTTATACTTGCGTACTATTGTTTGTAGATGAATGATGAATGTGGTACCTTCAGGTGTTTGGAAATTGCTCCCAAGGATGAACCAGACTTATGGAGGTCTACAATTGTTTTATGAGGTCTTGGCTGATTTATTTTGATTTTTCCATGATGTCAAGCAAAGAGGCGCTGCATTTGAAGGTAGTCCTTGAAATACATCCACAGGTACACCTCCAATTGACTCAAATGATGTTAATTGGCCTATCAGAAGCTTCTAAAGCCATGACCTAATTGTCTGGAATTTTCCAAGCTGTTTAAATGCACAATCAAGTTAGTATATGTAAACTTCTGACTTACTTGAATTTTGATACACTGCATGGTAAGTAAAATAATCTGCCTGTAAACAATTATTGGAAAAATTACTTTAAAGTAGATGTCCTAACCGACTTTCCAAAACTTTAGTTTCTTAACAAGAAATGTGTGGAGTAGTTTAAAAACAAGTTTTAATGTCTCCAACCTAAGTTTATATAATCTTCCGACTTCAAGTGATGTATTTGTAATGATGACAATTACAACAATCCTGAATGAACACTTTTATTTTAACTTAATATAATACATCAGTAAAATCAATTTAGCCTCAAATAAATAATGAAACATGTTCAATTTGGTTTAAATAATGCAAAAACAAAGTGTTGGAGAAGAAAGTAAAAGTGCAATATGTGCCATGTAAGAAAGCTAACGTTTAAGTTCCTTGCTCAGAACATGAGAACATATGAAAGCTGGTGGTTCCTTTTAACATGAGTCTTCAATATTCCCAGTTAAGAAGTTTTAGGTTGTAGTTATTATAGGAATTATAGGACTATTTCTCTCTACACCATTTGTATTTAATATACCTTTGACTATTCAATGTTCTTATAGGCATTATAGGATTGCCAGCCTAATCTTGGGAGTTGATAGGCTTGAAGTCATAAACCGCGCTGTGCTTCAAGCATTGTGATTAGCTGCTGGCAAACGCAGGAAAGTGGTTGTTTGAATGAATGCTTACGAGCCTGCTGCTGCCTACCTCCACTCAGTCAGACTGCTCCATCAAATTATAGATTTAATTATAATATAATAAACACACAGAAATATGAGCCTTAGGTCATTAATATGGTAAAATCCGGAAACTATATTTTCGAAAACACAACGTTTTAATCTTTCAGTGAAATACGGAACCGTTCCTTACGCATTATATTGAACTGGTGGCAACCCTAAGTTTAAGTATTGCTGTTACATTGCACAACCTTCAATGTTATGTCATAATTATTTAAAATTCTGGTAAATTAATTACGGTCTTTGTTAGGAAGAAATGGTCTTCACACAGTTCTCAACGAGCCAGGCAGCCCAAACTGCTGCATATAGCCTGACTCTGCTTGCACTGAATGCAAGAGAAGTGACACAATTCCCCTTGTTAATATTGCCTGCTAACATGAATTTCTTTAAACTAAATATGCAGGTTCAAACAAATATACTTGTGTATTGATTTTAAGAAAGGCATTGATGTTGATGGTAAGGTACATTGGTGCAACAATTGTGCTTTTTTCATGAATGCGCTTTTGTTAAATCATCACCCGTTTGGCGAAGTAGGCTGTGATTCGATGCACCGCATTGATTATATGCAACATAGGACAAGCTAGTTAAACTAGTAATATAATATTATGTTAAGGTGGATGTTTATTGCTAGCTAGCACCTTACCTTGGCTCCTTGCTGCACTCGCGTAACAGTTGGTCATCTTGCCACGCATTCTCCTCGTGGATTACAATGTAATCGGCCATAATCAGCGTCCAAAAATGCAGATTACCGATTGTTATGAAAACTTGAAATCGGCCCCAATTAATCGGCCATGTCGATTAGTCGGTCGACCTCTAGTCCTGTCCCACCGTTGCAAGCCGCGGCCTGTTGCGACAGAGCCTGGACTCGAACCAGGTTCTCTAGTGGCACAACTAGCACTGCGATGCGGTGCCTTAGACCACTTCGCCACTCGGGAGGCCCTCAATTTTGTTCAGTTTAAATAAAAAGATGTACCATAGGCCTACATATATAATTGTTTTTGCTAAATTTCTTTTTCTTACATGTACTACTAAAGTTAAAAAGCATCGGATTGGTGTAAACAGGGGCGAGAGAGAGTTTCGTTTCACCATATTTTTGGGACTAGTCTCTGAGCTTTTCCTTTTCAATACAAGTCATATTGAGATTGACTATAATTTATATTTAACCTAACCTAAGCTATGACCTGACCCATCACCGTATGTATTACTTCCCCAGCACCAAGAAGTGACATCTCAAAAAATACTATACAACACGAATGTGACCAACTGGCTCGATTCAGTCTTATGTAGCAACATTTTAAATGGTGTTTTTAACATTGGATTAAAAGTAAAGAGTCAGAGCTAGAAAATGTTATGTCATACACTATAGGAACTATAGGAATGTAATTCTGCTTTGAAAGTTGACAAACTTGAAACATCACTTTTGAGAATATGGACCTTGAATGTGTTGGTTAACCTACAGGAGAGCTCTTTTTTGTTCACACCCATTCAGCATCGTTCACACACTCTTAAGCCTTAGCTCCACCCATCTCTTTAAGGATTCACATATGAGGCCATGTACTAAACAGAGTTAGTAAGGTAGTGTACTAAACAAACAAAGATTAAAGGCTGGTTTATACTATGTCTATTGGCCGTAGTCACAGTGACATCATGAACATTCTATTGTCGTCCGACATCAAACTTGTAGTTATGAAAAAATATAAACACAAAAACTACAGGCTGCATGACATCAACAAACTGGTGGTCCAAAATAACTAGTGTAATTTAACCATTAAACCCACTAATTTAAAAACGAATTTTGTAAATGTCAATGCAGGAAACCCTTGAGTAGATGTGTCCAAACTTTTAAATGGTACTGTACATGGATGAACACTTCTCCCCTTCTGTCACAGATGTTATGGTTGCCCTTAGTTTGAAGATGTAATCCGGAGAGAGGTGTTTTATATAACAGCCTTCTGTGTGTTAACTTTTCCACTCCCTCTGCATATTTGCAATCAAATGCCAGAATTTTCTCCATCTCCTTAGCTATCATACTCTAGTTCCACCGGGAATTCCACTGATTTCAGAACTCGGTCCTCCAGAAAGTGGAGAGCAACAATTTTGCAGTTCTACTACGTGATAACTTTAAAACAAAGCAGTGCTAGAAAGGATTACCTACACATGCTGAGCAGCTACGGGTGGGTGCTGCTATGGTGACCAGTGAGCTGAGATAAGGCAGGGCTTTACCTAGCAAAGACTTATAGATGACCTGGAGCCAGTGGGTTTGGCAACGTATATGAAGCGAGGGCCAGTCAATGAGAACATACAGGTTGCAGTGGTGGGTAGTATATGGGGCTTTGGTGACAAAACGGATGGCACTGTGATAGACTGCATCCAATTTGCTGAGTAGAGTGTTGCATGCTATTTTGTAAATGACATCGCCAAAGTCAAGGATCGGTAGGATAGTCAGTTTTACGAGGGTATGTTTGGCAGCATGAGTGAAGGATGCTTATTTGCGAAATAGGAAGCCGATCCTAGATTTAATTTTGGATCGTAGATACTTAATGTAAGTCTGGAAGGAGAGTTTACAGTCTTACCAGACACCTAGGTATTTGTAGTTGTCCACATATTCTAAGTCAGAACCGTCCAGTGTAGTGATGCTAGACGGGCGGGCAGCTGCAGGCAGCGATTGGTTGAAGAGCATGCATTTTGTTTTAATTGCATTGAAGAGCAGTTGGAGGCCACGGAGGGAGAGTTGTATGGCATTGAAGCTCGTCTGGAGGTTAGTCAACACAGTGTCCAAAGAAGGGCCAGAGGTATACAGAATGGTGTCGTGTGCGTAGAGGTGGATCAGGGAATCACGAGCAGTAAGAGTTGATGTATACAGAGAAGAGAGTCAGCCCGAGAATTGAACTGTAACAGTTTGGGTCTGGTTTATCTCTGCCTTTGAAGAGGGGGATAACCCCAGCAGCTTTCCAATATTTGGGGATCTCAGACGATACGAAAGAGAGGTTGAACAGGTTAGTAATAGGGGTTGTAGCAATTGCGGTGGAATTAGAGGGTCCAGATTGTCTAGCCCGGCGGATTTTTAGGAAATCTGGATTTGGCTTAAGGAGAAATGGGGGAGGCTTGGGCAAGTTGCTGTGAGGGGTGCAGGGCTGTTGACTGGGTTATGGGTAGCCAGGTGGAAAGAATTGCCAGCCGTAGAAAAATGCTTGTTGAAATTATCAATTATCATGGATTTATCGGTGCTGACAGTGTTTCCTAGCCAAAGTGCAGTGGGCAGCTTGGAGAAGGTGCTCCTCGTTGAAGTGTTTTAGGGAGCGTTTGACAGTGATGAGGGGTGGTTGTTTGACCACAGACCCATTACGGAAGCAGGCAATGAGGCAGTGATCACTGAAATCCTGGTTGAAGACAGCAGAGGTGTATTTGGAGGGCAGGTTGGTCAGGATGAGGGTGCCCATGTTTATGGATTTGGGGTTGTACCTGGTAGGTTCATTGATAATTTGTGTGAGATTGAGGGCATTTAGCTTAGATTTTAGGACGGTCGGGGTGTTAAGCGTGTCCCAGTTTAGGTCACCTAACAGTACGAGCTCTGAAGGTGGATGGGGGGCAATCATTTCACATATAGTTTCCAGGGCACAGCTGGGGGCTGAGGGTGGTCTATAGCAAGCGGAAACGGTGAGAGACTTGTTTCTGGAAAGGTGGATTTTTAGAAGTAGAAGCTTGAGTTGGTTTGCCACAGACCTGGATAGTATGATGGAACTCTGCAGGCTAGCTCTGCAGTAGATTGCAACTTCGACCCCTTTGGCACTTCTATCTTGTCGGAAAATTTCATAGTTAGGGATGGAAATTTCTGGATTTTTGTTGGCCTTCCTAAGTCAGGATTCAGACACGGCAAGGACATCCGGGTGGGCCGAGTGTGCTAAACCAGTGAATGAAACAAACTTAGGGAGGAGGCTTCTAATGTTAACATGCATGAAACCAAGGCTTTTACAGTTACAGAAGTCAACAAATGAGAGCGCCTAGGGAATGGGAGTGGAGCTAGGTGCTGCAGGGCCTGTATTAAACTCTACAGGAACAGAGGAGGAGTAGGATAAGGGTATGGCTAAAGGCTATAAGAACTGATTGTCTAGTGCGCTGGGAACAGAGAGTAAAAGGAGCACGTTTCTGGGCGCGGAAGAATGGATTCAAGGCATAATGTACAGACAAAGGTATGGTAGGATGTGAATACAGTGGAGGTAAACCTAGGCATTGAGTGACGATGGGAGAGGTTTTGTCTCTAGAGACACCATTTAAACCAGATGAGGTCACCGCATGTGTGGGAGGTAAGCTAAGGCATATTGAGCAGGGCTAGAGGCTCTACAGTGAAATAACACAATAATCACAAACCAAAACCTCAATGAACAAGGCATATTGACATTAGGGAGAGGCATGCGTAGCCGAATGATCATAGGGACCAGTGAGTAGCTAGGCGAGCTGGAGACACAGCGATTCAGACAGTTAGCGGGCCGGGGCTAGCAGGCTAGCAGAAGCGCTTTAGGATGGATCAGCAGGGCTCCGTGTAAGCAGTAAAAGGGTCCAGGCCAATTGGCAAAATAGGTATTGTAGCATAAAGGAGTGGCTCTTCAGCTAGCCAGGAGATGGGCCTAGCACAAGGTTTGTTCCCAGGTAACTGGTGCTTGCTTCGGGACAGAGTCGTTAGCCAGGAGTAGCCACTCGAATAGCAGCTAGCTAGCTGCGCTGATCCAGGTGAAAAGGTTCAGAGCTTGTGGTAGGAATCTGGAGAAATGGAGATTTGGAGGAGAAAAAGCAGTCCGGTATGCTCTGGATTGAATTGCGCTGTGCAGACTGGCAGGAGTTGACCGGGCTAAGGTTAGCTGATGACTACTAGCAGTGGCTAACTGACTACTCGCTAGTAGCTAGCTATGCCAAGTTTCCTGAAACAAGTCACAAATGGATCCTACCCTCCCACGCATGCTTTCTATTCTTAACACTAAAACTGAAACTATGGATTGGATACCAGGTGTGTGCAGAGAAAAAAGGCAATATGATTGTATGATGTGTTGTTTATGCGATAATGACATCATCAATAAACCACATGGTCTGAAGCATCTGTCATAGTTAGCTGACTACACCACTGGTTTTTATGGGAACGACTTGCATCTGTCAATGGTGACAGCCCATTTGTCTTTATTTGGGTTTTCTTCTCAGAAAGCGAGGGATGAAAATGACAGGAAGGTATGTGGATTAGTTCACAGTGATAGAGCAGATTAGGTTTTAACTTTTTTGTTGTTGCCTTTTCTTTTCCTTTCTTTACGTTGCCTGAGATCTGCAGACGTATAGGTTTTAAGATACCTGAAGTAGATAACCTGTCTGTCACTTCAGAGAGTGAAAGAGAGAGGAGAGGGAATGAGAGAATGAGAAGATGGAGAGAGAGAGGGGGAGAATGGACTGTTGCTGGGTGGAACAATTCTCTTCATATTCATTGACTGACAATGTGGATTTAATTTGTCGTCTGCATTCAAGACATCTCAGACACACACACACACTGCGGGATCATAAGCAATTAGTGAAGACAGGGTAAGCGGAGGTGCAGCTAATAAATGAACACCCGGCCTTTTTCTCCATGCAGATTAGCCTGAGATAACAGGAAGTATTTAATGAGACACGCACTCACACACATCCGTCCACGCTCTGCTCATCAGTACTGATTGGGATAATGCATTTATTGCGTGAAATTAAGTTAGGGGAGTTTTTTTAAATGTAGACAGCCAGACAGAAAGAGAGAGTAAACAGAGTTCAGTAAACATGATAGGAGGAAGCAGGAAGGACAGAGACACCCCCTCAAAGTCAACAGAAATAGCCTTTCCAGGTGCTACTGCTCTCAGTGGAGATAACTTTATTTATTAAGATATGATAAGATGACATTAATATGGGAAAACACCAAATCAATCCGCTTGTTGGTATATACCAGGGTTACTGAACAAAAGAGCAAGTCGCTCCAGACAACAGAGTGACTACTGTCTGTTAAATTACCTCAACATGTGAAATATAATATATAAAAAATCAAGATTTGAACATTTTTCCAATGTTTTCTGTTAATGTAATTTCTGTTACCTTCATGGAAATCCTAAATGTATTCCCCTCAATGCTTGAATCTGCTCGCCAAAGTGTTTATTAATGAGACAGACAGGGTTTCAACCCTAGCTCGGTCGTCATCAGGATGGCTTTATCCAGCACGAGGAATCTCTCTTTTAAAAGTTCATATGCATCCCAGTACTAGCTGTGCCACCAGAGACTCTGGGTTCAAACCCAGGCTCTGTCGCAGCCGGCCGTTACCGGGAGGTCCATGGGACGACACACAATTGGCCTAGCGTCATCTGGGTTAGGGAGGGTTTGGCCGGTAGGGATATCCTTGTCTCATTGTGCACTAGCGACTCCTGTGGCGGGCCTGGTGCAGTGCAGGCTGACCAGGTACGCTAGGTGTACGGTGTTTCCTCTGACACATTGGTGCGGCTGGCGTCCGGGTTGGATGCGGTTTGCTTGGGTTGTGTTTTGGAGGATGCATGGCTCTCGACCTTCGTCTCTCCCGTGCCTGTATGGGAGTTGTAGTGATCAGACAGTAACTGCTAACAACTGGATACCATGAAAAGGTAAAAAAAAAATTAAGTTCATATTATCTTCACTAGCGATGCACGATATATCGGTGAACATATCGGAATCGACCGATATTTGCTTAAAATGCCAACATCGGTATTGGCCGATGTCTAGTTTAAAGCCGATGTTAAAAAACGATTTCAAAGCTACCTTGCATACCTATATATAACGTAGGTACATGACGTAATAACAGCACATTAAATCTTGCACTACACGTACAACATAGCATTCCTAACCTAGCCCACACATTGTCTGCTGTGTGGATCGACCAGTCAACAAGTCGAGCAGTCATTTGAAAGAGTACAAAAATTTCAACTCAAAGGTGAAATCCATTAAAGCCATGATAATGGAATTCATTGCCCTTGACAATCAACCGTTGTCTGTCGTGGGTGATGTTGGCTTTCGCCGACTGGTCGAGCACCGGTACACACTAGCAAGTGCGCTATTTTCCAGATGTTGCCCAACCGGAGTTACTCAGTAATAGCGTCGCTGCTATTAGCTTCACGACATTCATACTATATGGAACGCCGTTTGGGTCTTTGCGTGTCAAAAAAGTTACAGTGGCACTGTCAAACCTGTATGAAAAAGTCTGCAAACATGCAAACACCAGCCACAAACTATGTTGGTAATAAAGCATCATTTGTTCGACCGCAACTTCTGGGGTAGCTAGGTTTAGCTTGGTTCCAATACCAATACAACCAGCCTGAAAACAATGACCGGTAGAAACTGCAGTAATTTTCATTATTCTTAGCAATGATTTAGGAATCCTTGTGAGTAAGTATTAGCTAGGTTGCCACTTGTTGTTCACCTATTGAAATTGAACTTCAGTTCATGAAAATAAATAGTTAGCTAACTACTTAACCCTGTTGCCCAAAGCTAACGTTATAAGCAGCCAGCTAGCTTCATCTGGCTATTGAGGCTCCAATGGACCGGGCTGTGTGTTGTGAAGCTAGCCACAATAAGGATTAGGCACAATAGTGAAATTTGTGGTTTGCATTCAAAATAAAAGTATGTCATTGACAGTGATGCAAATTAATACAAATAGTAGAATTCTGACATACTTTGATTTTGAAGGCTGACCCCAAAGTCCAGTATTATTGCTAGCTCACATAGATAGGTCCGACCACCATTAATCAAATAAGAACTCTCTAAAAAAATCAGGGTTATTTTAGATGATGACACCAAGCTATATAGTTAGCTAACTAACTATAGCTACTGAAACAGATTAAGTTGTGTAACACGTCAAATAGTGTTATTTGACGTGTATATTTTTTGACACGCAAAGACCCAAACAGCGTTCTGTGGAATCCTGAACAATGAACACTGAACAATGAAACAGCACAGCAAGTAAGTGAAAGAAATAGGTTTTGATTATGTTTTACTGGTAATGGGGACATACGTAAATGCCAACAAAATAACGTTTTGGTCAGTGTGATGTGGTGTGTAGCATTTATTTAACTCGACATTTCAGTTAAGAACAAATTCTTATTTACAATGACGGCCCGGACGATGCTGAGCCAATTGTGCGCCGCCCTATTTGACTCCCAATCGAGGCCGGATGTGATACAGCCTGGATTCGAACCAGGGACTTTAGTGACAGCTCTTGCACTGAGATGCAGTTCCTTAGACCACTGCGTCCGTGTGTGTGTTAACTATTTAACTTTACAAGAATGTTTAAAAGGCCACAGAATTTTTAAATATTGGTTATTGGTTATTGGTATCGGTATTGTTTTTTTTGGATCCTCTCAAGATCTGTCAGGTTGGATGAGGAACATCACTGTACAGCTATTTTCAGGTCTCTCCAGAGATGTTCCATCAGGCTCTGGCTAGGCCAATCAAGGTCATTCAGAGACTTGTCCTGAAGCCGTTGTCTTGGCTGTGTGCTCAGGGTTGTTGTCCTGTTGGAAGGTGAACCTTCTGAGTGCTCTGGAGCAGGTTTTCATCAAGGATCCCTATTCTTTGCTCCATTTATCTTTCCCTCGATCCTGACTACTCTCTCAGTCCCTGTCGCTGAAAAATATTCCCAGAGCATAATGGTGCCAGGTTTCCCCCAGATGTGACACTTGGCATTCAGGCCAAAGACTTCAATCTTGTTTTCATCAGACCAGAGAATCTTGTTCCTCGTGGTCTGAGAGTCCTTGAGGTTCCTTTTGGCAATCTCCAAGCGGGCTGTCATTTGCCTTTTACTGAGGAGTGGCTTCCGCCTGGCAACTCTACCATAAAGGCCTGGTTGGTGGAGTGCTGCAGAGATGGTTGTCCTTCTGGAAGGTTCTCCCATCTCCACATAAGAACTCTAGAGCTCTTTCAGAGTGCCCATTGGGTTCTTGGTCACCTCCCTGACCAAGGCCCTTCTTCCCCGATTGCACGGTTTGGCCAGGCGGCCAGCTCTAGGAAGTGTATTGGTGGTTCTGAACTTCTTCCATTTAATAATTATGGAAGCCACTGTGTTCTTGGGGACCTTCAATGCTGAAGACAATTTTTGGTACCCTTCCCCAGTTTTGTGCCTTGTCACAGGACCTCACAACAGGGCAACAACGCTGAGCACATAGTCAAGACAACGCAGGAGTGGCTTCGGGACAAGTTTCTGAATGTGCTTGAGTGGCCCAGCCAGAGCCTGAAAATAGCTGTGCGGAGATGCTGCCCATCCAACCTGACAGAGCTTGGGATGATCTTCAGCAAAGAATGGGAGAAACTCCCCAAATACAGGTGTGCCAAGCTTTTAGCGTCATACCCAAGAAGACTTGAGTCTGTAAATGCTGCCAAAGGTGCTTCGACAATGTACTGAGTAAAGGGTCTGAATACTTAGGTAAATGTGATATTTCAGCTTTTTGTTTTTAATATATCTTTTTTTTAATGTCTAAAACATTTTTTTGCTATATCCTTATGGGGTATTGTGTGTAGATTGATGAGTGGGAAAAAACAATTTAATCAATTTGAGAATAGGGCTGTAACGTAACAAAATGTGTTAATAAAAGTCAAGGGGTCTGAATACTTTCCGAATGCACTGGATATCATGTTTCATGAAACTATGGAAACACTGGACAGTTAATTTAACAGGTCCGTTAAGATTCCTTGCCCAGCAGATGGGGAGTTCTGAGGCCTTTAATATGAGGGTCCTACATGCTATTAGCAATCCCAAATCTTATTAGCAAACGTTATTGTCATTATACAGTAATGTTGAGTGCACCACTGTTGGATTTTACAGGCCCAGTGCATAATACTGTGAAAATTATGATATTGCCCTTTTAGTGTAAGAGCTGATTGAAAAGACCTCCTGAAATATCTGGCTGTTTTGGTAGGATGGAGTTTTGGCCTGCCTGGTGACATCACCTGCCTGGTGACATCATAATAATACATGTAATTTGTATAGCACTTTTAATTACAGATCTCAAAGCTCTACTGAGTTTTTAAAAAAAATATACATTAAAAACAACATACATTTAGAATCAATGCAGGTAAAATGGCAATAGTGGGCTAGGCGCTAAATACATTTTAGATTGGGACTAGGACTATGAAAAAACAGTAGGAGTGGGTTTTAAGGCCTGTTTTAAGAGTTCTGAGCACTCCATAGGCAAGGACCAAGGGAGCAGAGACGTCTCTTGGGGACTTGAAGCAGTAGGGATTGGGTGGAGCTGATGGAGATTAGATCGCTGATGTAGGTGGAGCTCAATCCATTCATGGCTTTAAATACAATCATGAGGATTTTGAAGTCGATCCTGTAATTGACCGGTAGCCAGTGGAGTTGGGCCAGGTGATGTGGCAGCACTGTTCTGGATTAGTTGGAGCCTATGTAGTGATTTGGCTGGCAGGCCCCCCAAACAGAGCATTGTCGTAGTCGATCCAAGAGAAGATGAAGGCGTGGGTGAGTTTCTCTGCATTTGTTTTATGTGAGCATTGGGGGAAAGAGAAGGCTCAAATGTGACTCCTGGGTTGGAGATGACAGAGGACAGGTGGATGGCCTGGACGTTGATTGTAGGCCAGATGTTTCCAGCACTGTTGACCTGCTTGGGTATCTCAAACAGCATAGCCTGAGTCTTGCTACTGTTCAGCTGGAGGAAGTTCTCTTTCATACATGCCCTGATGTCCTATAGGTAGCTGCTGAGTTTTGCTAGGGCAGAGATGGTGTCTGTTTTTTGTTCATGTAAACCTGGGTGTCGTCAGCATAGCAGTGGAAGTTGATGTTATAATCTCTGAGGATTTGGCCGAGAGGGAACATGTAAATTGAAAACAGGATAGGCTCCAGCACAGACCCCTGTGGAACGCCACGTGACTACAGACTCCTCCGATCTGGACTCTCCAATAGTGATGTATTGCTTCCTGTTGGAGAGGTAGGAGGAGCACTCTGAAATGCAGCAGGAGGATGTTGTGGTCTACGGTGTCAAAAGCAGCACTGAGATCTAAGACACTGATGCTAGGAGATCCTGACTGAATCAGCAGCTATTAGTAGGTTATTGGTAACTTTAACCAGAGCTGTTTCGGTGCTGTGCAAGGGCCGGAAGCCAGACTGGAAAACCTTGTACAACTGATTAGATGACCGATGTGACTGAAGCTGGTTTGCAACCACTTTCTCAAGTACGTTTGATAGGAAGGGCAGTTTGGCGATGGGCCTGTAGTTGGATAGGAGGTCCTATTCAAGTTGGGTTTCTTCAGAAAGGGGGTTACTGCAGCTGTTTTGAAGATCAGTGGTACCTCTAATTCAGCAGTAAATTGTTGATCAGGGTGGTGACACGCATACGCAGGCTAGATGAGCAGGTTTTGAGTAGGGATGTAAGGATAGGTTCAAGGGAACATATAGTGACTTTCATTTTAGACATAATTAAAGTTGCTGAGGGGAGGGGCAGTCTCAGGAATGGGGGTGCATGTCGTCTTAGAGGCCATGATGGTGTCAATCTTTGTCTTGAAAAGATCAGAGAAGTGATTGCACTGCTCAGATGAGGCTTCAGGAGAGGACAAGTTTGCAGGGTTAAAAAGCAGTTGATGGTAGAAAACATGGTTCTGGGGTTACCTTTGTAATTTTAAGGCAGCAGAGTAGCTTGCCTGGTGGTCTTTATAGGCCAGTAGGTGGGCAGTGAGGCCATCCTTCCTCCAATGGCCATGAGTCTTCATTCTGCGCAATTCATCAGTGAACCAAGGAGACGAGCGTTGGAATGTTACTTCGCATGTTTTTTTCAGGGGCAAGGATGTTCAGGGTGTTACTTGGAGTGCTGTTATACAGATTTATCATATTACCGAGGGCCAGCTCACTGCAGTCAGACTCAGAGGTGGACTGGATGTGTTCCTGGAAGATGGATGGGTTAAGTTTTCTTGGGTTGTGGAATTTAATGGTCCTCTTTGGGTGGTGGAGAGGAGTTGGAGTGGTCAGAGACAGTGTCTCATCCTTGCGTACAGAGATGCCTAGCTCGATGACATCCAAGTCAGGGACAGAGACATTGCCAGTGATAATGAGGTCCAATATGTGTCCACGGTTGTGGATGGGAACATTTACATGTTGCACAAGGTTTAGACAGTCCAGCAAGTTAAGGGAGTCATCAGCCATAGAGCACTTGGGTGAGTCAACATGGATGTTCACGTGTCCCAAAATTACATACCGAGGTTATTAGTACAGAAAACTCAGAGATTAAAGAGGTGCTTGGCCTGTTGGGTGGTGGGAAACAAGAATAAGGGTGAGAGGATTTTGTTGTAAAAGTAAGGCACTCCAATATTGATATTGAGATAAAAACAGCTGCATTTGACCTTTAAAGTAATTACTTAATGTATTGAGGTTTTACACCAATTCTGTGATTATTTGACTAATGGTTTATGTTAAGATTTGTGAAATATTTTCAAAAAATGTCACATTAGTTGTCTGCTTCATTTAAATGTGACATTAATTTGCATGAGCCAAAGTCTACTTGTTCAATAGTTATTAGTATTCATCCTATGGTGCCGCTGGTTCCAATTACATTTATAGTGCCACCAACTGTTCTGTTGTAGCCATCTAATTTTTTAAAAAAAATCTGTATTTACCAGAAACTATTTCATATGGAGATAGAAAACAGCTGCATTGGACTTTTAATAATAATACATTATTGTAATGACTAACAAAAACAAGTATTTAAAATGTTGATAGATTTAGCGTGAGTAAGTACAGTACTATTGTCTGGCACACTGCCCTTTTTGTGTGGAGGTGAAGGTTCTAACACCATGCCCAGATGGGAAGCGCGTGCGCGCGCCATCGTGCGCTAATTGATTTTGTCCCCCCACACCAAACGCGATCACGACACTGTCACGTTTGTTGAATGGAGAAAACCAAGGCGCAGCGTGATGTGAATACATTCTTCTTTCTATTTATTAACGAAGAAACACTAAACAAACTATACAAAACAACAAAACGTGCCGCTATATATAAACAAGTGCAGACACAGGCAACTAACCATAGACAATAACCCACGAAATACCCAAGGAATACGGCTGCCTAAATATGGTTCCCAACCATCTTGTCAGCCATTTAAATATCATAAGTGGGTTTGACCGAACACTTGACCTTTCATCGCAAGTATAGGGTCATAGCAAGGTGAACGAGTCCAGGCATCTTCTGACAGGTGGAGGTTTTCCTCAGGCCTGCGGCAGCCTTGTGTTCTCAGGAAACCAGTCGTATTCTCAGTACCTCAGATAGCCAGGTGGGACCCAGACAGGAGGAGTCTGAGCGTAGGGGGTTTCCACCTTCTGATAGAGTCTGAACAACACTCAAAACAGATGTAACCTCTTGATTCTAGCCATCCCGGATCCGGGATCGTGAATACAGCCTCAAGCTCATTACCATAACGCAACATTAACTATTCATGAAAATCTCAAATGAAATGAAATTAATATGCTAGCTCTCAAGCTTAGCCTTTTGTTAATAACCTCTTGAGTCTAGCCATCCCGGATCCGGGATCGTGAATACAGCCTCAAGCTCATTACCATAACGCAACGTTAACTATTCATGAAAATCTCAAATGAAATGAAATTAATATGCTAGCTCTCAAGCTTAGCCTTTTGTTATTAACAACACTGTCATCTCAGATTTTCAAAATATGCTTCTCAACCATAGCAAAACAAGCATTTGTGTAACAGCTAGCGTAGCTAGCGTAGCATTTAGCATTAGCATCAGCAGGCAACATTTTCACAAAAACCAGAAAAGCATTCAAATAAATAATTTACCTTTGAAAAACTTTGGATGTTTTCAATGAGGAGACTCTCAGTTAGAGAGCAAATGCTCAGTTTTTCCTGAAAGATTATTTGTTTAGGAGAAATCGCTCCGTTTGGTGCGTCACGTTTGGCTACCAAAAAAACCCGAAAATTCAGTCATCAAAACGCCAAACTTTTTTCCAAATTAACTCCAAAATATCGACTGAAACATGGTAAACGTTGTTTAGAATCAATCCTCAAGGTGTTTTTCACATATCTCTTCATGATATATCGTTTGTGGAAGCCTCCTCTCTCCTCTCAATCACTGGATGACTGCATGCAGCTTGTAGATTACGCACCAATTTAGACAAAGGACACCGGGCGGACCCCGGGTAAATGTAGTCTCTTATGGCCACACTTCCAATGATATGCCTACAAATACGTCACAATGCTGCAGACACCTTGGAGAAACGACAGAAAGGGCAGGCTCAGTCCTGACGCATTCACAGCCATATAAGGAGACAATGGAAAACAGAGTGTCAAAAATTCTGCTCATTTCCTGTTTGAAGTTTCATCTTGGTTTCGCCTGTAGCATGAGTTCTGTGGCACTCACAGATAATATCTTTGCAGTTTTGGAAACGTCAAAGTGTTTTCTTTCCAAAGCTGTCAATTACATGCATAGTCGAGCATCTTTTCGTGACAAAATATTGCGCTTAAAACGGGCACGTTTTTTTATCCATAAATTAAATGAGCGCCCCCTATATCCAAGAAGCTAACACACACACAAAGGTCTCCTGAAGAAGATTATTAACTCTTTAAAAAGTATGAGGCCTTAGTTTAACCTCTTCTCTAGCTAATTTGTTCTATTTAGCCAGCTTGCTGTTGCTAGATAATCTATCCAGGGATATAAATGTTGAGTTGTTATTTTACCTGAAATGCACAAGGTCCTCTACTCCGACAATTGATCCACACATAAAAAGGTCAACCGAATCGTTTCTAGTCATCTCTCCTCCTTCCAGGCTTTTTCTTCTTTGGACTTTATATGGCGATTGGCATCTAACTTTCATATTATTACTACGACTGACCTCAGTTCATCTTTCAATCGCCCACGTGGTTATAACCAATGAGGAGATGGCACGTGGGTATCTGCTTCTATAAACCAATGTGGAGATGGGAGAGGCAGGACTTGCACCGCACCGCATTAAGCGTCACAAATAGAGCTGACTTCTATTTTAGCACTTGGCAACGCAGATGCTTGTTGTTGCGCACGAGCATTGTGTGTGCAATGATTGAATAACATGTATGTGTACATTTATTTTGCAAAGCTCGTGCACGTGATGTGAGTGGTGTGGTCAGCATGTAAGTGGCCATGAGTTCTATAGGCACTTTGTCTATTCTATGGCCTTAACTTGTTATGGCTGCAATCCCCCATCGGGATAAGTGTCATCAACAACCGCTGAAAAGCATAGCGCTACATTCAATAAATATTACTACAAATATTTATATTCGTGAAATCACAAGTGCAATATAGGAAAACACAGCCTAGCCTTTTGGATATCCACCTGTCGTGTCAGATTTTGAAATTATGCTTTACAGCGAAAGCAATCCAAGCGTTTGTGTAAGTTTATCGATCGCACAACAAAACATTAAGTACACTTAGCACCAGGAAGCTTGGTCACAAAAATCTGAAAAGCAATCAAATTAATCGCTTACCTTTTGATGATCTTCGGATGTTTTCACTCACGAGACTCCTTGTGTACACAACATATGTTCCTTTTGTTCCATAAAGATTATTTTTATATCCAAAATACATCCGTTTGTTTGTCTCGTTATGTTCAGAAATGCACAGGAAAGAGCGGTCACGACAACGCAGACGAAAATTCCAAATAGTTTCCATAATGTCCACAGAAGCTTGTCAAAAGTTTTTAAAATCAATCCTCAGGTTGTTTAGAATCGATAATATATCAACCGCAAATGTCTTTCACAGTAGGAGAGGGAAAAGCAATACCTATCCAAACTCTGTTGCGCGAGCAAAACGCATGTGACCACTTGATGCGATGTGATCGCTCTGGCTAATTTTTCAAAATAAAAGCCTGAAACTATGTCTGAAGACTTGACACCTTGAGGAAGCGATAGGAAAAGGAATCTGGTTCATATCCCTTTAAATCCAGCAAAGGGAGGCTATGGGACATGGAGTTTTTAAAATAGAAGCCACTTCCTGTTTGGATTTTCCTCAGGGTTTCGCCTGCAATATCAGTTCTGTTATACTCACAGACAATATTTTGACTGTTTTGGAAACTTTAGATTGTTTTCTATCCAATAATAATAATAATATGCACATGTTAGCAACTGAGACTGAGGAGCTGGCCGTTTACAATGGGCACCTTTTCATCCTAGCTACTCAATACTGCCCCTGCATTCATAAAAAGTTAAGGAGACAGGTCTTCCATCTTCCTCCCCATCACATCTCCCTTTCCTTCCTGCTATCAATATGTGTGTGTGCACGCCTGTGTCTATGTGTGTGATTTATACCCTGTCTTCATTAGTGCCGTCATGGATTGCTGCATTCTTCGACTGGGGAGGCAGGTAGCATAGTGGTTAGAGCGTTGGGCCAGTAACCGAAAGGTTGCAAGAACAAATCCCGGAGCTGACAAGGTAAAAATCTGTTGTTCTGCCCATGAACAAGGCAGTTAACCTACTGTTCCTAGTCCGTCATTGTAAATACGAATTTGTTCTTAACTGACTTGCCTAGTTAAATAGGCCTAACTTCTGAGTCAACAAAGCGGAGAGACTGATAGGAGAATTTTTATCTTTATAATGGCAGATATCAAATGGACGTAAGTTGGTTTATCCCTGAAGTGATGATGCGTGTGTATGAGCCACAGGGAGCTGCTGAGGGGAGGATGGCTCAAAATAATGGCTGGAATGGAGTGAATGGAATTGTATAAAACACATAGAAAATAAGTTTGATGTTTTCGATACCATTCCATTGATTCTGTTTCAGCCATTATTATTTGCATTTGTATTTATTTCGAATCCAAATTAGTTCCTGCCAAGGCAGCAGCTACTCTTCCTGGGGTCCAGCAAAATTAAAGAAGTTTATACAATTAAAAACATTACCTTCAACAACACATTATGTGTGTGCCTTCAGGCCACTACTATCACATATCTAAAACACAATAAACATGTGTATGTGTGTGTATCTGATTTCACTGATAACATGAGTAACTTTATGGTGAATAGAATTCCATGTAGTCATGGCTTTATATAGTCATGGCTTTATGTAGTACTGTGCGCTTCCCATAGTCTGTTCTGAACCTGGGGACAGTGAAGATACCTCTGGTGGCATGTCTTGTGGGGTATGCATGGGTGTCTGAGCTGTGTGCTAGTAGTTTAAACAGACAGCTCGGTGCATACAACATGTCAATACTCCTCTACTTTAAGCCAGGAGAGATTTACATGCATATTATTAATGTTAGCTCTCCATGTACATTTAAGAGCCATTTAAGGTCTAATTGTAATTTTACAAAGTCATTTTTTTTGGCACCTGGCGACAACACTGGATAGTAGTCCAGGTGTGACAAAACTAGCGCCTGTAGGACCTCCCTTGTTGATAGTGATGTTAAGAAAGCAGAGTAATACTTTATTATGAACAGACCTCTCCCCATCTTAGCTAGAATTGCATAGATATGTTTTGACCATGACCGTTTTACAATCCAGGGTTACTCCAAGCCAGTTAGTCTTCTCAATTTGCTCAATTTCTACATGATTTATTACACCATTTTTTTAGTTGAGGTTTAGGGTTTAGTGAATGATTTGTCCTAAATACAATGCATTTAGTTTTTTTTTTTTTTTCTTGCCACCCATTCCGAAACTAACTGCAGCTGTTTAAATGTTGCAGTGATTTCACTTGCTGTGGTAGCTGACGTGTATAGTGTAGAGTCATCAGCATACATAGAAACACAGGCTTTACTCAGAGCCAGTGGCAGGTCATTAGTGAAGATTTTAAAAGTAAGGGGCCTAGACAGCTGCCCTGGGGAATACCTGACTCTTCCTGGATTATGTTGGAGAGGCTTCCATTAAAGAACACCCTTTGTGTTCTGTTAGACAGGTAACTCTCAATCCACAATATAGCAGGGGATGTAAAGCCATAACACATATGATTGATCGTGCCAAAAGCTGCACTGAAGTTCCACAATATTTTTATTATTAATATCTCTCAGCCAATCATCAGTAATTTGTTTAAGTGCCGTACATGTTGAATGCCCTTCCCTGTAAGCATGCTGAAAATGTGTTGTTAATTTGTGAAATAGCATTGTTTCTGGTCAAACACAATTTCTTCCAACTATGGGTTGGTAACAGGCTGATTGGTTGGCTGTTTGAGCCAGTAAAGAGTGCTTTGCTATTTCTGGCTTGCGGAAATTACTTTTGCTTCCCTACAGGACTCATTGGCGTTGGTAAGCCCGGACCGGATACACACACTTTCATGTAGGCTTAGATTGAAGTGATGGTAAATATGAGTGGCAATATCATCCGCTATCATCCTCATTAATTTTCCATCCAAGTTTTTAGACCCAGGTGACTTGTATTTGTTGATAGACAACAATATTATTTTCACCTCTTCCAGACTCACTTTAAGGAATTCAAAATGACAATGCTTGTCTTTCATAATTTGGTCACTTATGCATGGATGTCTATAGGTTCAGATTTCTTTGATGGCATGTTTGCTAATCTTGCCTTTGAACACCAAATACTTTTTACCCTAAATGTAATTTAAGGTGCTCCAAAGCTTTTTACTATAATCTTAATACCATTTATCTTTGTTTCATAGTACATGTTCTTCTTTTTGTTAAGTTTAGTGTCACTATTTCTCAATTTACAGTACGTTTTCCAATCGTCTGTGCAGCCAGACTTATTTGCCATTCCTTTTGCCTCATCCCTCTTAAAACCTCTCTAAGGTAGGGGGCAGCATTCGGAATTTTGGATGAAAAGCATGCCCAAATTAAACGGCCTGCCCAGAAGATATGATATGCATATAACTGGTAGATTTGGATAGAAAACACTCTAATGTTTCCAAAACTGTGTCTGTGAGTATAACAGAACTGATTTGGCAGGTGAAAACCTGAGAAAAATCCATTCATGAAGTATTTTTTTTGTTGGTTTTGTAGTTTTTTACTCAATGCCATTACAGTATCCATTGACTTAGGACTCAATTTGCAGTTCCTATGCCTTCCACTAGATGTCAACAGTCTTTAGAAATGGTTTCAGGCTTGTATTTTTATAAATGAGGGAGTAAGACCAGTCTGAATGAGTGGACGCTACCATGTCGCAGAGCTTTTTCATGCGCAATCCCGAGAAAGTGCATTTCTTATTTACCTTTTATATTGACGACGTTATTGTCCGGTTGAAATATTATAGATCATTTAGGCTAAAAACAACCTGAGAATTGAATATAAACATTGTTTGACATGTTTCTATGAACTTTACAGATACAATTTGGATTTTTTTGTATGCCTGTTTTGACTGTGTTTGAGCCTGTGGATTACTGAAGAAAACGTGCAAGGTTTTTGGATATAAAGATACTTTTTATCGAACAAAAGGAACATTTATTGAGTAAATGAATGTCTTCTGATTGCCACCATATGAAGATCATCAAAGGTAAGGGATTAATTTTATCTCTATTTCTGAGTTTTGTAATGCTTCTGCTTGGCTGGTTACTGTTTGTAATAATTTGTCAACTGGGCTATGTTCTGGGCTAGGTATGCTTTCGCCGAAAAGCATTGTATAAATCTGACACTGTGGTTGGATTAACAAGAAGTTCATCTTTAAACCTATGTAAAATATGTTTTGTTTTCAGAATTTTTATAATGAGCATTTTGGGCTAGGTATGCTTTCGCCGAAAAGCATTTTTTAAATCTGACACCGTGGTTGGATTAACAAGAAGTTCATCTTTAAACCTATGTAAAATATGTTTTGTTTTCTGAATTTTTATAATAAGCATTTCTGTATTTGAATTTGGCACTTTGCAATCTCACTGGATGTTGGCCAGATGGGACGCTAGCGTCCCACATACCCTAGAGAGGTTAACCACCAATTATTTTGTTCCTCATCAATCCCTGGGGATTTTACAGTTTTTAGTCATTTTCTTTATAGGTGCATGCTTATTAGTAACTGGAAACAGCAAGTTCATGTGTCAAGTGCAGTGTCTATACTAGGCCCAGCATTTGGAACTTTGGTTTTCCTACATATGGCTACTATATTATGATCACTACATCCGATGGATTTGGATACTGCTTTAGAGCAGATTTAGTAAAGATGTGATCAATACATCTGGATGATTTCATTCCTGTGCTGTTTTTAACTACCCTGGTAGGTTGACTGATAAAACCTGAACCAGTTTGCAGGTACTGGTTACAGTTTGAAGCTTTTTCTTGAGTGGGCAGGTTGATGAAAGTCAATATTTAGGTCTCCCAGAAAATACCTCTCTGTTGATATCAATCACATATTGTACATTATCAATCATTTTACAAATTTTGTACAGATACTGACTGTTAGCACTTGGTGGTCTATAGCAGATTCCCACATTTAGGTGAGGCAGGTTAACCTGTAGTCATATTACTTCAACAGAATTTGACATGAGATCCTGTCTAAGCTTTACATGAATATGACTGAACATAAACTGCAACACCTCCACAATTGGCATTTGTGTCTCTTCTGAAGATGTTAAAACCATGTTTTGCTACCACTGTATCATCAAAGTTATTATCTTAGTGAGTTTCAGAGATAGTCAGTATATGAATGTTATCTGTTAATAGCAAGGTATACATTTAATGAACTTGTTTCTTAGTGCAAAAAAATGCCCACATTAATATATTTAGCCTTTTTATTGCTTTTACTGGCAGGCTTATCAGACGTAGACATGACAGTGATATTTATGTTTGGACTGATGAACAGTGGACTTCCTACTAGGTCAAAGCGCCTCAGTGCTAACATATAACTCAGGTTCACAGATGCATGATTCTTGCATACAATAGCTTTAGGATTGACAGAGGCATTCAGGGGAGTTGGATGTACATAAATTAGGTTACTAATATTATGACTGTCAATGCCCCTGGGACAATGTACATTTGCAACAGCACTATGACAACTCAGCGACACAGTGGTAGGGATAATCTGCGCAGGGTTGGGTCACCTAGCACAGCCTTGAAATGTTTGGACAGGGTCCAGGAGCTACATTTTGTGCCCCTGGAACCGAGATGTTGCTCACCATAGAGCTGCCAATGATGGCAGCTGGTGAAATGGTTGAGGAGTTCCGGCTGTTCTTTCGCCTTGAGTGGTTTAGAAGACTGCTCAAGGACCGATGGGAGGTGGGGCCCGATGGACCCGAGCCAACCGTAGAATCCATTTTGGCTGATGAAGGGGCAGGCGTCTCAGACACACTCACTGTCCAATGAGGGGAGGGGGATCTTTGAAGATCTGAACCCGACATAGGATCCCCCATAGAGCTGCCTAAAACAACAGTCAGCGAGATGGGAGAGGAAAACCCCCCAGTCAGAACATGGCACGAAGGCACAGGTACCACTGGATCCGATCTTGAAGCAGAAGCCTCCAGGGATGAAGGCGGCGGAACCTCTGGATCCAGGGCAGCGAAGCCAGGGAGGCCCGTATTGCCAAAAGCTTCTACTTTTGACTTCCAATGCGAGTGACGTGCCTCCATTGTTGGTTGGTAGGATCAAGAATAGGAACATCCACTAAGTAATTCAGAAGCATTCTACAAACTCCATTTTCCAGATAAGGAGGGGAATCCCTTCAGGGAGGGAACCCTGCAGAGCACTGGCCTGTCGGCTGTGAAGAGACGACACAGCGGCGACACTCCCACCAGACCAGAATGGCGTTCAGCTACTGGAGTAGAAGAGAAAGAGCAAGTAGGTGGAAGACGATACCCCAGTAGCATGTGTAAGTTTGCTAAGATTAGCCACTTCGCCTTTGTAGTCCTCTGTATGCAAACAGTTGGTACTTTGAAAGAATAGAGCAAAATAAACAGGAATTTACAAAAATTTCGCTATGAGCTACAGTGGGTTCTCCAATACAGCCCGCCTCCCAAAACAAGTACAGCCAGTGAACACACACCCTGGTCAAACATCAGTACGGCAAACAGAGAGAAAGTGAAGAACTTGCTCACTGTATGGCTCCTGGCTGCACATTCAGTTGTTTCCAAAAGTATTGAGAATGACACAAATATAAATGTTCATCAAGTCTGCTGCCTCAGTTTGTATGATGGCAATTTGCATATACTCTAGATTGTTATGAAGAATGATCAGATGAATTGCAATTAATTGCCAAGTCCCTCTTCGCCATGCAAATTTACTGAATAAAAACCTTTCCACTGCATTTCAGCCCCGCCACAAAAGGACCGGCTGACATCATATCAGTGATTCTCTCATTAACACAGGTGTGAGTGTTGACGAGGACAAGGCTGGAGATCACTCTGTCATGCTGATTGAGTTCGAATAACAGTCTGGAAGCATCAAAAGGAGGGTGGTGCTTGGAATCATTGTTATTCCTCTGTCAAAAATGGTACCTGCAAGGAAACACGTGCCGTCGTCATTGCTTTGAACAAAAAGGGCTTCACAGGCAAGGATATTGCTGCCACTAAATCAACCATTTATCGGATCATCAAGAACTTCAAGGAGAGTGGTTCAATTGTTGTGAAGAAGGCTTCTGGGCCCCCAAGAAAGTCCAGCAAGCGCCAAGACCATCTCCTAAAGTTGAAAAAAAGTCTGCACGCACAGTGAGGCGAGGCCTTTTGGAGGATGGCCTGGTGTCAAGAAGGACAGCAAAGAAGCCACAACTATCTTGGAAAAACATCAGGGACAGACTGATATTCTGCAAAAGGTACAGGGATTGTACTGCTGAGGACGGGGGTAAAGTCATTTTCTCTGATGAATCCCCTTTACGATTGATTGGGGTATCCAGAAAGAAGCTTGTTCGGAGAAGACAAGGTGAGCGCTACCATCAGTCCTGTTTCATGCTACCAGTAAAGACCATTCGTGTGGGGGGTTGCTTCTCAGCCAAGGGAGTGGGCTCACTCACAATTTTGCATAAGAACACAGCCATGAATAAAGAATGGTACCAACACATCCTCCGAGAGCAACTTCTCCCAACCATCTAGGAACAGTTTGGTGATGGACAATGCCTTTTCCAGCATGATGGAGCACCTTTCCATAAGGCAAAAGTGATAACTAAGTGGCTAGGGGAACAAAACATTGATATTTTGGCTCGATGGCCAGGAAATCCCCCAGACCTTAATCCCATTGAGAACGTGTGGTCAATCCTCAAGAGGCGGGTGGACAAACAAAAACCCTAAAATTCTGACAAACTCCAAGCGTTGACTATGCAAGAATGGGATGCCATCAGTCAGGATGTGGCCCAGAAGTTAGTTGACAGCATGCCAGGGCGGATTGCAGAGGTCTTGAAAAAGAAAGGTCAACACTGCAAATATCGACTCTTTGCATCAACTTCATGTAATTGTCAATAAAAGCCTTTGACACTTATTAAATGCTTGTAATTATACTTCAACATTCCATAGTAACATCTGACAAAAGTATCTAAAGACACTGAAGCAGCAAACTTTGTGGTAATTAATATTTGTGTCATTCTCAAAACTTTTGGCCACGACTGTACACTATATGAGCAGGAGAGGACCACCTCGCAAGTTGGCTGCTAAAATTAAGTAAACTTAAACGCAAGAGAGAGAGAGAGAGTTAGAGAGAAAGAAATAGACTGAAAGAAGGAGAGGAAGAGTGGCCTTCATTACCATTCATATTGAGTTCAGACAGGAAGACAAGCAGACGAGTGTTTAAAGTCTGAGTGTCCTCTCGTCTCTGTGTACTTAATAATGGACATGCTGAGCTTCTCTCTCTCATTTGTTTTTCATCATCCCTCCATCTTCTATCGATTTGAATGGGTCAGGAGAAGAAGAGCAAAGATCAGACAGTATGAGAGGGTGTGAGGCGATGTGTGTGTCAAAGCAGTCTGTGTTTGAAAAAAAAAAAATTCAGATCAACCCATTCTCTACCCTATAGGATCAGCCTGAATTTGTGGGGGAAACTTTGTCAATTGGCTCCCATCATATTCAATAGCAATATATATGCAAGATGGCACCGACAGAGATGATCGCCTCGCTTCACATCCTTAGGAAGCTATGCAGTAATTTGTATTTTTATGTATTATTTCTTAGATTGTTAGCCCAGAAAATCTTAAGTGTTATTACATACAGCCGGGAAGAACTATTGGATATAAAAGCGATGACAACTTATCAACATTACGACCAGGAATACGTCTTACCAACATTACGACCAGGAATATGACTTTCCCGAAGCGGATCCTTTGTTCGGACCTCCACCCTGGACATTGGTCCTAAATCCCAGAGGCCGACCCAAAACAATGTCGTTGCCGCATGAGAGGCAGACGGAACGGGCTCCTGGTCAGACTCAGAAGGCGAGCACACCATCCACTGCTTCCGAGCATACTACTCGCCAATGTCCAGTTTCTAGACAACAAGGTGGACAAAATTAGGGCACGAGTTTCACTCTGTTTCACGGAAACATGGCTAACTCGGGATATGTTGTCAGAGTCGGTACAGCCACTCGGTTTCTTCATGCATTGCGCCGACAGAGACAAACATCTCTCTGGTAAAAAGAAGGGCGGGGGTGTATGCCTCATGATAAAAGACTCATGGTGTAATCATAACATCATCATAACAACATACAGGAACTCAAGTCCTTTTGTTCACCTGACCTATAGAATTTCTTCCAATCAAATGCCGATCGCATTATCTTCCAAGAGAATTGTCTTCGATTATAGTCACAGCCGTGTATATCCCCCCCAAGCAGATACCTCGGCGGCCCTGAAATAACTTCAGTGGACTCTATGTAAACTGGAAACCATATACCATACCCTGAGACTGCATTTACTATAACTAGGGATTTTATCAAAGCTAATTTGAGAACAAGTTTACCCAAATTCTACCAGCACATTAAATTGTTGCACCCGCTCGAGCAAAACTTTTTACCACTGCCACTCGAACTTCTGCGATGCATACGAGGCCCTCCCCCGCCCTCCAAATCTGACCATTACTCCATCTTGTTGCTTCCCTCCTATAGACAGAGAGTAAAACAGGTCACGCCCGTGCTTAGGTCTATCCAACACTGGTCTGACCAATCGGATTCCACACTTCAAGATTGCTTCGATCACTTGGGCTGGGATATGTTCCGGGTAGCCTCAGACAATAACATCTATGTATACGCTGACTCGGTGAGTGAGTTTATTAGGAAGTGCATAAGAGATGTTATACCCACTGTGACTATTAAAACCTTCACTAACCAGAAACCTTGGATTGATGGCAGTATTCGCGCAAAACTGAAGGTGCCTCATTCAATTAAGGCAAGGTGACTGAACACATGACCGAATACAAACAGTGTAGCTATTTCCTCCGCAATCAAACAAGCAAAGCATCAGTATAGAGACAATGTAGAGTCACAATTCAAATGCTCAAACATGAGACGTATGTGGCATTGTCTACAGACAATCACGGATTTCAAAAAGAAAACCAGTCCCGACAAATTAAACAACTTATTTGTGCGCTTTGAGGACAATACAGTGCCACCGACATGGCCCGCTACCAAAGAATGTAGATTCTCCTTCAACGTGGCCGACGTGAGTAAAACATTTAAACGTGTTAACCCTCGCAAGGCTGCTGGACCAGACGGCATCCCTAGCCGCGTCCTCAGAGAATACGCAGACCAGCTGGCTGGTGTGTTTCCAGACATATTCAATCTCTCCCTATCTCAGCCTGCTGTCCCCACTTTATTCAAGATGTCCTCCATTATCCTGTTCCCAAGAAAGCTAAGGTAACTGAGCTAAATGACAATTGCCCCGTAGCACTCACTTCTGTCATCATGAAGTGCTTTGAGAGACTAGTCAAGGATCATATCACCTCCACCCTACCTGATGGCCTACACCCACTCCAATTTGCTTACCGCCCCAATAGGTCCACAGACGATGCAATTGCCATCACACTGCCCTAACCCGTCTGGACAAGAGGAATACCTATGTAAGAATGCTGTTCATTGACTACAGCTCAGCATTCAACACCATAATACCCTCCAAACTCATTATTAAGCTTGAGACTCTGGGTCTCAACCCTGCCCTGTGCAACTGGGTCCTGGACTTTCTGAAGGGCCGTCCCCTGATGGGGAAGGTAGGAAACAACATCTCCACCCCGCTGATCCTCAACACTGGGGCCCCAAAAGGGTGTGTTCTCAGCCCCCTCCTGTACTCCCTGTTCACCCATGACCTTGTGGCCAAGCACAAATCCAACTCAATCATCAAGTTTGCAAGACTTGATTACCAACAGTGACGAGACAGCCTACAGGGAGAAAGTGAGGGCCCTCGGAGTGTGGTGTCAGGAAAATAACCTCTTACTCAACGTCAACAAAACAAAGGAGATGATCGTGGACTTCAGGAAACAGCAGAGAGGGTTAGAGAGGGTTTTCTGAGGTCTTGGATGATTTCTTTTGATTTTCCCATTATGTCAAGCAAAGAGGCACTGAGTTTGAAGGTAGTTGAAATACATCCACAGGTACACCTCCAATTTGCTCAAATGATGTCAATTAGCCTATCAGAAGCTTCTATTGCCATGACCTCATTTTCTGGAATTTTCCAAGCTGTTTCAATGCACAGTCAACTTAGTGAATGTAAACCTCTGACCCACTGGAATTGTGATACAGTGAAATATAGTTGAAATAATCTGTCTGTAAACAATTGTTGGAAAAATGACTTGTGTCATGCACAAAGTATATGTCCTAACTGAAAAAATAGATGTTGTTGTGAATTTGTTAGTTTACTTGTTAGATATTACTGCGCTGTCGGACTAGAAGCACAAGCATTTCACTTCACTCGCATTAACAGTCAGCTAACCATGTGTATGTGACCAATAAAATTTGATTTGATATATTCTGTTTGACTTGAGTTGATCTCATGTCTTTATTATTTCAAATGACTTTGTGGAGACACTGCCTATACACATTCTGTCTTCCCTACGTTTACATTTGACGTTTTGGTCATCTAGCAGACGCCCATATCCAGAGCCCTTTGCAGTCAGCGCGTTCATCTAAGGTTCCTGCATCTAGTGTTCTCAATGCTGTAGTGTTAGCATCTCCACTCCACCCCTCACTACATGGAAAAGCCCTCAGGACTGGGAAGCTAATGGAAGGTAATGGGCATATCATTCCACCTGATGGCCTACTAGAGCACTGGTTTCTATTGTCTTATAGGTCCAGTACTGTGTTATTCTGTGTGACTGGAAGAGCTAAAATACCCCAGCCATGAAAGGGTTTTCTACGGACACACGCCATACTTATACACCCTAGTGGTGTTTCACTTGGACCAAGTGTGCCCTGGGTGTTTTCAGGAAGGAGGGTTTTAGTTTGGGACTGAGAGGATGAAAGGTCAAAGTACTAGTCTGTTGATTTTCTAAAACAGCTACAAGGCATTCCACTCCAACCATCTGACCAAACTGCCATCTAGTGCAAGGTGTTTGGTTTATGTGACGGTTATTATTATTTTGTTTTTGAGAGCTTTAGGTGTGTGTGTGTGTGTGTGTGTGTGTGTGTGTGTGTGTGTGTGTGTGTGTGTGTGTGTGTGTGTGTGTGTGTGCTGCATGGTATACCAAAACTTCTGTACTTTTTCAATCCAAGAATATGAAAGATGGTTCGATACTATATATATTTTTTTACTCTTGATACTTCTGTCAAATGTGTTGATTGCATGATTGTATAGTTGATTCATTAATGCATCAATGTCTGTTTCTGAAAATTTTTGACAAAAAAATCGTAATGTTATTGAATTTAAAAGATACCCAATGATTAAACAGAGCAGTAACTGAGTTTATCTGTCTGGATCAAGTGCCATTCTGTGACTTTGGCTAATATGCCTTGTTTTTTTGCGCTTGTATCATTTTGGTATCGTTTTGGTATCGAATATCGTGCTGATGGTGTTGAGTATTGTGATATTGAACCTGATACTAAACCTTTGTATCGCGACAATTCTAGTGTGTGACTGGGTAGCCGTTCTGGAATGATGGATGGCTGCTCCCAGAAATACCCATACTGGTATCATGTTAACAAACACAGCTGTGAGAGAAGTCTAACAATCCAAAATGGAACCTGAAAAAGAGAGGAAAAAGATTGGGGAAGAAAAAGAGGGCGAAGTGGCAGGAAAAGAGGGAGGGGGGGACAAACAGAGAGAGGGATATAGAAAAAGTGTGATGCTAGAAAAGGAGGGTGACAGGAAGAGAGAGGAGGAGGGAGGGTTATAAGAGAGAGAGAGAGAGACAGGGGTCTCTGGAAAAGGGTGTATTGAGCTAGCTGCGTCCAATTCGTCAGGAATTTCTGGGCTTGCAGTCAGGGGCTGTCTGAAATGGCACCCTGTGAAGTCTGGTCATTGGTAGTGCACTACATAGGGTGCCATTAGAGACACAACCCCTGGTATTCTTAGCATAGCAGTGGCAGAACATCTGATCTAGGGGAATAAGTGTGTTTTAGTCGTTTCGTGACGTTTTTTCTTTCCTTTTTGTCTCAACATTAAACACACATCTGGAGACAGTCAGTGGCACAGGAGGAAAGTGGGAGCAAGAAGAGGAGAAAGGGGTGGGCAGGGAAGGGGAATATGTACAGAGGAGATAAAGTAGAGAGAGGGATGGGCAGGGAAGGGGAATATAGGAGAGAGATGTACAGAGGAGATAAGTAGAGAGAGGGATGGGCAGGGAAAGGGAATATAGGAGAGAGATGTACAGAGGAGATAAAGTAGAGAGAGGGATGGGCAGGGAAGGGGAATATAGGAGAGAGATGTACAGAGGAGATAAGTAGAGAGAGGGATGGGCGAGAGAGCAGCGAATACAGTGACTAGTATGACAGGAAAAATAAAGATGATACAGGGAAAGAGACAAAGAGAAGGGTTGTGTGTGTGTGACAAAGTGTGTGTGTGTGTGTGTGTGTGTGTGTGTGTGTGTGTGTGTGTGTGTGTGTGTGTGTGTGTGTGTGTGTGTGTGTCACTGTACTACAGCTGTGGCAGGCATATCTCCATCACCCCAGCAACAGGGGAACTATTTGTCCTCTATCCACAGACCACTTGATCCAGACACACCCTTATATCCCTCTGCCTGTTGCTCTGTGTGTGTGTGTGTCACTGTACTACAGCTGTGGCAGGCATATCTCCATCACCCCAGCAACAGGGGGAACTATTTGTCCTCTATCCACAG
The DNA here is from genome assembly GCF_018296145.1 of Oncorhynchus tshawytscha. Classification (NCBI taxonomy): domain Eukaryota; kingdom Metazoa; phylum Chordata; class Actinopteri; order Salmoniformes; family Salmonidae; genus Oncorhynchus; species Oncorhynchus tshawytscha. Next base: position 3,101,341 of record NC_056454.1, on the reverse strand, counting down.
ACCACTTGATCCAGACACACCCTTATATCCCTCTGCCTGTTGCTCTGTGTGTGTGCGTCCGTGCGTGTAGCTGGTTATTTTTTCGCCCCTCCAGTAAACCTTATTTCACCTCAGCAAACTGCTCAATACTGAAATTATGCATTTTGTATGAGGGGCTTTAGTTTGCCCAAATGTGTTATTGGATTATGGCTTCCCAGAGAACATTCTATTATTTATGAATTAAATGGGGAGCCTCTCCTCCCTTCCCAATGATTTGGACACTGAACAAATAGAGCAGATGAATGGAGAGAGAGAACAGAGAGGATAAATGTTCATTGCTTCAATGTCACCTTGCGTTTTATTTGGTAAACCCCACAGACGATAGAAGCAGGCACGCACGCACACACACTCAAAGCTATACACAGATACACAGATAGGGGAGGTCATCCTCTCCCACTCATTGAGTGTGTAATGAGCCAGGTTTGTAGAGTTGTACTGGCTGTAAACTGCCAGACCACCTTGTGCTGCACCTCTGCTACCTGAGAACAACACTGCTCTCCTGCTTAGAGAGAGTAGGGAGAGTAGAGGGAGTAGGGAGAGTAGAGGGAGTGGAGAGAGTAGAGGGAGTAGGGAGAGTGGAGGGAGTGGAGAGAGTAGAGAAAGAGCACATGTGCATGTTTGTGTAAATGTATTTGATTGAGGAAAAAGATTTCTGCCAATACCATGGAGCTTTTTGAATGGGTCCTGGTTTATACAGGTTATGTAACACAGAATAAAGAAAATCAACTGAATCACAAAATGAGCAGGCACATCTCCATCATGTGTGGGCAGTATGTATGTGTGGGCAGCATCAGAGACACTGGTGCATGGCCATTCATCAGGTAGACATTGTCTTCTGGGCAGAGAAGCTTCTGAGTAATATGTAGTCCCAAATGGCATCCTATTCCTTTGTAGTGCACTACTTTTGACCAGAGCCCATGTGGTAGTATGGCTCTATATGTGGAATAAGGTGATATTTGGCACTCACTCAGATTCACAACCCAGAGAAAGGGGTGGTTCATTGTAGATGGGTTAGCTGACAATGTTACGAAAATGATGTGCGTGCTTCCATGGGGCATAAGTCAGTGTGTTGTTGTGATTCTGGATGGCCAGATAGCTAACAAGAATGACAAACTGCCATGTGGGGAAGTAGCTCGTTTCATATTGTTCTTGACACCATGTCTTGTTTTGAGGTGTTTTGTCTGATTTCATGTCAATGGTAATATGGCTCAAATTTCCTAGCTAGTTATCCAACAACTGTAATTATGTATTTGAGAGACAACAAGTGGTCATTGTGCAAATTAATTCATGTTTTCAATAAACACTGGAGACGAAATATAGCTTACATGTTGTCAACAATCTAAGCCAACACAGACTGTTTTGCAATATAGTTGTGCAACCATCGGTTTTGTTGCTAAACAACCAACCTGTCTGTCTATACCAGACTGTCTATACCAGACTGTCTATACCAGACTGTTTATACCACACTGTCTATACCAGACTGTCTATACCAGACTGTCTATACCAGACTGTCTATACCAGACTGTCTATACCACACTGTCTATACCAGACTGTCTATACCAGACTGTCTATACCAGACTGTCTATACCAGACTGTCTATACCAGACTGTCTATACCAGACTGTTTATACCAGACTGTCTATACCAGACTGTCTATACCAGACTGTCTATACCAGACTGTTTATACCAGACTGTCTATACCAGACTGTCTATACCACACTGTCTATACCAGACTGTCTATACCAGACTGTCTATACCAGACTGTCTATACCAGACTGTTTATACCACACTGTCTATACCAGACTGTCTATACCACACTGTCTATACCACACTGTCTATACCACACTGTCTATACCACACTGTCTATACCAGACTGTTTATACCACACTGTCTATACCACACTTTCTATACCACACTGTCTATACCAGACTGTCTATACCACACTGTTTATACCACACTGTCTATACCACACTGTCTATACCAGACTGTTTATACCACACTGTCTATACCACACTGTCTATACCACACTGTCTATACCAGACTGTTTATACCACACTGTCTATACCACACTGTCTATACCACACTGTCTATACCAGACTGTCTATACCACACTGTCTATACCACACTGTTTATACCACACTGTCTATACCACACTGTCTATACCACACTGTCTATACCAGACTGTTTATACCACACTGTCTATACCAGACTGTCTATACCACACTGTCTATACCAGACTGTCTATACCAGACTGTTTATACCACACTGTCTATACCAGACTGTCTATACCACACTGTCTATACCACACTGTCTATACCACACTGTCTATACCACACTGTCTATACCAGACTGTTTATACCACACTGTCTATACCACACTGTCTATACCACACTGTCCATACCACACTGTCTATACCACACTGTCTATACCACACTGTCTATACCACACTGTCTATACCAGACTGTCTATACCACACTATCTATACCACACTGTCTATACCAGACTCTCTATACCAGACTCTCTATACCAGACTCTCTATACCACACTGTCTATACCACACTGTCTATACCACACTGTCTATACCACACTGTCTATACCACACTGTCTATACCAGACTCTCTATACCAGACTCTCTATACCAGACTCTCTATACCACACTGTCTATACCAGACTCTCTATACCACACTGTCTATACCAGACTGTTTATACCACACTGTCTATACCACACTGTCTATACCACACTGTCCATACCACACTGTCTATACCACACTGTCTATACCACACTGTCTATACCACACTGTCTATACCAGACTGTCTATACCACACTGTCTATACCACACTATCTATACCACACTGTCTATACCAGACTCTCTATACCAGACTCTCTATACCAGACTCTCTATACCACACTGTCTATACCACACTGTCTATACCACACTGTCTATACCACACTGTCTATACCACACTGTCTATACCACACTGTCTATACCACACTGTCTATACCACACTGTCTATACCACACTGTCTATACCACACTGTCTATATCACACTGTCTATACCAGACTCTCTATACCACACTGTCTATACCAGACTGTCTATACCACACTCTCTATACCACACTGTCTATACCAGACTCTCTATACCACACTGTCTATACCAGACTCTCTATACCACACTGTCTATACCAGACTCTCTATACCACACTGTCTATACCACACTGTCTATACCACACTGTCTATACCACACTGTCTATACCACACTGTCTATACCACACTGTCTATACCACACTGTCTATACCACACTGTCTATACCACACTGTCTATACCACACTGTCTATACCAGACTCTCTATACCACACTGTCTATACCACACTGTCTATACCACACTGTCTATACCAGACTCTCTATACCACACTGTCTATACCACCTGGCTATACCACACTGTCTATACCAGACTCTCTATACCACACTGTCTATACCAGACTACCAGGAAATGCCTAGTGGACCATACAGAAATAAACACGGAACATTCAGAGACAAATGTTAATGGGTTATGAAATGGTCATGTTGAAACAGCATTACGGACTAGTTAAATAAAGGTAAACAAATCATTAGGGTGTGTATATTTATGTTACATGAACATAAAAATGGTAATAAGCATATACACTTGTTTTGCTGTTTTATGGTTAAATGCAGAATCCTGAGTCTGGGTTTCAGCCCAATGTCTACCCCATCACTTGTTGAGGGGATGGGACTGGGGTAACCACTCACAAATTAATAGACAGTATTCCCACTGTCATACACACAATACCCCATAATGTCAAAGAGGACTCAGGTTTATTGAATTTTATACAAAATAATAAAAAATGAAAGGCTGAAATATATTGAGTCAAAAGGAATCAACCCCTTTGTTATGGCAAGCCTACATGTATTGTTTATTTATTTCACCTTTATTTAACCAGGTAGGCTAGTTGAGAACACCTTTATTTAACCAGGTAGGCTAGTTGAGAACACCTTTATTTAACCAGGTAGGCTAGTTGAGAACACCTTTATTTAACCAGGTAGGCTAGTTGAGAACACCTTTATTTAACCAGGTAGGCTAGTTGAGAACACCTTTATTTAACCAGGGAGGCTAGTTGAGAACACCTTTATTTAACCAGGTAGGCTAGTTGAGAACACCTTTATTTAACCAGGTAGGCTAGTTGAGAACACCTTTATTTAACCAGGTAGGCTAGTTGAGAACACCTTTATTTTACCAGGGAGGCTAGTTGAGAACACCTTTATTTAACCAGGGAGGCTAGTTGAGAACAAGTTCTCATTTACAACTTTGACGTGGCCAAGATAAAGCAAAGCAGTGTGACACAAACGACAACACAGAGATACACATGGAATAAACAAACGTACAGTCAATAATACAATTGAAAAAGTCTATATACAGTGTTTGCAAATGAGGTAGGATAAGGGAGGTAAGGCAAAAAATAGGCCATAGTGGCGAAATAATTACAAAGTAGCAATTAAACACTGGATGTGCAGAAGATGAGTGTGCAAATAGAGATAATGGGGTGCAAAGGAGCAAAATAAATAAAATAAATAACAGTATGGAGATGAGGTAGTTGGATGGGCTATTTACACATGGGCTATGTACAGGTGCAGTGATATGTGAGCTGCTTTGACAGCTGGTGCTTAAAGCTAGTGAGGGAGATATGAGTCTGCAGCTTCAGTGATTTTTGCAGTTCGTTCCAGTCATTGGCAGCAGAGAACTGGAAGGAAAGGCGGCCAAAGGAAGAATTGGCTTTGTGGGTGACTAGTGAGATATACCTTCTGGAGCGCGTGCTACGGGTGGGTGCTGCTATGGTGACCAGTGAGCTGAGATAAGGCGGGGCTTTACCTAGCAGAGACTTGTAGATGACCTGGAGCCAGTGGGTTTGGCAACAGATATGTAGTGGGGGCCAGCCAACGAGATCATACAGGTCGCAGTGGTGGGTAGTATATGGGGCTTTGGTGACAAAACGGATGGCACTGTGATAGACGGCATCCAATTTGCTGAGTAGAGTGTTGGAGGCTATTTTGTAAATGACATCGCCGAAGTCTAGGATCGGTAGGATAGTTAGTTTTACGAGGGTATATTTGGCAGCATGAGTGAAGGATGCTTTGTTGCGAAACAGGAAGCCGACTCGAGATTTAATTCTGGATTGTAGATGCTTAATGTGAGTCTGGAAGGAGAGTTTACAGTCTATCCAGACACCTAGGTATTTGTAGTTGTCCACATATTCTAAGTCAGAACCGTCCGGAGTAGTGATGCTAGTCGTGCGGGCAGCGTTTGGATGAAGCGCATGCATTTAGTTTTACTAGCATTTTAAGAGCAGTTGGAGGCCACGGAAGGAGAGTTGTATGGCATTGAAGCTCGTCTGGAGGTTAGTTAACACAGTGTCCAAAGAAGGGCCAGAAGTATACAGAATGGTGTCGTCTGCGTAGAGGTGGATCAGAGAATCACCAGCTGCAAGAGCGACATCATTGATGTATACAGAGAAAAGAGGATTGAACCCTGTGGCACCCCCATAAAGACAGCCAGATGTCTGGACAACAGGCCCTCCGATTTGACACACTGAACTCTAAAGTCAAAAGCCTTGGCCAGGTCGATGAATACAGCTGCACAGTATTGTCTCTTATCGATGGCGGTTATGATATCGTTTAGGACCTTGAGCGTGGCTGAGGTGCACCCATGACCAGCTCGGAAACCAGATTGCATAGCGGAGAAGGGACGGTGGGATTCGAAATGGACGGTGGTCTGTTTGTTCACTTGGCTTTCGAAGACTTTAGAAAGGCAGGGTAGGATAGATATAGGTCTGTAGCAGTTTGGGTCTAGAGTGTCTCCCCCTTTGAGGGAGATGACTGCAGCAGCTTTCCAATCTTTGGGAATCTCAGACGATACGAAAGAGAGGTTGAACAGGCTAGTAATAGGGGTTGCAACAATTTCGGCAGATCATTTTAGAAAGAGAGGGTCCAGATTGTCTAGCCCGGCTGATTTGTAGGGGTCCAGATTTTGCAGCTCTTTCAGAACATCAGCTATCTGGATTTGGATGAAGGACTAATGGGGAGGCTTGGGCAAGTTGCTGTGGGGGGTGCAGGGCCTGGATAGCTAGGTGGAAAGCATGGCCAGCCGTAGATAAATGTTTCTTGAAATTCTCAATTATCGCAGATTTATTTGTGGTGACAGTGTTCCCTAGCCTCAGTGCAGTGGGCAGCTGGGAGGAGGTGCTCTTATTCCCAGAACTTTTTGTTTGAAAAAGCTAGCCTTTGCTTTCCTAACTTCCTGTGTATATTGGTTCCTAACTTCCCTGAAAGTTGCATATCGGAAGTGCTATTTGATGCTAATGCTGTACGCCACAGGATGTTTTTGTGCTGGTCAAGGGCAGTCAGGTCTGGAGTAAACCAAGGGTTATATCTGTTTCTGGTTCAATTTTTTTGGAATGGTTAATGGTCATGCTTATTTAAGAATAACCAGGCATTTTAAAGAATAACCAGGCATCCTTTACTGATGGAATGAGGTCAATATCCTTACAGGATACCCGGGCCAGGTCGATTAGAAAGGCCTGCTCACTGAGGTGTTTTAGGGAGCGTTTGACAGTGATGAGGTGTGGTCGTTTGACCGCAGACCCATAACGGATGCAGGCAATGAGGCAGTGATTGCTGAGATCCTGTTTGAAGACAGCAGAGGTGTATTTGGAGTGCAGGTTGGTGAGGATGATATCTGTGAGGGTGCCCGTGTTTACGGATTTGGGGAGATCAGGAGTGATAATGTGAGTAACAAGTCACATAGTAAGATGCATGAACTCACTCGGTATACAATTATAGTGTTGAACATGATTTAGGAATGGCTACCTCATCTCTGTTCCCCACACATAAAATTATGTGTAAGGTCCATAAGTTGACCAGTGAATTTCAAACAAAATAATTGCACCTATTGGTAGATGGGTAAAAATAAAATAGCAGACATGAAATATCCCTTTGAGCATGGTGAAGTATGGTGAATTTACACTTTGGATTGTGTATCAATACACTCAGTCGCTACAAAGATAGAGAAGTCGTTCCTCACTCAGTTGCCGGAGAGGGAGGAAACCACTCAGGGATTTCACCATGAGGCCAATGGTGGCTGTAAAACAGTTCGAGTTTAATGGCTGTGATAGAAGAAAACTGAAGATTAATCAACAACATTGTAGTTACTCCACAATATTAAACTAATTGACAGAGTGAAAAGAAGGAAACCTGTGCAGAATAAAAATATTCCAAAACATGAATTCTGTTTGCAAAAAGGCAAAGTATTATGTTTGTGGCAAATCCATTGCAATACGTTACGAAGTAGCCCTCTCCATAATTTCTTGCATAGCATGTTATGGGTATGCTTGGAATCGTTAAATCAAGGCCTGGGGAGTTTTTCATGAGGAAAATACATGGAATGGCACAGGCAAAGTCCTAGAGGAAAACCTGGTTCTGTGTGCTTAAGTCCACCAGATACTGTGAGATGAATGAACCTTTGAGAAGGACAAAAACCTAAAACACAAGGCCAAATCTCACTGGAGTTGCTTACCAAGGAGAAATGATTGTTCTTGAGTGGCCGAGTTACAGTTTTGACTTAAATCATCTTCGAAATCTATGGCAAGACCTGAAAATGGTGGTCTAGCAATGATCACAACCAATTTGACATAGTTTGAACACTTATTTAAATAATAATTGGCAAATGTAACACAATCCAGGTGTGGAAATCTCTTAGAGACTTATCCAGAAAGACTCACAGCTGTAGTCGCTGCCAAAGGTGTACAACGTATTGACTCAGGGGTGTGAATACTTATGTCAATGAGATATTTCTGTATTTCATTTTCAGTAAATGTGCAAACATTTCTAAGAACATGTTTTCGCTTTGTCATAATGGGGTATTGTGTATATGGGTGAGATTTTTTACAAATATTTTTTCCATTTTGAATTCAAGTTAAGGGGTATAAATACTTTCAGAAGGCAGTGTAAATTGTTTGATTTAAAAAAATGCACACACACAGACAGAAGAAATACTGCTATTTTCCTATGGAACTATCTTTCAGACAGAGACCAAGTGAGTTCCTAAGTCATTAATCACACTGATTCAGAGAGGATCTCCTCCCAGCTTGGTTGAGATAGGCTCGTCATCTGGTCAAGATATGAAGCACACAGACAGCTCTGTGTACCCTTGTTGGTTATAAACTTCACTGTCTCTTAAGCGTAATACTATACAGAATCAGTTGGAAAATATCCAATGAGAGGTATGCATTGAACAGTGGATATCTGTGATTGGTTTAACACTAACATTTGTCATTAGATTTTATTCACTAGTTTTTTTTCTCTCTCTCTGTTTTGGCGCTACTTCTTTTTGTGCTTAGTTTCTCCGCTGAATTGCCAGTGTTCTGTGTGTGCATGCGTGCGTGCGATACCTCCAGAAATCTCTAATGCACAGCTCAACCAAGCCTGAAATTGGCTGGAATTGGAAAGAAGATAAAAGAAGAAGCCTAGATAGATCACCTTTCTCTCGTTTCCGGGGAGGGACATCCATTTTGGTCAAAATCTGGAGAAAAAAATCCTATATCTGGTCTAAGACTTATGGTCTTTTTGAAAATAGAAAGGACGCAAAACAATAGCCAAAGTCCTGTTGTAGCATACCTCTTTGTTCGAATTCCAAAAATTGTAGACCTCCACAAGTCTGGTTCATCCTTGGGAGCAATTTCCAAATGCCTGATGGTACCACGTTCATCTGTACAAACAATAGTACGCAAGTGGGACCACACAGCCGTCATACCGCTCAGGAAGGATGAGCGGTATGAGATGAACGTACTTTGGTGCGAAAAGTGCAAATCAATCCCAGAACAACAGCAAAGGACCTTGTGAAGATGCCGGAGGAAAACAGGTACAAAAGTATCTATATCCACAATAAACGAGTCCTATATCGACATAACCTGAAAGGCCGCTCAGCAAGGAAGAAGCCACTGCTCCAAAACTGCCATAAAAAAGCCAGACTACGGTTTGCAGCTGCACATGGGGACAAAGATCATACTTTTTGGAGAAATGTCCTCTGGACTGATGAAACAAAATAGAACGGTTTGGTCATAATGACCATCATTATGTTTAGAGGAAAAACGGGGAGGCTGGCAAGCTGAAGAACACCATCCCAACCGTGACGCACGGGGGTGGCAGCATTATGCTGTGGGGGTGCTTTGCCTCAGGAGGGACTGGTGCACTTCACAAAATAGATGGCGTCATGAGGAAGGAAAATTATGTGGATATATTGAAGCAACATCAGTCAGGAAGTTAAAGCTTGGGTGCAAATGGGTCTTCCAAATGGACAATGACCAAAGTTGTGGCAAAATGGCTTAAGGACAACAAAGTCAAGGTATTGGAGTGGCGATCACAAAGCCCTTACCTCAATCCTATAGAACATTTGTGGGCAGAACTGAAAAAGCGTATGTGAGCAAGGAGGCATACAAAACTGAGTCAGTTAACCTAGCTCTGTTAGGAGAAATGGGCCAGAATTCACCCAACTTATTGTGGGAAGGGTCATTGTGCTTTGGGTCATTGTCCTGTTGAAGGAGGAAATTGTCTCCAATTAAGCGCCTTCCACAGGGTATGGCATGGCGTTGCAAAATGGACTGATAGCCTTCCTCCTTCAAGATCCCTTCTAACCTGTACAAATCTACCACTTTACCACCACCAAAGCACCCCCATGACCACCACTTTTTCTTTTCTTTTTTTCAGTGTCTCACAAATGTTTTTCTTGGTGATCCGAACACCTCAAACTTAGATTTGTCTGTCCATAACACTTTTTTCCAATCTTCCTCTGTCCAGTATCTGTGTTATTTTTCCCATCTTAATCTTTTATTTTTATTGGCCAGTCTGAGATCTTAAAATTTTAGGATTAGGGGTTAGGTTTATGGTTAGGGTTACAATTTAGGGTCGGGATTAGGGTAAAGGTTAGGGGTTAGGTTTAGGTTTAGGGGTAAGGGTTAGGGAAAAATAATTTGCAATATAATGTACACTACCGTTCAAAGGTTTGTGGTCACTTAGAAATGTCCTTGTTTTTGAAAGTAAAGCAAATTGCATCAGCATTTGTGTGTTTGATTACAGGCTCAAAATGGCCAGAAAGAAAGACCTTTCTTCTGAAACTCATCAGTCTATACAAGCCCCCACATGTTCCCTCCTTATTTTCCCATGTCGGATTACTCCATAGGTTGAGATCATGTAATGCCAGCAATCGATATACAGTGGATTGTACTGGTGTGTGTGCTCTCCACCTGAGCCAGGGAAAGTAGTCAGTCAGGACATTTAGTTTGTTATCGATTGCAGGTATTGATCAAGCAGAAGGTCCATTACATTAGCAGATAGGGATTTACTGTTTGCTAAAACCTCTATGTACATTTGAACCTCTGTTTACCTATACGTGGGATTCAAACCTCTGACAGCACTAAAATACATTACAGTATTGAGACCCAAGCCAGCGATACAATCTATGTTTTCTGGATTTGGATCAAGATGGTATGACACTGTACATTACTTTCCCCATTTTGCCATCTTACTTACAGGCCATTCCTAGACTAGTGATTGTCAGGTCTGTGGGCTGACACTAATTTAGTCCGTTTCCAAGAGCTAGTTGTAATGCAAGTGGTCCTCCAAGAAGAAAAGACCCTATATTGTCGGTCCATTTCACTGTATACAGAAAACACTGTACTCAAGTTGGATAACTCATAAAACCCTCTCTATGATATCATAACTCTAATTGTGTTGTCCCGAGGTGAAATGAAGTGCCTGCATGTTGGATCTCTCTCTCTCTATAAAAGTTAGGCATAGTTTAGGGGGTGGGCAGAAATGAGAGTGAGACAGAGAGATAGAGTGGCTATACTTAAACTCTTTAACATCATCCTTGGCTCTGGCGCCAATATTTTGAACTAAGGACTGATGCTCCCCCCAATCCACAGAAATGTTGACAAATTTTACCCCAATAACTACCTTGGGAAAATCCTCTTCATTGTCATTAACAGTAGACTCGTACATTTCCTCAGTGAAAACAAATAGGCGTTTTACCAAATTACCATACGACAGACCATGTATTCACCCTACAGATTGATGGAAAGTGGTGTTGGGGGGAAAACATACAACAGTATAAAATCCATGTACACAAAATTGGCAAAAAACGCACACATTTCTTTCCGCAGGACCGTGAGGTGAGACAGGGATGCAGCTTAAGCTCCACCTTCTTCAACATATATATCAACAAATTGGCCGGGGCACCGGAACAGTCTGCAGCACCAGGCCTCACCCTACTAGAATCTGAAGTGAATTGTCGACTGTTTGCTGATGATCTGGTGCTTCTGTCCCCAACCACAGAGGGCCTACAGCAACACCTAGATCTTCAGCACAGATTCTCTCAGACCTGGGCCCTGACAGTAAATGTCAGTAAGACAAAAATTATGGTGTTCTAATAAAGTTCCAGTTGCCAGGACACAAATACAAATTCCATCTAGACACCATTGCTCTTCAGCACACACAAAAACTATACATACCTCGACCTAAACATCAGAGCCACAGGTAACTTCCACAAAGCTGCGAACAAGGCAGAAAGGCCTTCTATGCCATCAAAGGAACATAACATTTGACAAACCCATTACAGTAGGATCTGGCTAAAAATACTTTAATCAGTTATAGAACCCATTGCCCAAAAATTCACAAAATGGGACAAACATTAAATTGAGACTCTGCATACAGAATTCTGCAAAACAATATCCTCAGTGTACAACGTAAACACCAAATAATGCATGCAGAGCAGATTTTGGCCAGTACCCGCTAATGATCAAAATCCAGAAAAGAGACATTAAATTCTACAACCGCCTAAAAGAAAGCGATTCCCAAACCTTCCATAACAAAGCCATCACCTACAGAGAGATGAACCTGGAGAAGAGTCCCCTAAGCAAGCTGGTCCTGGTGCTCTGTTCAGAAACACAAACACACCCCACAGAGTCACAGGATAGCAACACAATTAGACCCAACCAAATCATGAGAAAACAAGAAGAGAATTACTTGGCACATTGGAAAGAATTAACAAAACAACTGACCAAACTAGAATGCTATTTGGCCCTAAACAGAGAGTACATAAAGGCAGAATACCTGACCACTGTGACTGCCCCAAACTTAAAGAAAGCTTTGACTATGTACAGTGTGCATAACCTTGCTATTGATAAAGGCCGCCATAGGCAGAATGGAGAAGACGGGCTATGAGGTGGAAACTGAGCTGCACTTCCTAACCTTCTGCCAAATGTATGACCGTATTAGAGACACATATTTCCCCCACATATTTGAAAATAAACCCAATTTTAATAAAGCCTCATATCTATTGAGGAAGTACCACAGTGTGCCATCACAGCAGCAATATTTGTGACCTGTTGTTGCCTCAAGAAAAGGGCAACCAGTGAAGAACAAACACCATCGTAAATACAACCCATATTTATGTTTATTTATTTTCCCCTTTGTACTTTAACTATTTGCACATAATATTACATGTGCAATATCTTTATTATTTTGGAAATTTTGTGAGTGTAATGTTTACTGTTCATTTTTGTTTATTTTACTTTTGTTTATTAACTATTTCCCTTGCTTTGGCAATGTTAACATATGTTTCCCATGCCAATAAGGCCCTTAAATTGAATAGAGAGTGAGGGATGGGGATATAAAGAGGAAGAAAGTTAGAGAAATTGTTCCTGTATCAGTAATGGGAAGCTAGAGCAGAGAGGGGTGTCGAGCCATAAATGTTCTGTACGTCCCACTGAGCTTGGCTCATTGATTAAGTCTGCGGGACCAGGGAGCTCCAAACTAACCCCATTTTTAACAATACACAGTGTGTATGTGCGTGTGCACGTTCGCTTGTGTATGTCTGTGCATGCTTGTCTGTGTATCTGTGTGTATGCACAAAAATGTACTGTACTGTTACAGTATACTGCAGCATTTCTGTAAGTTTCTCTTAGTAAACTCAACCACTTTTAGAAGTTTGCTGAACAACCCTTGAGTGCCGTGAGGTTGAATTACACTATATGCAGTGGGGAGAACAAGTATTTGATACACTGCCGATTTTGTAGGTTTTCGTACTTACAAAGCATGTAGAGGTCTGTCATTTTTATCATGGGTACACTTCAACCGTGCGAGACGGAATCTAAATCAAAAATCTAGAAAATCACATTATGATTTTTTAAAGTAATTAATTTGCATTTTATTGCATGACATAAGTATTTGATAAGTATTTGATACTTCAGAAAAGCAGAACTTAATATTTAGTACAGAAACCTTTGTTTGCAATTACAGAGATCATACGTTTCCTGTAGTTTTTGACCAGGTTTGCACACACTGCAGCAGGGATTTTGGCCCACTCCTCCATACATACCTTCTCCAGATCCTTCAGGTTTCGGGGCTGTCGCTGGGCAATATGGACTTTCATCTCCCTCCAAAGATTTTCTATTGGGTTCAGGTCTGGAGACTGGCTAGGCCACTCCAGGACCTTGAGATGTTTCTTACGGAGCCACTCCTTAGTTGCCCTGGCTGTGTGTTTTGGGTCGTTGTCATGCTGGACGACCCAGCCATGACCCATCTTCAATGCTCTTACTGAGGGAAGGAGGTTGTTGGCCAAGATCTCGCGATACATGGCCCCATCCATCCTCCCCTCAATACAGTGCAGTCCTCCTGTCCCTTTTGCAGAAAAGCATGCCCAAAGAATGATGTTTCCACCTCCATGCGTCACAGTTGGGATGGTGTTCTTGGGGTTGTACTCATCCTTCTTCTTCCTCCAAACACGGCGAGTGGAGTTTAGACCAAAAAGCTCTATTTTTGGCTCGTGAGACCACATGACCTTCTCCCATTCCTCCTCTGGATCATCCAGATGGTCATTGGCAAACTTCAGATGGGCCTGGTCATGCGCTGGCTTGAGCAGGGGGACCTTGCGTGCGCTGCAGGATTTTAATCCATGACGGCGTAGTGTGTTACTAATGGTTTTCTTTGAGACTGTGGTCCCAGCTCTCTTCAGGTCATTGACCAGGTCCTGCCGTGTAGTTCTGGGCTGATCCCTCACCTTCCTCATGATCATTGATGCCCCACGAGGTGAGATCTTGCTTGGAGCCCCAGACCGAGGGTGATTGACCGTCATCTTGACCTTCTTCTATTTTTTTATAATTGCGCCAACAGTTGTTGCCTTCTCACCAAGCTGCTTGCCTATTGTCCTGTAGCCCATCCCAGCCTTGTGAAGGTCTACAATTTTATCCCTGATGTCCTTACACAGCTCTCTGTTCTTGGCCATTGTGGGAAGGTTGGAGTCTGTTTGATTGAGTGTGTGGACAGGTGTCTTTTATACAGGTAATGAGTTCAAATAGGTGCAGTTAATACAGGTAATGAGTGGAGAATGGGAGGGCTTCTTAAAGAAAAACTAACAGGTCTGTGAGAGCCGGAATTCTTACTGGTTGGTAGGTGATCAAATACTTATGTCATGCAATAAAATGCAAATGAATTACTTAAAATCATACAATGTGATTTTCTGGATGTTTGTTTTACAGTTGAAGTGTACCTATGACAGAAATTACATACCTCTACATGCTTTGTAAGTAGGAAAACCTGAAAAATTGGCAGTGTATCAAATACTTGTTCTCCCCACTGTATATACCCAAGTATGTGGACATCCCTTCAAATTAGTGGATTTGGCTATTTCAGCCACACTCGTTGCTGACAGGTGTATAAAATTGAGCACACAGCCATGCAATCTCCATAGGGAAACATAGACAGTAGAATAGCCTTATTGAAGAGCTCAGTGACGTCAACATGCCATTTTCATAAGATGATGCCTTTCCAACAAGTTTCAGCATGACAATGGCCTCACAAAGCGAGATCCAGAAATGGTTTGTCGAGATTGGTGTGGAAGAACTTGACTGGTCTGCACAGAGCCCTGACCTCAACCCCAACGAACACCTTTGGGATGTATTGGAACGCTGACTGCGAGCCAGGCCTAAATACCCAACATCAGTGCCCAACCTCACTAATGCTCTTTTGGCTGAATGGAAGCAAGTCCCCGCTGTAATGTTCCAACATCTAGTGGAAAGCCTTCCCAGATGAGTGGAAGCTGTTATAGCAGCAAAGTAGGGACCAACTCCATATTAATGCCAATGAATTTGAAATAAGATGTATGATCAGCAGGTGTGCACATACTTTTGGTCATGCAGTGTATGTTCTCATGTCACAGAATTGAGCAATCTTGGAACATTGATTTGTGACATATGGCAGAATTTACACAAGTAATAGGTCAATCAATCAACCAATGAATTGTCTCAACTGTGTGTGTGATTGTCTGTGTAGTTGGTGCCATTGGTTCTGGCCTTTTGCCAGTAACATATTCCATTTTCACTCCTCACTAGAGCAAACACCACAAAAGGTGCACTACAGTACAGTACAGGCTGTATGTAGCACAGTGAGAAGGTATGGAGCCATCCCTGTTTTCTTGACAAGGTATTGATGAGAGGGATCAATGGTATTCCCTTTTAGCTGTGGAGAACACTGCTAGCCACAGAGATCCTAATTCATTTTAATATGTAATTCTATGCTCCCAGCCCCATAAGCTTCCATCCGACTAAGATAACCTATCTTAGGTCCATGCAAAACCAGGTAGCTCCACCAAACACCAATGAACGTGAGGATCGGAATACTTCCTCTGTCTGTCTTTATCTCTCTTTACCTTCTGGTAGTCTTATTGTGAATTAAATATATATATATTTATATATATGTGTGTGTGTGTGTGTGTGTGTGTGTGTGTGTGTGTGTGTGTGTGTGTGTGTGTGTGTGTGTGTGTGTGTGTGATAATTATCATTGCATGACATTTTTTTCTTTCTTACAAATTCTGCAATAACCGCATGGCTAAAGCAAAACAGACATTTTACAGTACCAAGTTAAAATCGGGCAGAAGGAGTGGATAGACAGATTTCCATTACATTTTCCTCTATTTTTATACCTGGGACTCTTTCTGTTTGATAGACCGACAAACAGATACACACTCACACACACACATACACACACGCACAAATGAGACAGTGGTGGATGCTGTTTTTATGCCCAGAATGATATGCCCTCATTCACCATCCAACCAAACTTGCTTGACCTCCCAGTCTCCCAGACAGAAGAATTCGCTCATGGATTTTTTTATCAGTCAGCTTCTCTCTTATGGAATTAAATGAATTTCTATTGATATAATTTCCCCCATTCATTTGTAATGTTTTTTTATTTGGCTGGTCTGTCCTTCCTTGTGCAGGCTTGTGTGTTCATACATATTTTGTTCAGTTTGGCTTCTTGCATAAGCCTTTCCAATGTAATCTGTTTTTCTTTTTCCTTTTCATTGCTTCCTTCATTCTTCTTTTTTCAAACGTAAGTAGGTTTTCACAGATTGGTTTGTAGGAGTGCGTGCGTGCGTGCGTGCGTGCGTGCGTGTGTGTGTGTGTGTACTCTCAGCCCCAAACCAAAACCCACTTCATCAAAGTTGAACACCACCAAGCTGTAGAAGTATTGTGTGTGTGACTGCAAGAGTGTGGCTGCCATCTACAGGCAGAACTGTACAACTGCACCCTGACACCACAGATATATTCCACTCTTGGTAGAAGCTGCCCCAAACCACAGATCTATGATCAGTTTACTCTCCCCCAATCAGGACCTTATACAACATTGCCCTTAGATCAGTGTCTGAGGGAACTTAATCTGTCTCCAGAAGTCCCAACCATCCATTTGATGCATCCATTCTCTACCTAAATTAAATCTTTCCTTTTTCAACCAATGATCTTGACCATAATATGCTAATACAAGTTAATGAAAGTAATGTGAAAGTATGTCAATTCTCACTGTATTGTATTAATGGCACTTACTAGTTGCCAAACATGATGTGAGTTCATACATTATTGTAGAAGTATAAAATACAGATTTAGTGTAAAATACAATATAGAGATAGGAAATGCATTTGATATTGTTTTATATAATCTAAAATCAGTCACCTGAAAAGGCTTGAATGGGACATGGGGATGGAAGATATATGCACCTAAGCATTGTCACCTAAGACCAGATCTGGGACCTGCCGTTATAGGAGACAAGTCAGGGACCAGCTGTTAGGAAAAGCCTACTGGAACACTGGTCTGTCTGTGAGAACCAAAGGTTTTAGTAACATTTACACAGTAGGCTGGTTTTCAAACACAGATTAAGTCCTGGATTAAAAGCACTCTCTAGAGCCAGACATGTATGTTCCCATCCCTCACCTTTGTCTTACCCATGGATCATTGTATTTCTCAACTGTTGTGGAAACTACCATACCATTTCTCTAAACCAACAATAGCTATAAGAACGTGGAAATCCTCTCCGAGTGAAGTATATTTCTCTGTCTCTCTATGGCAAATTAAAGTGTACTGTATCCCTCTCTCCTTGTACTGCAAAGTCACTATCCCTCTCTCCTGAGCTACATGAGATGTCAGTCTCTCTCTCTCTGTAGCTGTGAGTCTATTCTTTTTCTCCACAGCTAAATCCACTCTTTCCTTCTCTCACTCCATCCTTCTCTCCAAGTGAAGTGTGTTCCTCTCTCTGTATGGCAAAGTGAAGTGTGTTCCTCTCTCTGTATGGCAAAGTGAAGTGTGTTCCTCTCTCTGTATGGCAAAGTGAAGTGTGTTCCTCTCTCTGTATGGCAAAGTGAAGTGTGTTCCGCTCTCTGAATGGCAAAGTGAGGTGTGTTCCGCTCTCTGTATGGCAAAGTGAAGTGTGTTCCTCTCTCTGTATGGCAAAGTGAAGTGTGTTCCTCTCTGTATGGCAAAGTGAAGTGTGTTCCTCTCTCTGTATGGCAAAGTGAAGTGTGTTCCTCTCTCTGTATGGCAAAGTGAAGTGTGTTCCTCTCTGTATGGCAAAGTGAAGTGTGTTCCTCTCTCTGTATGGCAAAGTGAAGTGTGTTCCTCTCTCTGTATGGCAAAGTGAAGTGTGTTCCTCTCTGTATGGCAAAGTGAAGTGTGTTCCTCTCTCTGTATGGCAAAGTGAAGTGTGTTCCTCTCTGTATGGCAAAGTGATGTGTGTTCCTCTCTCTGTATGGCAAAGTGAAGTGTGTTCCTCTCTGTATGGCAAAGTGAAGTGTGTTCCGCTCTCTGTATGGCAAAGTGAAGTGTGTTCCTCTCTCTGTATGGCAAAGTGAAGTGCGTTCCTCTCTCTGTATGGCAAAGTGAAGTGTGTTCCTCTCTCTGTATGGCAAAGTGAAGTGTGTTCCGCTCTCTGTATGGCAAAGTGAAGTGTGTTCCTCTCTCTGTATGGCAAAGTGAAGTGTGTTCCTCTCTCTGTATGGCAAAGTGAAGTGTGTTCCTCTCTCTGTATGGCAAAGTGAAGTGTGTTCCTCTCTGTATCAAAGTGAAGTGTGTTCCTCTCTCTGTATGGCAAAGTGAAGTGTGTTCCTCTCTCTGTATGGCAAAGTGAAGTGTGTTCCTCTCTCTGTATGGCAAAGTGAAGTGTGTTCCTCTCTGTATGGCAAAGTGAAGTGTGTTCCTCTCTGTATGGCAAAGTGAAGTGTGTTCCTCTCTCTGTATGGCAAAGTGAAGTGCGTTTCCTCTCTCTGTATGGCAAAGTGAAGTGTGTTCCTCTCTCTGTATGGCAAAGTGAAGTGTGTTCCTCTCTCTGTATGGCAAAGTGAAGTGTGTTCCTCTCTCTGTATGGCAAAGTGAAGTGTGTTCCTCTCTCTGTATGGCAAAGTGAAGTGTGTTCCTCTCTCTGTATGGCAAAGTGAAGTGTGTTCCTCTCTGTATGGCAAAGTGAAGTGTGTTCCTCTCTCTGTATGGCAAAGTGAAGTGTGTTCCTCTCTCTGTATGGCAAAGTGAAGTGTCCCGCATCCCTTTCTCCCTTTACCGCAAAGTCACTATCTCTCTCTCCACTGTCCCTCTCTTCTGAGCTGAATGAGATGTCAGTCTCTCTCTGTAGCTGTGTCTACTCTCTCCCTCTTTGCAGACCACTTTCCTTCTCTCTATCCCTATGCCAAGTCTACTTATTTCCCCTCTCTGTCCCTAAATCTTATTTCCATTCTCTCTCTTTCTGTAGCTGAAGCAAAGTGAGGCGAACGCAGATACCAAAGAGAAGCTGCCCCTACGTCTAAGGATCTTTGAGAAGTTTCCTAATCGGCCCCAGATGGTCAAGATCTCCAAGCTGCCTTCTGATTTCACTGTGCCCAGAATCAGGTACCCTAACTGGGATCCATCAGGGGACACAACAAAGGACAGAACTTGGGTTCAGGTCAACAAATTCTTTATAGTTTAACAATAGTTTCAAGTTTTATTAGTTGTATGTACGGGATACACATCGTCCAATGAAATGCTTACTTGCACGTTCCTTGTCGATAATGCAATCCTTCTCGTTTGCCATGTCACTCTCCCTCAGAAAAGGGCAAGTTGGTTTAAGATAGCCCCCAACACTTTCAATTTTGTCTCTGCAGTTTCTCTGAAATACTGTATTACCCCAAAACCAATAATAGCAGCTAGCAGCCACCCTGTATAGGACTATAATTAGGGCATTTCCTCATAGTAGAAGCCTTGTTTCTACAGGTTGGAATACTGAACTGTAACCCTTTTCGGATGATGCAATACGATGATACAGTAATACATTTCATGTTTAAGAAGCTGATTAGTGCACAGCCCTACGCTCTCGCAGACCTCCCTCTCTCACCAGCCCATCACTTTGTCACAATAATCAGTCAGTCGGAATGTGTTTCTGTGTGTGTGACAGGGAGAGTTTCATGAAGCAGTTCATCGATCGGCAGCAGCAGGACACCAGCTGTCTGTTCCGCCGCCTTCCTTCCGCATCCTCCTCTTCCTGTGACCATTCCAAGCGATCCGCCATAGAAGACAACAAATACATCGACCAGAAGGTATACACACGCGCACGCAGACACACAGATGCACACGCACAAACACACACTCCAACAATCCACAACTAAAACATCAACCAGAAGCCAGAAGGTACACACACTGTCTCTCTCTCTCACATACATACATATGCACGCAGGCATACACACTCCACCACGTTTCACAACAAGTACATTGACCTTAAGCCAGAAGGTACACACAATCTTTCTGCCTCTCATACACACACAAACAAAAACAGATGTTTACCGTAGTGATAACACAACATTTTATCTGACGGTTGGCGGGCGATCAATACGATATGGGGATGTTTGCTTGCTGCTAGATGAAATGTGTTTGTATTTGATAACACTTTTCAAATTTCTCAAAGAATTAGTCTGCAACATCTGTTCTACAAAGCTCCGCAGGTCAATATTCAGCATCAGAGCTCGCAACCTCCTGGAGAAGGAAACTACTATCAACAAAATCCTCCGGTAAGAATGATTGATTCATAGCCACACCACCGACACCACAAGTCATTCTGTTTATTTGACAGAAGCATCAGATCTACTGTGGCGGTTAGGTCATACCAAATGTATGTTCTTCTTTTCCTACCATTCAGTTCCAAGTCTTAAGTGCGTGACTGATAGACTGTGTAGTTCTGGAAGCATCAAGAATCACCTTGCTATATCCAAGGACACTCAGTGCCCCTGTGCCAGCAACGTCCATCATTTTGCAGAGGGTGGACAGATTTTTTTTTGTCTTCCTTGATATCATTTTCGAGACTGTTAATGCTGGTCTTTTAATGCCCTTTGTTAATTGAAGCCTTGATCAATTCAATCTTTCTGCTTCTGAAAGAAAAGAATAAGAACAAATTAGAAACATAAATTAACAAATTCAAACGGACGAATATACCTTAAATAGGTTTTTATATTTACATTTGTGCTGAACCCTCTCAACCTCAATGGTTTACTTTAAAAAAGTTGTATAATTTCCAGGAATTGTCACTAATGAAATTGATGCGTTATGAATGTACATTCAAGGACAATTCCACCACTTAATACCAGTTATTGTGCTGTTTGTATACAGCAGCAAAAGTTTGGCCACACCTACTCATTCCAGGGTTTTTCTTTATTTTGACTATTTTCTACATTGTAGAATAATAGTGAAGACATCATGACTATGAAACACATGGAATCATGTAGTAACCAAAACATGTTATATTTGAGATTCTTCAGCGTTGACACCCTTTGACTTGATGACAGTTTTGCACCACTCTTTGCAATTCCCATTATAACAACCGAGTTTCATCTTAGCGACTGTCTTAAACAACAGTCCAAACAACATGTATGCTTGTTAGAACACAACATTTATTATGATATTGAATGGCAAATCTCTATGGAATCCTAGTCTCTCGTGATTGAAGTCTGGATCTTTGGTTAGATTACTTGCTCGTTATTACTGCATTGTCGGGACTAGAAGCACAAGCATTTCGCTACACTCGCATTAACATCTGCTAACCATGTGTATGTGACAAATAAAATTTGATTTGATTTGATTTGATTTGATTTGGTGCTAACATTAGCAATGCTAGCTAAGCAGCCAACCATGCTGCATCTGAAATAGTGTTTTCAACAATAACATGTATGTGTACATTTATTTTGCAACGCTCGCGCACGCGACGTGAGCGTTGTAGTCAGCATATTAGATACTTACCCAAGAAGACTCACAGCTGTAATTGCTGCCAAAGGTGTTTCTAAGTGAGCTGAATACTTATGCAATGACTATATTTTATTTCTAAAGAAATATATACATTTTTAAAAAACAAAACACATTTTTCTTTGACATTACAGACTGTTTTGTGTAGATGTTGACAAAAAAATGACAAATAAATCCATTTTTTTCCCACTTTGTAACACAATAAAATGTGAAGAAATCCAATGGGTCTGAATACATTTGCAAGACACTGTAGATAGCTGAAAAATGACTATCCATAATTAATTGTATTACCGTAGTCGTCTCAGGGATCAGATTTCAAAATGTCACAGAGAAGCAATTTCCGGTTTTGTTCATCACTATGAGCATTGCCTTATTTCTATTACAGCATATTGGATGACTTTCATTCATATTCCAAAACAAGAGTTTCTATTGGACAAATTCAGGTAGGTCTGTCCCCATTTCGTTACGTCTTCTTCCGTTTAAGAAACGTTTTTCAACAGATTCAACTGAATGAATACACCCCTGATCACCTGCACACACAGTTCACTTTCATAGCAGCCACATACAAACAGCATCATCACTTTGCTCATTGTATAATTCCTTCTCACATCTACGTGCTCTCCCCCTCCTCTAACCTTTTCCCTTTGCTTGTGAACATCAGTGCAATGGTCTGTGAAACATCTAACCGCTATACACAGCCTACAGCGTTGTCACCAAATTTTCTAAAGTCATAGTCAATATACACTATATATAAAACAAGTATGTGGACACCTCTTCAAATTAGTGGATTCGGCTATTCCAGCCACACCTGTTGCTGGAAGGTGTATAAAATCGAACACACAGCCATGAAATCTCCATAGACAAACATTGGCAGTAGAGCTCAGTGACATTCAAGGTGGCACCGTCATAGTATGCCACCTTTCCAACATGTCAGTTTGTAAAAAGTTTTGCCCAGCTAGAGCTGCGCTGGTCAACTGTACAGTTGAAGTCGGAAGTTTACATACACTTAGGTTGGAGTCATTAAAACTCGTTTTTCAACCGCTCCACAAGTGTATTGTTAACAAACTATAGTTTTGGCAAGTCAGTTAGGACATCT
Organism: Oncorhynchus tshawytscha; assembly: GCF_018296145.1. Classification (NCBI taxonomy): domain Eukaryota; kingdom Metazoa; phylum Chordata; class Actinopteri; order Salmoniformes; family Salmonidae; genus Oncorhynchus; species Oncorhynchus tshawytscha. The sequence goes on along the minus strand of NC_056454.1, from coordinate 3,078,555 downwards.
TCTTTGTGTATGACACAAGTATTTTTTCCAACAATTGTTTACAGAGACATTATTTAACTTATAATTCACTGTATCACAATTTCAGTGTGTCAGAAGTTTACATACACTAAGTTGACTGTGCCTTTAAACAACTTGGAAAATTCCAGAAAATTAATTTATGGCTTTAGAAGCTTCTGATAGGCTAATTGACATAATTTCAGTGAATTGTGTAAGGTGTAAGGTGTACCTGTGGATGTATTTCAAGGTCTGCCTTCAAACTCAATGCCTCTTTGCTTGACATCATGGGAAAATCAAAAGAAATCAGCCAAAAAATAGTAAACTGTGTTGTGGACCTCCACAAGTCTGGTTCATCCTTGGGAGCAATTTCCAAACGCCTGAAGGTACCACGTTCATCTGTACAAACAATAGTATGCAAGTATAAACACCATGGAATCACACAGCCGTCGTACCGCTCAGGAAGGTGACACGTTATGTCTCCTAGAGATGAACGTACTTTGGTGCAAAAAGTGCAAATCAATCCCAGAACAACAGCAAAGGACCTTGTGAATATGCTGGAGAAAACACGTACAAAAGTATCTATTTCCACAGTAAAATGAGTCCTATATCGACATAACCTGAAAGGCCACTCAGCAAGGAAGAAGCGACTGCTCCAAAACCGCAATAAAAAAGCCAGACTACGGTTCGCAACTGCACATGGAGACAAAGATCTTACTTTTTGGAGAAATATCCTCTGGTCTGTTGAAACAAAAACATAACTGTTTGGCCATAATGACCATCGTTACGTTTGGAGGAAAAAGGGGGAGGCTTGCAAGCCGAAGAACATCATCCCAACCGTGACTCACGGGGGTGGCAGCATCATGTGGTGGGGGTGCTTTGCTGCAGGAGGGACTGGTGCACTTCACAAAATAGATGGCATCATGAGGTAGGAAAATGATGTGGATATATTGAAGCAACATCTTAAGACATCATTCAGGAAGTTAAAACTTGGTCGCAAATGGGTCTTCCAAGTAGCCAATGACCCCAAGCATACTTCCAAAGTTGTGGCAAAATGGCCTAAGGACAACAAAGTCAAGGTATTGGAGTGGCCATCACAAAGCCCTGGCCTCAAATCCAATTGAAAATGTGTGGGTAGAACTGAAAAAGCATGTGCGAGCAAGGAGGCCAACAAACCTGACTCAGTTACACCAGTTCTGTCAGGAGGAATGGGCCAAAATTCCCCCAACTTACTGTGGGAAGCTCGTGGAAGGCTACCTGAAACATTTGACCCAAGTTAAACAATTTAAAGGCAATGCTACCAAATACTAATTGAGTGTATGTAAACGTCTGACCCACTGGGAATGTGATGAAATAATTAAAAGCTGAAATAAATCATTCTGTCTACTATTATTTTGACATTTCACATTCTTAAAATAAAGTTGTGATCCTAACTCACCTAAGACAGGCACTTTTCATGAGGATTAAATGTCAGGAGTTGTGAAAAACTGAGTTTAAATGTATTTGGCTAAGGTGTATGTAAACTTCCGACTTCAACTAGAAACAACAACGGGTCAGCCACAAAGTGCTAGGTGACGCAGGCTCACAAATCAAACTACTGAGTTCCAAACTGCCTCTGGAAGCAACGCCAGCACAAGAACAGTTATTCGCAAGCTTCATGAAATTGGTTTCCATGGCCTAGCAGCCGCACACAAACCTAAGATCAGCCAGGCGTCGGCTGGAGATGTGTAAAGCTTGCCATCAGTGGAAACATGTTCTCAGGGGTGATGAATCATGCTTCACAATCTGGCAGTTGGACGGATTAATCTGGGTTTGGTGGATGGCATGAGAACGCTACCTGCTCGAATGCATAATGCCAACGGTAAAGTTTGGTGGAGAGGGAATAATGGTCTGGGGCTGTTTTTCATGGTTTCGGCTTGGCCTCTTAGCTCCAGTGAAGGGAAATCATAACCCTACAGCATACAATGCATTTTAGACGATTCTGTGCTTCCAACTTTGTGGCAACACTTTGGGGAAGGCCCTTTCCCGTTTCAGCCTGTCAATGCCCCTGTGCACAAAGCGAGGTCCATAGACAAATTGTTTGTCGAGATGGGTGTGGAAGAACTTGACTGGCCTGCACAGAGCTCTGACCTCAACCCCATCCAACACCTTTGGGATGAATTGGAATGACGACTGCAAGTCAGGCTTAATGCGTTAGTTACCCCGAGACAATCACGCAGTAAATTGTACAGCAAGCAGTTTAGCAGTTACACCGTTGGGCCCAGGCGGCAATAAATTAATAAAACCAATAGCTTACCTTGACTTGGAAGAGTTCCAGTGTTGGATAGCCTTCGCCAGCTAGCTAACATAAATAACATTCCTCTCTTTTTTTGCTGGGTGTTTGAGTAGGCTAAATTAGCTAGCTGCATTAGCTAGCTAAGTAAGTGAAAGTAATATTTTTAAATTAAATATATCTAGCTCACTCTGTCTGCTGCTTTTCCTACATGTTTAAGAAATTATGCTAATCAAAACAGTTCAACTATTGTCTTTCTCTCTCTTTGAGTCAACTATTCACCACATTTCATGCACTGCAGTACTAGCTAGCTGTAGCTTATGCTTTCAGTATTAAATTCATTCTCTGATCATTTGTCAGTTCATGCTGCAAGAGCTCTGATAGGTAGGAGGATGTCCTCCAGAAGTCATCATAATTACGTCTATGGAAGGGGGTAGGAACCATGAGCCTCCTAGGTTTTGTATTGTGGACAATGTACCCAAAGGAGGACGGAAAATAGCTGTCCTCAACCTACAGCATGGTGCTACCCCAGAGAGTGTTGATGAGGCTACTGTAGACCTTCATTGCAATCAAAACAGTGTGTTTTAATCAGTTATTTGGTGACAGGTAAATATATTTAACGATAATCGAGAATTTCAATAAGCATTTCTCTACGGCTGGCGATGCTTTCCACCTGGCTACCCCAACCCCGGCCAACAGCTCTGCAGCAACTGGCCCAAACCCCCCCATCCCGCTTCTCCTTCACCCAAATCTAGACAGCTGATGTTCTGAAAGAGCTGCAAATTCTGGACCCGTACAAATCAGCTGAGCTAGACAATCTGGACCCTCTCTTTCTGAAATGATCCGCCACCATTATTGCAACCCCTTTTACTATCCTGTTCAACCTCTCTTTTGTATCAGCCGAGATTCCTAAAGATTGGAAAATTGATGCGGTTATCCCTCTCTTCAAAGGGGGTGACACTCTAGACCCAAATTGCTGCAGACCTATATCTATCCTACCCTGCCTTTCTAAAGACTTCGAAAGCCAAGTGAACAAACAGATCAATGACCATTTCGAATCCCACCATACCTTCTCCACTAAGCAATCTGGTTTCCGAGCAGGTCACAGGTGAACTTCAGCCACGCTCAAGGTCCTAAACGATATCATAACCGCCATTGATAAAAGACAGTACTGTGCAGTCGTCTTCATCGACCTTCGACTCTGTCATTCACCGTATTCTTATCGACTGCCTCGCCTGGTTCACTAACTACTTCTCAGATAGAGTTCAGTGTGTCAAATTGGATGGCCTGTTGTCCGCACCTCTGGCAGTCTCTATGGGGGTGCCACAGAGTTCAATTCTCGGACCGACTCTTTTCCCTGTATATATATCAATGATGTTGCTCTTTTTGCGGGTGATTCTCGGATCCACCTCTACGCAGACGACACCATTCTGTGTGCATCTGGCCCTTCTTTGGACACTGTGTTAACAAACCTCCACACAAGCTTCAACTCCATACAACACTCCTTCCGTGGCTCCAACTGCTTTTCAATGCAACCGATCGCTACCCACCCGCACGACTTGCATCACTAAATCAAATCAAATTTATTTATATAGCCCTTCGTACATCAGCTGATATCTCAAAGTGCTGTACAGAAACTCAGCCTAAAACCCCAAACAGCAAGCAATGCAGGTGTAGAAGCACGGTGGCTAGGAAAAACTCCCTAGGAAGAAACCTAGAGAGGAACCAGGCTATGTGGGGTGGCCAGTCCTCTTCTGGCTGTGCCGGGTGGAGATTATAACAGAACATGGCCAAGATGTTCAAATGTTCATAAATGACCAGCATGGTCGAATAATAATAAGGCAGAACAGTTGAAACTGGAGCAGCAGCACGGTCAGGTGGACTGGGGACAGCAAGGAGTCATCATGTCAGGTAGTCCTGGGGCATGGTCCTAGGGCTCAGCATCACTACTCTGGACAGTTCTGACTTAGAATATGTGGACAACTACAAATACCTAGGTGTTTGGCTAGACTGTAAACTCTCCTTCCAGACTCACATTAAGCATCTCCAATCCAAAGTTAAATCTAGAATTGGCTTCCTATTTCGCAACAAAGCCTCTTTCACGCATGCTTCCAAACATACCCTCGTAAAACTGACTATCCTACCGATCCTCGACTTCGGCAATGTCATTTACAAAATAGCCTCCAACATTCTACTCAGCAAATTGGATGCAGTCTATCACAGTGCCATCCGTTTTGTCACCAAAGCCCCATATACTACCCACCACTGCGAACTGTACGCTGTCGTTGGCTGGTCCTCGCTACATATTCGTCGCCAAACCCACTGGCTCCAGGTCATCTATAAGTCTTTGCTAGGTAAAGCCCCGCCTTGTCTCAGCTCACTGGTCACCATAGCAACACCCACCCATAGTACGCGCTCCAGCAGGTATATTTCACTGGTCATCTCCAAAGCCAACTCCTCCTTTGGCTGCCTTTCCTTCCAGTTCGCTGCTGCCAATGACTGGAACGAATTGCAAAAATCACTGAAGTTGGCGACATATCTCCCTCACTAACTTTTAGCGTCAGCTGTCAGAGCAGCTTACCGATCGTTGCAGCTGTACACAGCCCATTTGTAAATAGACCATCCGACCAACTACCTACCTCATCCCCATATTTGTTTTTGTTTTTCTGCTCTTTTGTACACCAGTTGGCCTATTTATTGCCTTACCTCCTTACTTCATTTGCACACTCTGTAAACAGATTTTTTCTATATTGTTATTGACTGTACATTTGTTTTTCCCATGTGTATCTCTGTGTTGTTGTTTTTGTCTTACTGCTTTGCTTTATCTTGGCCAGGTCGCAGTTGTAAATGAGAACTTGTTCTTAACTGGCCTACCTGGTTCAATAAAGGTGAAATAAAAAAATGAAAAATAAATACAATGTAGTATAGTTTTATCTAAAAAGGATAACTTTTTTATGTTTTACTGAGTAGGATTGTTCTCCCTTCCTCCTCTGAGGAGCCTCCACCGCAGTCAATAGACATGAAATTATAGAACATCACTAAATACTTCGTAATAACAACCTAAATGTTAAATGTGTGAGTTACTGCCCTCAAAATGGCACATTTCTATGATTTTCAATGTTAAATAACATTAATATATGAGAACAATATTTTTGTGAACCAATGTTTCATTTTGGAAGTGCCTGATTTCCTAGACAGACTATTTTTAGAACTTAAATTCCTGTGAATGTTTCTCAACATTCAACCTTCATAGAAATTTGTTGATTGAGACATTCCTTTAAAGGTATTTATCAATGTTAATTACACCTTCATGAATATGCTGTGAATGCTTAATCTATGCTGATAATAATTGCTTAATGTATGCAACCTTTAAAAAAAGTGTTAAAAATTGTTTTTGTGTATTTCCACTGGTTTTCTGTATCAATTGCCATTATAGAGAAATCGTATAATCGTGTAGTACTTCTGACCCACAAATTAAAAAGCCTGATTAACCGCTGATATTACAAATACAATTCTGAGTCAAATGGAACACAGCAGAGCATTGCCATTATTTCTCTGGCATGCATTACCTTCACAAACATGTACACACATGGCTTGTACCAAACAGCTAATGCTGAGTGGATACTTTGAGGGCCAACTACTGAAAGCGCTCCATCCCCAGTGTCCAACACCACATACGCCAAGAACGCAGGTCTTGTACATACACAAGCACATGTACTCACACACGAGCACACACGCGCGCGCCCACACACAGACACACACACCCTCCTGACAGATTCACCTGTGTGATCTAGTAATTGGAGGATTAAACATCTGGCACGGCGGTAGATTAGCCAGACTAATGTGTGTGCGTGTGTTCCTTCCTCTCTTTCTCCTAAGCTGCCAAACAGACACTACATCTGAAGTCATCACATGTATCGTCTGGCCCGCCCACCCTCTCTCTCTCTCTCTATCTTTCTCAATCACACGCTCCTTCTCACACACTCACAAGCAACACACAGACACACACACTACTGAAGTCCAGTTAGTCATTAGCTGGGTTCTGGAACATGACACTGCAATTACCTCACATAAACAGGATGTCCTAATCGCCAGAGTAACTAATATAGAATGATAATGTGAATAGGGCCTGCTTTGGATGAATAGCCTGTATGACTGCTGAGGGGAGGAAGAGAGGTGTAGTTGCATGGATATTCTTCATGTTTTGCTGTCAAAGTACCCAACCTGACACACAACACACATCACAGGCTGGGACTGCCCCTGTAGCTTTTAGCGTTTAAGTGCCTTGTTCAAGGGCACAATGGCAGTATGAAGTATATGGGATATTGAAGTCGTTAACTCTCCAAGTGCCAGCTCACTCCCTGCAGATTTCTCCCTGTCAGTTCAGGGATTCGAACCGGCAACCCTCCTCTTACCATCCATTCTCTTTAACTTCGAGGCCCCATCACTATCTATTTTTGGTCTATTTTGACTATGTTGTGTGTATTTGCACTGTGCTGTGAATGTGTCTCCTGTTCTGTGTGTTTCAGGGCTTGTACCAGACAGCGTATGCTGAGTGGATCCTTTGAGGGCCAACCACTGAAAGAGCGCTCCATCCTCAGTGTCCAACACCATATACGCCAAGAACGCAGGTACACACACAAGCATGTGTACTCACGCACGGGCACACACACACACGCGCACACTGATGTGCATGCAAAAGCAGACAAGCATGTACACCATGCACATATACACACACACACAATCTCACACCAATGGTATATTTCAAAGCTATGTCCTTTGACCCTGTGCTCTCTCCAGGTCTCTGAGACATGGCTCCACTAGTCAGAGGATCAGCAGAGGAAAGTCCCTGGAGACACTCACACAAGATGTGAGAAACGCACACACACACACACACACATTGTTAATAATGGAGGTATTTAATGCTTAGTTGAAAAGGACACTTACATTTCCACATCCCATCCCTAGTGGGCAACAGCCCAAGGCCAGATGCTTGGCGAGCGCCAGTAAGACTTGATCAGTGATATCGGTGTACTGTTTACCTACACTATTCTGTAAAAGAACATACATTACTTTTCCTGCAGACTTGATCAGTGATATCGGTGTACTGTTTACCTACACTATTCTGTAAAAGAACATACATTACTTTTCCTGCAGACTTGATCAGTGATATCGGTGTACTGTTTACCTACACTATTCTGTAAAAGAACATACATTACTTTTCCTGCAGACATATTTAGTTGCCTGCTGATTGGCCATCAATGGGCTTCAAATTGTTGGGTAGGTTAGGCCACCAGAACATTCACACATGCCCCAATCAGCAAGAAGTTGTCTGGAGTTCACAAAGCCGTGGAAGTCCACACAGTTGCAATGTTATTAATGCAAACTGATATCATGTTCCATATTGGTGCCCATCACTAATAATTACTTTGTGTACGTATGTGGGTGTGGTGTGGGTGATTGGCATCTTACCTTTTGTCATGGCATGCATTTTTGTTTCTTTTTGTACATATTATTATTATTTTGTCACCATGAACATTGCATGCTGCTTTGGCTGGCCGACTAGCGAGAGTCAGAGCAGAGATCGCACTGGCACCAGGTAAGTACACTACCACCCTAGGACATGCATTCAACACCGGTCCACTCACTCTTACTTTCACGCCTCATACACACAGTTATATCAGGTTATGGAGCAGGTAGTCAGGCTAGGACCCCTAGACATAGCAAAATGTCACACACTCACACACACCCTGACCCTTCTTTCCTCTCCCTTGTAGCATTCCAGTACAGTGCGTTATCGTAACGCCCAGCGAGAAGATAGTGAGATCAAGATGATCCAGGAGAAGAAGGAGCAGGCCGAGATGAAGCGGTATACACACACACGCACATGCACACACACACACAACTCTCTCACACACACACATACAGACACACACACGCACACACAGGGTGTTGTGCCCAGTAAAGAAACACAGAACAGGCCACTCACCAATTTACAGTCAATCATCAATCTACAACCCTTTCATATCTTCCCACTCTTAGCAACCGTTTCATATCTTCCCACTCTTAGCAACCGTTTCATATCTTCCCACTCTTAGCAACCGTTTCATATCTTCCCACTCTTAGCAACTGTTTCATATCTTCCCACTCTTAGCAACCGTTTCATATTTTCCCACTCTTAGCAACTGTTTCGTATCTTCCCACTCTTAGCAACCGTTTCATATCTTCCCACTCTTAGCAACTGTTTCATATCTTCCCACTCTTAGCAACTGTTTCATATCTTCCCACTCTTAGCAACCGTTTCATATCTTCCCACTCTTAGCAACCGTTTCATATCTTCCCACTCTTAGCAACTGTTTCATATCTTCCCACTCTTAGCAACCGTTTCATATCTTCCCACTCTTAGCAACCGTTTCATATCTTCCCACTCTTAGCAACTTAAGTCCTTTGCTCCACCCTTGAACCTTTGAAGTTTGCTCCATTATTTGTTTGACAAATTACCCAGCATTTTAAGGACATAATGAAATGATCATGTCTTATTTTCCTGTGTTACCTATGTGTTGTAATCATTGTGTCTGTTTACATTTTGTGTGTGTGTGTGTGTGTGTGTAACTTTGTTTGTGCGTGTGTGTGTGTGTGTGAGCAGCAAGGTCCAGGAAGAGGAACTGAGGGAGAACCATCCTTACTTTGACAAACCTCTCTTCATTGTGGGGAGAGAGCACCGCTTCAGAAACTTCTGTAGGACTGTAGTGCGGGCACGCTTCAATGCGTAAGTAAAGACGATTAATTGCTCTGAGGCTGTAGACCAGAGGAGAACGACTGCCCCCACGAAAGTTCAAGGCAGACCACGGTACTGCAGGCATTATTTTCAGAAAACAGGATCCCCCGTTATACTGAATAGAAAAATGGCAATCATTGTATAAATATAACAAATGTACAAGACAATCATGGTGCCAATAATTGTTTCTATTACACCAGATGGTCCTTGAACTGACTATTTTTCAATCGCACACAGAAAGAGTTATAAGGATAATTGAGTTGCTAATGGCAGCCTGCAGTACCCTGGTCGGACTTCAACTTGAGTTACTCAATAAGAGGGTTCCTGGAGTAGCTTAAACTGTGTTATGTCTCCATGAGACGCCATCTTAACCGACTTACTTTGGCTTCAATGCTCTTAATGGACTATCTATTCAATTGACTATCTGCATTGACCCTTTTATTTAATGGATTATTTTTGCACTGACTATTCACACTCACAGGACTCCACCCAGTCACACACACACACACACACATACACACAATTAATTTGCTCACACACATAAAACGCAGACACATTCATACTGACAATACACACGCACACCCACACACATACAATCATCATATGCGCTACTGCTACTCTGTTTATCATAATCCTGATGCCTAGTCGCTAGGGATGTAACGATTCACTGATACAGTCCCTGATTCAAATGTTTAAGATACCGATCCAAATGTAGCATGCATCGGTCAGAAAATAGTTTCAAACGATGCGTATCGCAAATAAGAAATGTTTTGGGCTCTTTCTTTCTACCTTCTGAAAATACCTAGTAATTTAGCATGCCAAACACACCTAGGGAATATCAGTAGCCTAGTCAGACCTCACACTTTGCCCAGCTCCGCTCTGAAGAGTGCGAGGTAGGCGGTCTGTTCAAATGCTAAAATGGCTTGCGCAATATTAGGCTTTATTAGTTGAGTGACAGTTGAGTGACAATGTAATTTGCTGGGTTATTAGTATCTATGCACTATTGAAAAAGTAAGCTACACTTTTTAAATTGTTCAGGTTCACCATCAGCAATAGTTATGGTAGTTTTGCTTTAAACAATCAGTGTATATGGTAATTTTTTGACATACAGGGTAAAGTTCATTTCATAATGAGGAATCACTTTTGCGAGGCGCACTGCATGGCCAAAGTGGGAAGAAGCTCACAAAAAATGTCCAAATGGTCAAAACCATTTGGTATTGAGATCAGGGTGAAATTCAAAGTTGTGCTACATATTAATTGAATATGTCACAGCTAATTTGTAAACAATAAATATTGATAGATTACTAGCTCAAACACTTAATCTGCAAAAATGACAAGTTAATTAGTGGGTGATGGTAATTTCGGAACCAAAGACAAAAAACATAGACTACATTGCCCTCCCTAATCTGATAGTAGTAGTGGGGTGGTAGATACCTAGTATCCCTTATGGCACAGATCAGGTGCCTACATAGTATACACACCATAGACATACATACATACATCATGCACACAGTACACACACAGTACATACACACACGCACGCACACACACACACAAACACACACACAGTACACTCACAGTACATACACACACACACACACAGTGCAAACACACACACAGTACATACACACGCACACACACACACAGTACATACACACACACACACACAGTTTATACACACACACATACACAGTACGTACACACACAGTACATACACCATAGGCATAAATTGTTACAGTAAGATGCTGAGTGTGAGGTTTCCCCTGCCCTCTGTGTTCTCTCACACCCTACAGATCTGCCCAGCAGCCCAGAGGCTTTTTGACTGCGTGGGAAAGCCCTGGCTGTCTATAACCCTCTATTGATCTAACACACACAAACACAGAAGTCAGCTCAGACAAATCTAGCTCAGAGAGGCCCACCTCATCAGCAGCAGATTTTAATTTGAAATGGAATACGCAAACTAATACGCTTCATTCCTGTATGATATCGTAGCTCCCTTTATCTAGATAGGTATCAAATCGTCCTGAAAGGGGGGGAAAGCATATCACTACTAGTCACCTTACCTTACAGCAATCAATCAAATGTATTTATAACGCTTTTTCATCAACAGTTGTCATAAAGTGCTTATAGAGAAACCCTATAGGGGAAAGCCCTGCCTCCAGTTGTTTGCTTAGAAATTCTAGGAACAAAATGAGGCCTGCGTCTTGTGTGTGTAACTGTTTTAAAGTCACCATTGGCCCCATGGTGAAATCCCTGAGCGGTTTCCTTTCTCTCCGGGAACTGAGTTAGGAAAGACTGATGTATCTTTGTCGTGACTGGGTGTATTGATACACCACCCAAAGTGTAATAAATAACTACACAATGCTTAAAGGGATATTCAATGTCTGCTTTATTTTGATTTTGACACATTAAGCAAATTCTTACTCCTGAATGTATTTAGGCTTGCCATAACGAAGAGGTTGAATACTTACTGACTCAAGACATTTCAGCTTTTCATTTTTAATTAATTTGTCAACATAAAAATAAAAATAAAACATACTTCCCCTTTGACATTATGGGGTATTGTGTGTAGGCTAGTGACACACAATCTTAATTTAAGCCATTATAAATGCTGTAACACAACAAAATGTGGAAAAAGTTAAGGGGTGTGAATACTTTCTGAATGCACTGTATATAGTGAAAACAATAGTGGTCCTAGAACGGAACCTTTAGGAACACCGAAACGTACGATTGTTTTGTCAGAGGACAAAACATCCACAAAGACAAACTGATATCTTTCTGACAGATAGGATCTAAACTAGTCAAGAACTTGTCTGCATAAACCAATTAGGGTATCCAGTCTCTCCAAAAGAATGTGGTAATCAATTATATGAAAGCGCCACTAAGGTCTAGGAGCATGAGGACAGACACAGAGCCTTGGTCTGACGCCATTAAAATTACATATCTACCCTTACAACTCCAGTGTCCCTGCACATGTAGATATGGTCTTGGCACTGACCCTGTATATATATTACTTACTATATACAGGGTTGTGTTCTTTTTATGTATATTTATTGTACGTTTTTGTTCTACTTTACATTATTTTGTAGTACTACTGATATTGATTACTGCATTGTTGGGAAAGAGCTCGCAAGAAAGACATTTCACTGTACTTGTGCACGTGACAATAACACTTGAAACTTGGGAAACTATTGAGTCTGTACATAGGAATGAATGGTGTCATGTGATCGATGGCTTCGTCCATTCATATATACATTCATTGCTGTAGACTCATATGGTGTCTAACATCTAAGGGCAAGCCAATCACAGGCAATGATTGCAATAGCATGTTAAACCGGCACAATGTCTTCGGATGAGTTGTAATAAGTTTAGCACTTAGGGGGACTTGCATGTCAGCAAAAAATTGAAAAGAGGAGGGGTGCGCACCGACCAAGGCAGAAGTGTTCAAGAACAAGGCTCTAACAATGAAAAACATTCATATTTACTATAGCTCAAGGCACTCTATTACTTTGCTAATACCCATGTATTCTGTGCTGCAATGTAAAGTGCTACCCAAACTGTTTTAGCAACACATGCTATGAAAAGAAAATATCATCTGTTTTCATGTCTATTTGTTTGTCCATTTGTCCAGATCCAAAACAGATCCAATAACAGGAGCGGTGAACTCCAAATACCACCAGCTTTAGTAAGTCTTCTACTCCCATTGTTGATGGGTAAATATTGCATAATCGGGTTGTTTCTCTTATTCTGTCTTGTTATTTATCTAAAAACAATACCAATCCCGTATGAAGGATGAAGATTGCAAAAACTAAAAAGTTGTGAAATAGGTTTTTAACATTGCATAAACTGATTGGAGTTCTGCCCAGGTTCCCAGGCTTCCAGCTCTGATTATCAAACAAAGAGAGAAATTCATTTCTATCTGGGTGCCAGGGGACTTTCATATAGATCTAGCTGGGATGGTGCTGTAGGGCTGCAGTGCGGCCGGATACATGCACGAGCACAAGCACACGCAATGCACGCATTAGCATACAGACACATAACACAAGCTATGCATATGTGCAACAACGCGAACACACACACTCAGGCATGCACACTCCATCACAGTCCTTAGATGATCCCACTCATTATGGAGTCTGTGTGTGAGGTTTTATATAAGTCATATTTCATCAGAACTGAAACAAAGTAGCATGGCCCACTTACAACTCACACTGCAGTGATGGGTCTACTAAGGATCTGCATGTGTGTGTTCCTTACTAAACTAGTGTGTGCTTATGCCTGTGTGTGTGTGTTGTGTGCCTGTATGTGTTCTTTATTCCTCAGTGATCTCCTGGGGCTGGTCACCTATCTGGACTGGGTGATGATCGTAGTGACCATCTGCTCCTGTATCTCCATGATGTTTGAGTCTCCTTTCACCAGGGTCATGCATGTACCCACTCTACAGGTAACTGATATACTGTAGCTGCCATCCATGTCCACCGCGCGACACACACGCACACACTCACTGCATACTGTGTAGACAAGTGGTCACCAACCTTTTCTGAGTCAAGATCACTTTCACAGTCAAAAAGCAAGCCGAGATCTACCGCTCAGAATGACTTTAACCTAATAAAAACAGTTATTTAGGAATGAGATTTGTGCAGTTGGCCTAGCCTGTAAATATTGTTCTTCTCAGACCATATTATATTTCAAAACACCAGCTTTGATAACAAAATAGATCAGTTGGTTTAGCACTTGTGAGGCACAGCTGAGCATAAATTTAAATAATTGCTAATAATTTGATTTTGTATTTTACTGGACTTATGGAACCTGCATCTGATAGTCATGGTGCTGGGAGCTAAAAAAAAACGGTGAAATCAGGACGTCGGTGATCGTCAGGTCGGAAAAGTCAGAGCTCTAGAAAGATGCCAGAGTTTCCGACTGAGAATTCCGAGTTGGATGACCGTTCAAAACTATTTTTCCCAGTCGGATCTCGTTTTTTACTGAGAACCTAGTTGTTTTGAACACGGCATTAGTCTCAGCAGAGGGAGAGAGAGAGCAGCAGAGGGTCCGTCTCTCATGGTCCTTCCTTTCCTCCGGTGAGACTGACCAGAGACACCGCCTCTCACGGTCCCTGCTCTCTCCTTCCTTTCCTCCGGTGAGACTGACCAGACAGAGGGTCCGCCTCTCACGGTCCCTGCTCTCTCCTTCCTTTCCTCCGGTGAGACTGACCAGACAGAGGGTCCGCCTCTCACGGTCCCTGCTCTCTCCTTCCTTTCCTCCGGTGAGACTGACCAGACAGAGGGTCCGCCTCCCACGGTCCCTGCTCTCTCCTTCCTTTCCTCCGGTGAGACTGACCAGACAGAGGGTCCGCCTCTCACGGTCCCTGCTCTCTCCTTTTTCCTCCGGTGGGACTGACCAGACAGAGGGTCCGCCTCTGGTCCCTGCTCTCTCCTTCCTTTCCTCTGGTGGGACTGGTCCCTGCTCTTTTCCTTTCCTCCGGTGAGACTGACCAGACAGAGGGTCCGCCTCTCACGGTCCCTGCTCTTCCTTTCCTCCGGTGAGACTGACCAGACAGAGGTCCCTGGTCCCTGCTCTCCTTCCTTTCCTTTGGGACTGAGAGACACCGCCTCCCATGGTCCCTGCCGGTGAGACACCCGCCTCCCACGGTCCCTGCTCTCTCCTTCCTTTCCTTTGGTGAGACTGACCAGAGACACCGCCTCTCACAGTCCCTGCTCTCTCCTTCCTTTCCTCCGGTGAGACTGACTAGACAGAGGGTCCGCATCTCACGGTCCCTGCTCCCTCCTTCCTTTCCTCCGGTGAGACTGACCAGAGACACCGTCTTCTACGGCGAAACTCGAGTTGCATCTGCCTCATGCACAAATTCATGTTGTTCCTATGTCCAAAGAAAGTGAAATATTCCTCGATATTAAAATAAACACGACGAGCTGCTAATAATAATGCAAGGTCATTGCAGCTGCAGCGCGAGTGGGGAAAAGAGTGTTTTATATTTTGTAATAGTGTTGATTAAAAACATTGTTGACAGTGCTGAATAAACTTACACATGAACTGGCTCATAAAAACAGCAGCTCTTTGCTATATTCTATAACAGTCTCTCTCTGGTCATGGTTTTAAAACTTATGAAATCTCATGTAGGTTCACTTTGCTGTGGCCAGGGTCGAGGAAGCTGTAGGCACGGTGATTTGAGCTATCCGATTAGCCAGTGCAACAGGCGCACTTGATTTAGCCACAGATCTCCTGGTCCATCAGGTAGATGGAGTTTGTCTTTTCAGACAAATTAAATGCTTCAGAATGGGGACACTTTGATGGTGCGCAAGGCATCTGAATCAAGTGCACCTATCGCCTAGCAAAGAAAGGAGTGCAAGCCTTTATCTTTGGCTTTTTTACAGAAATGTTTGGTGATCGACTAGGAATGCCTTAAAGATCGACCAGTTGGTGACCACTGGCTAGATGAGAAACAATAGGATGCACAGAAAAATAAATGGATGAGTGGGTTGGAGGAAGGATGGAGGAATGGATTAATGGACATACATGACCTACCGGCTTGATTCTGTCTTATGTAGCAAAATTTGAAATTGTGTTTTTTACATTAGATAAAAGTAGAGACTCAGAGCTATGAAATGGCATATCATACACTACAGTTGAGGAACAATGAGAAAGTAATTCTGCTTCGAAAGTTGATAAACTTGTAACCTCACTTTTGAGAAAACGGCCCTTGAATATTTTAGTAAACCTACTGGAGAGCTCTTCTTTGTCTACACCCATTCAGCATCGTTCACACCCTCTTAAGCCCCACCCATTTCTTTAAGGATTCACAGGTGAGGCCATTTACTTAACAGCCAAAGATTTCAAGACTAAAGACTGGTTTATACTACAGGTGTATTCATAAATTCAATCTGGGGTGCCAGAGTGCGCTCTGGGTGTTCGTAAACTCAGAGCGTTGTCAGATTGTCAGTTCGTAAATTCAGAGCATTTCGCTCTCGGAGCGTTCAGAGAGCACACTGGAAGCTCTGGCCGAGGAGTAGGCTTGATCCGAGCGTTCTGACATAACAACAACAGTCAAGCTACCAAGCTAACTGGCTAACATTAACTAGCTTGGTAGCTACAGTGCCTTGCGAAAGTATTCGGCCCCCTTGAACTTTGCGACCTTTTGCCACATTTCAGGCTTCAAACATAAAGATATAAAACTGTATTTTTTTTGTGAAGAATCAACAACAAGTGGGACACAATCATGAAGTGGAACGACATTTTTTTGATATTTCTCACTTTTTTAACAAATCAAAAACTGAAAAATTCGGCGTGCAAAATTATTCAGCCCCTTTACTTTCAGTGCAGCAAACTCTCTCCAGAAGTTCAGTGAGGATCTCTGAATGATCCAATGTTGACCTAAATGACTAATGATGATAAATACAATCCACCTGTGTGTAATCAAGTCTCCGTATAAATGCACCTGCACTGTGATAGTCTCAGAGGTCCGTTAAAAGCGCAGAGAGCATCATGAAGAACAAGGAACACACCAGGCAGGTCCGAGATACTGTTGTGAAGAAGTTTAAAGCCGGATTTGGATACAAAAAGATTTCCCAAGCTTTAAACATCCCAAGGAGCACTGTGCAAGCGATAATATTGAAATGGAAGGAGTATCAGACCACTGCAAATCTACCAAGACCTGGCCGTCCCTCTAATCTTTCAGCTCATACAAGGAGAAGACTGATCAGAGATGCAGCCAAGAGGCCCATGATCACTCTGGATGAACTGCAGAGATCTACAGCTGAGGTGGGAGACTCTGTCCATAGGACAACAATCAGTCGTATATTGCACAAATCTGGCCTTTATGGAAGAGTGGCAAGAAGAAAGCCATTTCTTAAAGATATCCATAAAAAGTGTTGTTTAAAGTTTGCCACAAGCCACCTGGGAGACACACCAAACATGTGGAAGAAGGTGCTCTGGTCAGATGAAACCAAAATTGAACTTTTTGGCAACAATGCAAAACGTTATGTTTGGCGTAAAAGCAACACAGCCCATCACCCTGAACACACCATCCCCACTGTCAAACATGGTGGTGGCAGCATCATGGTTTGGGCCTGCTTTTCTTCAGCAGGGACAGGGAAGATGGTTAAAATTGATGGGAAGATGGATGGAGCCAAATAACAGGACCATTCTGGAAGAAAACCTGATGGAGTCTGCAAAAGACCTGAGACTGGGACGGAGATTTGTCTTCCAACAAGACAATGATCCAAAACATAAAGCAAAATCTACAATGGAATGGTTCAAAATAAACATATCCAGGTGTTAGAATGGCCAAGTCAAAGTCCAGACCTGAATCCAATCGAGAATCTGTGGAAAGAACTGAAAACTGCTGTTCACAAATGCTCTCCATCCAACCTCACTGAGATCGAGCTGTTTTGCAAGGAGGAATGGGAAAAAATTTCAGTCTCTCGATGTGGAAAACTGATAGAGACATACCCCAAGCGACTTACAGCTGTAATCGCAGCAAAAGGTGGCGCTACAAAGTATTAACTTAAGGGGGCTGAATAATTTTGCACGCCCAATTTTTCAGTTTTTGATTTGTTAAAAAAGTTTGAAATATCCAATAAATGTCGTTCCACTTCATGATTGTGTCCCACTTGTTGTTGATTCTTCACAAAAAAATACAGTTTTATATCTTTATGTTTGAAGCCTGAAATGTGGCAAAAGGTCGCAAAGTTCAAGGGGGGCGAATACTTTCGCAAGGCACTGTATGTGTGAAATTTGTTTTGATTTAGAATGGACCATTATCATGCCCCTGTCTCGAAACAGAGGCAGCGGAGAGAAATACATGTCATCAATGCACTTGAGTAGCGAATGGAGGACTCTTTTCCCGTGGTTCATTTTTTTTTTAAATATTTTTTTTTTTATATGTTATTGTTCAGTAGATACAACTTATTGTACAGAGTTACGTACTGTGCAACTTTTTTGTGCTGCTAACTTTAACCTGGCCCCAGAGATGAGGGTCTACACACTAAAAGGGTTCTTTGGCTGGGCCCATAGGAGAACCCTTTTGGGTTCCATGTACCTGCAACCAAAAAGGGTCATTCAAAGGCTTCTCTGATGGGGATTTTATAGTGTAGAGATGATGAGGACAAGGCTTCAACCTGAATACATAAAGGTTGAATGAATAAATAAATAAAATATTTATTGGAGCTTAATGTCTGGTGTGTTTCAGATAGGAGAGTATGTCTTTGTCATCTTCATGAGTATCGAGCTGAACCTGAAGATCATGGCGGACGGCCTGTTCTTTACTCCTACAGCCGTCATCAGAGACTTTGGAGGAGTCATGGACATCTTCATCTACCTCGTAAGTTCATGGATTTGGATTCATATAGCACTTTTTTACTGATAATCAAAGAACTTGACATTGTATGTGGAAAACTCACCTCAACCACCCAATATATGGGTGATGCCACGGCAGCCACTTTGCGCCAGAAAGCTCACAACGCATCAGGTATCACAATATGTAATTGCAACCAGTTTTGCCAGCTTAGGGGAAATGTTGCAACGGGAGATTCTTACAGAATGTTTTTGATATTTACCTAAAGAAAGGATGGTCTCTGACTGGCTTTCCAAGTAAAGTATATTCCTCTAGAATACACCTTGATGTTTCTAGACCCCTTTTCTCGCTCTCTGTCTCCCATAAAGGGTATTCCATGTGACTTTGGAGTGGACATAATATGCCTTTTGTTAGAATAATGAAAAGATACATTCTTCATGTGAGAATAAGCAGACTCTGTTTGATTAACGCTATTGCTAATGAGTTCGGGAAGATGACACAGTGAAACTTTTGAAGATAGCTTTTTAATGACTGATGATCAACTTCATTTCGTCGGGATGCGTCTATCATAATTTATTTTCTTGTTTTTTTGTGAGCTCTTAGTTTTTTTAGGCCGTCTTTCAAAACAACTCTTCCCTTTCTTGTTTGGGAATATAATTTGCATATAGATGATATAATTGGATGAGAGACGGGAGAGAATTGAATTGTAATAGCTCTGACAGGCACACTCCACACAGATAGTGGTCCAGTGTTTACCTTACCATTACTTATGGGGGGGGGGCTCACCTCCCTGCCTGCCTAGCTCTGTTGCCTCCTAGTACCTAAATGAGTTTTGTTCTATAGGTGTCAATTGACAATGTTACTGCCAGAGGGCCTGTGGGATGGTGTAGTTAAAATGAGTGGTGTTAAATGAGTGTGTTCTTAGCTTTGTATAGCATGCAAAGGGCAACGCAGTGTGTCCGATGGGCTTTGTCATTTTACTGTTTGATTAGAAAGGTCAGGTCAGGACCTGCGTTTCTAATGACCTCCCTCCCTCCCCACCATCTCCTCCCCTCTTCCTCCTTCTTCCTCTCTCTCCCTCCCCCTTTTTCATTCTCTCCATCATCTTCCTTTTCCTCTCCCTCCCTCTCTCCCTTCCTTTCTTTCTCTCTTCCAGTGTAGTCTGATCTTCCTGTGTTGGCTGCCTCCTAACGTGCCTCCGGAGTCTGGGGCTCAGCTGCTGATGATGCTGAGGTGTCTTCGCCCCCTTCGCATCTTTAAACTGGTGCCCCAGATGAGGAAGGTGGTGCGGGAGGTCATCAAGGGTTTCAAGGAGATTTTCCTGGTTAGTGGTGGCCACACAAGCACGCACACATGGTGTGAAAACGTGCACTTGTAGATGCACACACTAAGAGACACATACACAGGCTTGTAAGCATACACATACTCAGACAGACAGACATGCACATGAATGCACAATTACATGTGCATTGAGCCACATTCTTACTTGAGCTCCACCTGCTTAACTCAAGTTTCCATTGACATCAATTAATGACTTATGCTATAGTCTGAGTGGTCTGTGCTCATCTCAACTCTGGATCAGGCCCATTGTGGACAGTTGAACCACACTAAGTAAAAACACTCGCATACACTTTACATGTATACACAGTGGATACATTTTGGACCAAACTCTGGAGCTAAGCCTGATTGTGGAAATGCTCCATATGAGACACAGAGACATGAAGTGATTATTTTGACAAAGTTTGACCTAACTTTGTACAGTAGATTACTGTAAGATGCTGAATGTGAGGTTTCCCCTGCGCTCTGTGTTCTCTCACACCCTACAGATCTGCCCAGCAGCCCAGAGGCTATTTGACTGCGTGGGAAAGCCCTGGCTGTCTATAACCCTCTATTGATCTAACACACACAGACACACACAGACACACACAGACACACACACACAGACACACACACACACACACACACACACACACACACACACACACACACACACACACACACACACACACACACACACACAGGTTTCCATTTCTTCCTTTTTACTTGAATGTGTCTGTGTGTGTTATAGGTCTCCATCCTGCTCCTGACACTAATGCTGGTGTTTGCAAGCTTCGGCGTCCAGCTCTTTGCTGGAAAACTAGCCAAGTGCAATGACCCCCACGTATTCCTTCGGGTACGACCAAGCTATTTATAAAATTGATTTTCCAAACATAGAAGAGCAGAAATTTACATTAAAAGCAATGGCCATATTGGACGTACTATTTTAAATGATGGATTCCTAAAAAAAAATTGTTGTAATGTAGTTATTTGATATTAATGAAACCAGAAAATCTGATTTAAATCAGAACATTGTCATTATGACATCTCGTACCATCTACTGTCTGTCCATTCTACCCATTCAATTTGCATGGTGTAGTGACATCTGTGCTCTCTTGTTGTTTGTAGGAGGACTGCCATGGAATCTTCCGGATCAACGTGAGTGTGTCTAAAAACCTCAATCTCAAACTAAGACCAGGAGAGAAGAAGCCTGGCTTCTGGGTGCCAAGAGTGTGGTGAGTGATTAGGATTGGCTGAAACATATATAGTGCTGGGCTGGCACTAAACCTTGCACACACTGTAGCCCTCCAGGACCATGAGTAATGATGGTGTCATTACTATAGTTCTACTCACTACATAAAGTATGTTTTAATTATAATACTTTTTTTTCAGGGCCAACCCTCGCAACTTTAATTTTGACAATGTGGGTAATGCCATGCTGGCTTTGTTTGAGGTCCTGTCACTCAAAGGCTGGGTGGAGGTCCGTGATGTCATCATTCACCGCGTCGGACCGGTACACACATTTACTGTCTCTTTGCCTCTGCCTCGGCTTCTCTCTCTCTCTCTGTATCTCTGACTTTGTCTCTCTCTCTCTCTCTGTCTGTATCTCTCTCCTCACTTTCTTCTCTCTCCTCTCTTCTCTCGCTCTCTCTCTCTCTTTCTTCCCCTCTTCCTCTCTCTCTCTCTTCCCCTCTCTGCTTAATGATAATACTGGATCCTACATACATTGTAAGAAGTAATGACACACCTTTGTCTCTCCCTGCAGATACATGGTATCTACATCCACGTGTTTGTTTTTCTGGGCTGTATGATTGGACTCACTCTGTTTGTCGGAGTGGTCATCGCTAACTTCAATGAGAACAAGGTAAGAGATCCAAGATCCAAGAGAGCACAATTCTGTTTTTCCCAGTTTCAACAAAGTTGAACACAATCATGTACTGGCATGGCGTAGCTGGAGACTGTACACCTCAAATACTGACTTGTATCACGGGTGACCTGTCTTGCACACCTTCCTGACAATAATGATTGGTATTCCTCTCAAATGTATTCATAAAGCCTTTATAACGCTGTCATAAGATCTGGGTCTGTGTGTGTATTTTTCCTCCCCAGGGTACTGCTCTGCTGACAGTGGACCAGAGGAGGTGGGAGGACCTGAAGAGTCGACTGAAGATTGCCCAGCCTCTCCACCTCCCCCCACGCCCAGGTATGTATTGTGTGTGTGTGTGTGTGTGTGTGTGTGTGTGTGTGTGTGTGTGTGTGTGTGTGTGTGTGTGTGTGTGTGTGTGTGTGAGAGAGAATAAATAAAATGTCTGTTTCGCTCTCTCTCTTCTTCTATTTTCTTTTCTCATATCTCTGTCTACTGTGTCCTAATAAGCTCTCTGTCTCCTCTGATCAGCGACAGAGTTTTAAATCACTGACTCTCTAGTGACATTAAAATGCTCAGAACTCATCCACTAACTCACCCCCTGTGATAGAGTAGAGCTTATACACTATTTCATTACGCAAAGACTAATAGAGTCCTCACAGACAAATACACACACACACACACGCCCACACACAGAGAATGAACTGTTTTCAACAAGAGTATAAGTTATATTAATGATCGATCGCTTCTACTGATCTAATTGAGCATCCCAACTCAGCTCTTTGCTCTTTGCTGAGGTCACTTCCTCTTGACAAACAAATCCTTCACCCAGTTAGATCGTACCATCCTCAGCATGGTAATACACAGACTGATCTACACAGCTTGTTATGCTGTTTTAACTGCAGAGGTGTATATGTGAAGGAGTGAGAAGAACAGGGGAATGAAAGGAGAAGTGCATGGGAATCAGGGGAGGGAATAGGCACCACATAGCCAGTTAGTACAGAGCAAAGAGAAAATCAATGATTCAGTCTTAGTTCTACCCAGCAGAGCCGCTGACTATGTTAATCTCCACTCTGATCCACATCCAAAAACCTTAGGCTCTGGCCTGACTCACTTACTTACACACACTTACTCAATGTGCAGCTCAACCCAGTGTTAGGGAGCTATGGGAGGCTCGCTTGGCCAAATCGTTTCCGGTTCCTCCTCTCTATTCAGAAGTGTCTGCATTCTGCACACTTAGCATTGCGGTAGAGAGACAGCGGATCAATCTTGCTGTTAAAATCTATTGGTTGATTGAGATGTTGGGTTATACTGGACTGGGGATGGGCTAGCATTGGCTGAGGCTGCAGAATAAGGGCTGAGCTAGTGTTTACTGGGGCTGGGCTAGAGTTTACTGGGGCTTGGGCTGAGCTAGTGTTTACTGGGGCTGGGATAGTGTTTACTGGGGCTTGGCTAGTGTTTACTTGGTCTGGTGCTGGGCTGGTGTTTACTGGGATGCGGCTAGTGTTTACTGGGGCTGGGCTAGTGTTTACTGGGCTGGGATAGTGTTTACCGGGGCTGGGCTAGCATTTACTGGGTCTTGTGCTGGGCTAGCATTTACTGGGGCTGGGGCTATTGTTTACTGGGTCTGGGCTAGTGTTTACTGGGTCTGGGCTAGTGTTTACTGGGTCTGGGCTAGTGTTTACTGGGGCTTGGGCTGAGCAAGTGTTTACTGGGGCTTGGCTAGTGTTTATTTGGGCTGGGCTAGTGTTTACTGGGTCTGTGCTAGTGTTTACTAGGGCTGGGATAGTGTTTACTGGGGTTTGGGCTAAGCTAGTGTTTCTAGGGCTGGGCTAGTGTTTACTGGGGCTTGGGCTTGAGCTAGTGTTTACTGTGGCTTGGGCTGAGCTATGTTTACTGGGGCTGGGCTAGTGTTTACTGGGGATTGGCCTGAGCTAGTGTTTACTGGGGCTGGGCTAGTGTTTACTGGGGCTTGGGCTGAGCTAGTGTTTACTGGGGCTGGGATAGTGTTTACTGGGGCTTGGCTAGTGTTTACTGGGGCTGGGATAGTGTTTACTGGGGCTTGGCTAGTGTTTACTGGGGCTGGGCTAGTGTTTACTGGGGCTTGGGCTTGAGCTAGTGTTTACTGTGGCTTGGGCTGAGCTATGTTTACTGGGGCTGGGCTAGTGTTTACTGGGGATTGGCCTGAGCTAGTGTTTATTGGGGCTGGGCTAGAGTTTACTGGGGCTTGGGCTGAGCTAGTGTTTACTGGGGCTGGGATAGTGTTTACTGGGGCTTGGCTAGTGTTTACTGGGGCTGGGATAGTGTTTACTGGGGCTTGGCTAGTGTTTACTGGGGCTTGGGCTGAGCTAGTGTTTACTGGGGCTGGGCTAGTGTTTACTGGGGCTTGGGCTGGGCTAGTGTTTACTGGGGCTTGGGCTTGAGCTAGTGTTTACTGTGGCTTGGGCTGAGCTATGTTTACTGGGGCTGGGCTAGTGTTTACTGGGGATTGGCCTGAGCTAGTGTTTACTGGGGCTGGGCTAGAGTTTACTGGGGCTTGGGCTGAGCTAGTGTTTACTGGGGCTGGGATAGTGTTTACTGGGGCTTGGCTAGTGTGTACTGGGGCTGGGATAGTGTTTACTGGGGCTTGGCTAGTGTTTACTGGGGCTTGGGCTGAGCTAGTGTTTACTGGGGCTGGGCTAGTGTTTACTGGGGCTTGGGCTTGAGCTAGTGTTTACTGTGGCTTGGGCTGAGCTATGTTTACTGGGGCTGGGCTAGTGTTTACTGGGGATTGGCCTGAGCTAGTGTTTACTGGGGCTGGGCTAGAGTTTACTGGGGCTTGGGCTGAGCTAGTGTTTACTGGGGCTGGGATAGTGTTTACTGGGGCTTGGCTAGTGTTTACTGGGGCTGGGATAGTGTTTACTGGGGCTTGGCTAGTGTTTACTGGGGCTTGGGCTGAGCTAGTGTTTACTGGGGCTGGGCTAGTGTTTACTGGGGCTTGGGCTGGGCTAGTGTTTACTGGGGCTTGGGCTGAGCTAGTGTTTACTGGGGCTGGGCTAGTGTTTACTGGGGCTTGGCCTGAGCTAGTGTTTACTGGGTCTGGGCTAGTGTTTACTGGGGCTGAGCAAGTGTTTACTGGGGCTTGGGCTGAGCAAGTGTTTACTGGGGCTGGGCTAGTGTTTACTGGGGCTTGGGCTGGGCTAGTGTTTACTGGGGCTTGGGCTGAGCTAGTGTTTACTGGTGCTGGGCTTGTGTTTACTGGGGCTTGGCCTGAGCTAGTGTTTACTGGGGCTGAGCTAGTGTTTACTGGGGCTTGGGCTGGGCTAGTGTTTACTGGTGCTTGGGCTGAGCTAGTGTTTACTGGGGTTGGGCTAGTGTTTACTGGGGCTTGGGCTAAGCTAGTGTTTACTGGGGCTGAGCTAGTGTTTACTGGGGCTTGGCCTGAGCTGTGTTTACTGGGGCTGGCTAGTGTTTACTGGGGCTTGGGCTGAGCTTGTGTTTACTGGGGCTGGGCTAGTGTTTACTGGGGCTTGGGCTGAGCTAGTGTTTACTGGGGCTGGGCTAGTTTACTGGGGCTTGGGCTGAGCTAGTGTTTACTGGGGTTGGGCTGGTGTTTACTGGGGCTTGGGCTGAGCTAGTGTTTGACCGTTCATTAGTTTTATACAGCATAGAAAAGAGATGATGAGGCTGCTCTTAAAGCAATGGTGAGGCTAACATGCTTGTCCTGTTAACTCAGGAGACTATTAGCAGTAACACATTAACAATGATTTACAGTAGGATGGATTTTGTTGCCTATGTTATTTGGTGCCAATGTTTCAAAGTCAAGCATATAAGCAGGGACCAGGCATCTATAAGAGTTGTATTATTTTGTATATACAGTATAATCATCAGGAGATTATGTAGGGGTCCACGTTGGTAACTGGGGGGCCCTGCCTTGATTGGGTAACTGATTCATATATTTATTTTATGAAGTACATAATAAATGAATGTTACTGGGCCAGTAACATCATTATTTTTTATTTTAATATAGTATTTAACATCATTATTTCTAATATGTTTTTATCCAACCACAGGAGCCTGCTCTCACTGTTAAAAAATGTGTGCAAGTCCTAAAAACGTCTCTGCTCAACTGTAGCCTACGCCACATCGCAAATGTTTTGATGGCTTTATTAGAAAGGGGCTTTTTCTTCAACAGAAAAGTCACCACACATCGAGTTGTATCTTGGTGCACGGATTTGTTTACAAAAAGGATGGTGTGCAGGGAAGGACCCTATGATTTCTTAATCCGGCCCTGTGTATGAGAATCATATTTTTAAATTAACTAAGATAAGACCTGTACTGACAAGCTGTAGATCTTATTCCAAGAAGATTGGAAATATTTTTTTTCCATTGCAGCCCTGAATCCAATTTTGAGATTTCTGTTGGTTTCCAAGTAATATTATTGCTGGCTGTAAAAGTTGATAAGCTGCCGGTCGTAGGATGTTATTTATGATACTGGATAGAATAAACGGGTAATGTAAGGAGGACATCATCTGACACACACTGACTCGCACATCGAGAAATACTGACCTGTTTGTGTGCATGCATGTGTGACTGAGCCAGGAAGCATGGCCATGCGCGTGTGTGTGCCAGCAACTTTACAATCCAACATGAACATAGGCAATCTGTCTGATTTCTGTTTTCTCTGACTAATTGTATCAGTGAAATGGCTGGGGGTACTTGGGTTCTGCAGGGCACAATGTTGTGGAATGTTGAGCTAGAAATACATACTGTAGAGTAAATATGCTTCTCTGACATAGAATAAGGAAGCATGTCAGTTTTATTCATGACATGTCTATCTGCAATGTTCCACGTTTGCTTACTGAATGTGGTTCAGGTCTAGAAAACATTCAGTTGTACAGCTATAGTATGAGCTCCATCTATGTTGGAAAGCATCATAATCATCTCCTAAAGAAAGGTGATGAGGAAATGATTTAGGCTATTGGAATTCACCCTGCTGTTTGGGTCTGGTCTGGTGTTGATCCTCACTCCTCTCTCCCCCAACAGAGAATGCAGGGTTCCGTGCCAAGATGTATGACATCACTCAGCACCCCTTCTTCAAACGGGGTATCGCTGTGCTGGTTTTGGCCCAGTCAGTGCTGCTGTCTGTCAAGGTGAGGCTGTCTGATGTAGACATACATTTTCTATCTACTAGTGATGTGCTGCTCAGCTATTTTTTACCTACAGTACACCCATCCGCAATTTCACAGAATTGGCCCGGACTACTCGGCCCAATGTAATACAATGAAAATCAAGGTTGCAATCAATTCAAGTTGACGTCAGTCAATTCAAGAAGTAAACTGAAATTTTTAATCAATAATTTTACAAAGGGTGTCTACACTGAGTGCACAAAACATTAAGAACACCTACTCTTTCCATGACATAGACTGACCAGGTGAATCCAGGTGAAAGCTATGATCCCTTATTGATGTCACTTATTAAATCCACTTCAATCAGTGTAGATGAAGGGGAGGAGACAGGTTACATTTTTAAGCATTGAGACATGGATTGTATATGTGTGCCATTTAGAGGGTGAATGGGCAAGACAAAATATTTAAAAGCCTTTGAACGTGGTATGGTATTTGGTGCCAGGCCCACCGGTTTGCAACAAGAACTGCAACACTGCTGGGTTTTTCACAGTCAACAGTTTCCCATGTGTATCAAGAATGGTCCACCACCAAAAGGACATCCAGCCATCTTGACACAACTGTAGGAAGCATTGGAGTCAGCATGGGCCAGCATCCCTGTGGAACGCTTTCGACGCCTTGTAGAGTCCATGCACCGATGAATTGAGGCTGTTCCGAGGGCAAAAGGGGGTGCATCTCAATATTAGGAAGGTATTCCTAATGTTTTGTACACTCAGTGTATTTTAAGTGACACTAGCCTCAAAAAACGCTATGAATTTCAACCCATGCATCACTATATATACTATCAATTAAGTTGAGCTTAAAGAGGGAGATTTAAGAGTGGTGCTGGATTGTGCTGGACATCAGCTTTTATGTGAAATGTGTGTGTTTCAGTGGGATGTAGATGACCCAGTAACAATGCCACTTGCTACCATGTCAGTGGTCTTCACCATTATCTTTGTGTTAGAGGTAAGAGTCTGGGTGCATGTCAATGGGAAATTTGCATGGAATACTATGCACATGGATCTCAAGGCAGGATTGTGACAAATGTACAGTATTATAAAAGCAATGTGACTACAATGCGATTGGATTTTGTTGTTGTGGTAACCAGGTGACGATGAAGTTCATAGCTATGTCCCCGGCGGGGTACTGGCAGAGCAGACGGAACCGCTACGATTTACTGGTGACAATACTGGGAGTCATCTGGATAGTCTTGCACTTTGCTCTACTGGTGAGGACACACATATACACACACACACACAGTATAAATACAGATATACAAGCTATTCTTTACAACATTTGTTCTTTCCTGGAACTAGTGCATTTTCTAACAACTATTCTGTACTTCTTTCGAGTTATGACTAAATATATTGTGAAGGTTAGTGTATAATTAGTAAATGGCTGATCACAGTGTTCTCCTGTAGAATGCATATACTTACATGATGGGCACGTGTGTGATCGTCTTCAGGTTCTTCACCATCTGTGGGAAGCATGTAAGTATAGCCCACTGTAAGCCTAATGGAACTTACAGTGCATATTACTGAACGAAACTGTTAAAAATATTTTTTCCCTATTTACTAGCTTGCCCAGCAGGCAAAAAAAAGCCATTTAGAGTTGTAAACTGTTTTTCTGGTTGAATACATCATATAACTCAAATTACAACCATATGTTACAACCTCCGTTTGTTTTGTTGCTGGTTGCTAAAAAAGGAGGTAACAAAACTCCTGCAACCATTTTGCCTGCTGGGTGGTCTCTTTAATGCTATAATCGGTCTGTAGGTGACTCTGAAGATGCTACTGCTGACCGTCGTGGTCAGTATGTATAAAAGCTTCTTCATCATCGTGGGAATGTTCCTTCTCCTCCTCTGCTACGCCTTCGCTGGAGTCGTCCTATTCGGAACCGTTAAATACGGAGAGAACATCAACAGGTCATCAACAGCTTCCCTTTCTCTCCTTTCTGTTTGTATCCCCCTTTCTTTACCTCTTTCACACTTATTCCTTGTCCTCTGTCTCTTTCCTAACTTCAACTCTTCCTCCCACTCCTCCAAGTCTTCCTCCTTCCTTCCTTCCTTTTTACCTTTCTCCTCTCCTTTCATTTTCCTGACTCTGCTCCCCTCTCATTCTCCTTTCTAGTCATCATTTCTCCTATCTCCCACACGGTTAGCGCTCTGATTACTGTAGAGATTTGAAGAGCAAGTGTCACTTATTCGATTTGTGGCACCATCACAGCCTCCTCTAGTGGAGAAATAGTGGGAGTTTGAGAAGTCTGCAGCCACACCGATGACTCATTCTCTCTAAAGCGTGTGTGTGTGTGCGTGTGTGTGTGTGTGCTACTTTATTTGTTTACATTTTTTCTCAATGACAGGCATGCTAACTTCTCCACGGCAGGGAAGGCCATCACGGTTCTGTTCCGTATTGTCACGGGGGAAGACTGGAATAAGATCATGCATGACTGCATGGTAAGAGCTGGTCTATTTCATTTTCCATATGTACACAGCAGCGTCTTCAGGGGAAACTAGTCAAGACTTACAAAACAGAAAGCGTAGTGTAATACTTTTCTGTCTGTTAGGTAAAAGGCACAAGACAAAGTCAGGTCTAAAAGGTAACCATGTAGAAAAAGAGGCATTTCTCAACATAGACTTCTTCAGAAAAAAGGGATATACTGTTACAGTATTATTTCAAGTATTTTATATATTTCAAGTTCATGACTCGAGGGTTTGTTGTTTTTATTGTTCAGTTTATATGTCTGCTCTATATAGATCATATACAATATACACTGATCAATATAAACGCAACGGGTGTAACTTTTGTTGACAATTTCAATATCTTTTGGAAACAAAACATGTTTTATAAATAGGATGGGATCCACCCAAATCATTTGGGTTCCTGGATCCTTTCACATCATTATAAGGCTGCGTTGAGACAATAACTTATCAATTACCCAGGCCCAACTCAGTTAATTCCTAACATTGTGTCACTGACTTGTCATAATACTTTACAAAATGTACATTAGCCCAGGGGCATTGGTAGACACAATGGAAGTAACCTAACATATGTCCCTCCAACTAATTGTGCTATTGTGTCTGTTTTTGTGTGTTATTTGTAACTTATTTTTTACATGATGTTTCTGCCACTGTCTCCTATGACTGAAAAGCGCTTCTAGATATCAGGACAGAAAATTCCCGAAATTCCCATAAGAAAGAGACGGGGATATCGGGGACGTAGGTTGGGGTGCCTTGTAAGGATCCAACGGGGAGTGGGTAATCTGCCGCTACCATCAGTCCTATTAGACAACTTACAATCATTGGATAACAAAATAGACGAGCTACGATCATGAATATCCTGCCAACGGGACATAAAAAAACGGTAATATCTTATGTTTCACCGAGTCGTGGCTAAACGATGACATGAATAACATACAGCTGGCGGGGTTGACGCGGCATCGGCAAGATAAAATAGCAGCCTCCGGGAAGACAAGGGGTGGCGGTCTGTGTATATTTGTAAACATTAGCTGGTGCACGAAATCTAATATTAAGGAAGTCTCGAGGTTTTGCTCACCTGAGGTAGAATATCTCATGGTAAGCTGTAGACCATACCATTTAGAGAGTTTTTGTCTTTATTTTTCGTAGCTGTCTATTACCACCACAAACCGATGCTTGCACTAAATCCGCACTCATTGAGCTATATAAGGCCATAAGCAAACAGGAAAACTCTCACCCAGAGGCAGAGCTCCTAGTGGAGCGTTAATGTAGGGAAACTTAAATCCTTTTTACCTCATTTCTACCAGCATGTTAAATGTGCAAACAGAGGGAAAAAACTCTAGACCACCTTTACTCCACACACAGAGATGCATACAAAGCTCTCCCTCACCCTCCATTTGGCAAATCTGACCATAATTATATCTTCCTGATGCATGTTTACAAGCAAAAACTAAAGCAGGAAACACCAGTGACTCGAAGTGGTCAGATGAAGCAGATGCTAAGCTACAGGACTGTTTTGCTAGCACAGACTGGAATATGTTCCGGGATTCTTCCGATGGCATTGAGGAGTCCACCACATCAGTCACTGGCTTCATCAACAAGAGCATCGATGATGTCATCACCACAGTGACTGTACGTACGTACCCCAGCCAGAAGCCATGGATTACAGTCAACATTCGCGCTGAGCTAAAGGGTAGAGCTGCCACTTTCAAGGAGCGGGACTCTAACCTGGACACTTATCAGACATCCCGCTATGCCCGCCGACGAACCATCAAACAGGCAAAGCATCAATACAGGACTAAGATTGAATCGTACTACACCGGCTCTGATGCTCATCGGATGTGGCAGGACTTGCAAACTATTACAGACTACAAAGGGAAGCACAGCCGCGAGCTGCCCAGTGACACAAGCCTACCAGACAATCTAAATTACTTCTATGGCAAGAAACATGCTTGAGAGCATCAGCTGGTCCAGACGACTGTTTGATCACCCTGTCCGTAGCCGATGTGAGTAAGACCTTTAAACAGGTCAACCTTCACAAGGCCGCAGGGCCAGACAGATTACCAGGACGTGCAACGTTATTCATTGACTACAGCTCAGTGTTCAATACCATAGTGCCCTCAAAGCTCAATTCTAAGCTAATGACCCTGGGACTAAACACCTCCCTCTGCAACTGGATCCTGGACTTCCTGACGAGCCACCCCCATTTGTTAAGGGTAGGTAACAACACATCTGCCCCACTGATCCTCAACACAGGGGCCCCTCAGGGTTGCGTCCTCCGCTGCTTCCTGTTCACTCATGACTGCATGGCCAGGCACAACTCCAACACCATCATTAAGTTTGCTGACAATACACCAGTGGGAGGCCTGATCACCGACAACAATGAGACAACCTATAAGGAGGAGGTCAGAAACCTAGCCGTGTGGTGCCAGGATAACAACCTCTCCCTCAAAGTGATCAAGAGGAAGGAGATGATTGTGAACTACAGGAAAAGGAGGATCGAGCACGCCCCCATTCTCATCGACGGGGCTGTAGTGGAGCAGATTGAGAGCTTCAAGTTCTTTGGTGTCCAACTCACCCACAAACTATCATGTTCCAAACACACCAAGACAGTTGTGAAAAGGGCACGACCATTCCTATTCCCGCTCAGGAGACTAAAAAGATTTGGCATGGGTCCTCAGATCCTCAAAAAGTTCTACAGTTGCACCATCGAGAGCATCCTGACTGGTTGCATCACTGCCTGGTATGGAAACTGCTCGGGATCCGACCACAAGGCACTACAGAGGGTAGTGTGTACGGACCAGTACATCACAGGGGCCAAGCTTCCTGCCATCCAGGACCTCTTTTCCAGGTGGTGTCAGAGGAAGGCCCGAAAAATTGTCAAAGACTTCAGCCACCCTAGTCATAGACTGTTCTCTCTGCTACTGCACGGCAAGCGGTACTGGAGCGACAAGTCTAGGTCCAAAAGGCTTTTTAAAAGCTTCTACCCCCGAGCCATAAGAATCCTGAACAGCTAGTCAAATGGCTACCCAGACTATTTGCGTTAATTCCCCCCTCCTATATTACGCTGATGCTACTTTCTGTTTATTATCTATGCATAGTCACTTTAACTCTACCTACATGTACATGCAACTCACTTAGATTATACCTTTGATACAGTGATACCAATACATGGTTATAACATCTACAGAAAAGACAGAAATGCCAATGGTGGAGGTTTTGCTGTTTATATCCAGAGCCATATTCCTGTAAAGCTCAGAGGGGTTCTCATGTTAAATATTGTTGAGGTAATATGGCTAATATGCATCACCTAAAGCCCATTCTTGTAGGGATCTGCTATAGACCACCAAGTGCTAATAGTCAGTATCTTGATAACATGTGTGAAATGCTTGATAATGTATGTGATATCAGATAAATATATTTTTGGGGGGTGATTTAGATATTGATTGGCTTTCATCAAGCTGCCCATTCAAGAAAAAGCTTTAAACTGTAGCCAGTGCCTGCAACCTGGTTCGGGTTATCAGACAACCTACCAGGGTAGTTACAAACAGCACAGGAATAACTATGTTATTGATGTAAAGAATACTTAATCACGTAACTAATTAACTAGGAAGTCGGGGCACCAAGGAAAATATTCAGATTACAAAGTTATAATATTCCTAATATAACTTTCAGATATGTTAATATCTGATCACTTAGTCTTTTGATTAATGACGTATTCTTTACCTCACATTAGTCTCATTCCAAACGTCGTAAATTGTTGGTTATCTGCACAAACCCAGTCTTCACTATGAGTCATCCATACATCAATTGTCTTAAAATATTTTTTTTACTAAGTAATTCACAGAAATGCATCACACAAACAATGGATAGTTACAAGGAAATGAGAGCGGAGTTTCCCTAGTGGGATAAACCGGCATCGCGGCTTGGTGTACAAAAGGGAAGTGGGGGTCGACTGAGATAAGACAACACACAGTTGATAATTTTAACAATTGAAATGCTAATCTATGCACATGAACGCTCACTCATTCGGGAATAATTGCAATCAATACATATATTTACGCTCAGTGTGTCGTCGGGATCTCTGTTGAAAAGTTAGTTTCTGTTGGAGAGTTTATGGTCTCCACTCAAACCTTGGCCCTCTCGTTATTCGAGGTAAGCTGGTCTCAACCTTAGTCCTCTCGTAATTGAGAGAAACATGGTCTGTTGAGAAATTCTCAAGGGGGGGGTTTTATTCGGAAGAGCAGAAAGGGGCCTGTCCCAGGACGCCAGACCATAACTGTGCTCATGGGCAGTCCTCTGACTTAGTTAACCTATCTAGCGCAGCGGAACCCCTCGACAACATTCCGTTGAATAGGCAGCGCGCGAAATTCTAAAATATTTTTGGGAAATATGTAACTTTCACACATTAACAAGTCCAATACAGCAAATGAAAGATAAACATCTTGTTACTCTACCCATCGTGTCTGATTTTTTAAATGTTTTACAGCGAAAACACAACATATATTTATGTTAGATCACCACCAAATCAAAAAAAACACACAGCCATTTTTCCCAGCCCAAGATTGTCACAAACGCAGAATTAGAGATAAAATGAATCACTAACCTTTGATAATCTCCATCAGATGACACTCATATGACATCATGTTACACAATACATTTATGTTTTGTTCGATAATATGCATATTTATATCCACAATTCTCGGTTTACACTGACGCCATGTTCAGAAATGGAGTATTTACAGGAGTAATTACAGAGAGCTAGATAACAGAAATACTCATCATAAACTTTGACTAAAGATACATGTTTTACATATAATTAAAGATACACTACTTCTTAATGCAACCGCTGTGTCAGATTTTTTTTAACGTTACCTAAAAAGCATACCATGGAATAATCTGAGACAGCGCTCAGAAGTAACAACATTTCTCCGACATGTTGGAGTCAACAGAAATACAAAATTACATCATAAATATTCCCTTACCTTTGGTGATCTTTCATCAGAATGCAGTGCAAGGAGTCCTAGTTCCACAATAAATTGTTGTTTTGTTCCATAATGTCCATTACTAGTGTCCAATTAGCTGCATTTGCTACCAGGTTTAGCTCACATGCCCAAAAGCTGGCGCTGGTCCAGGCGAACTCGGACGAAAACTTCAAAAATATATATTCCAGGTCGAATAAACTGGTCAAACTAAGTAGAGAATCAATCTTCAGGAAGTTACTTTCATATATATCCAATAATGTTCCAACCGGAGCATTCGTTTTTGTCTACAGAGTCATGGAACGCAGGCGATATCAACAGATAATTGCGCAACCAGGAAATGTCATTCTGCCAGGCCAGTGACTCATTCCCCTCCCATTCGGTCAAATATCACACTAGGACCTTCGTTCCACGTTCTACTGAATGCTGACATCTAGTGGAAGGTGTAGGAAGTGCGAACAGATCCATATATTGTTTGGATGTGAATAGGCGATGACTTCAAATTAGACCAGCCTTCAGAATTTCCACTTCCTGTTTGGAAGATTGCCTGTTATACTCACAGACATAATTCAAACAGTTTTAGAAACCTCAGTGTTTTCTATCCAATAGTAATAATAATATGCATATATTAGCATCTAGGACGGAGTAGGATGCATCCAAAGTGAAAATGCTGCCCCCTATCCCTAACAGGTTTCTACCCATCGTGTCCGATTTCAAAAATACTTTACAGCTATAGCACAACATATGATTGTGTTAGATCACTGCCAAGTCAAAAAAAAAACACACAGCCATTTTTCCAGCCAAAGAGAGGAGTCACAAAAGGCAGAAATATAGATAAAATGAATCACTAACCTTTGATGATCTTCATCAGATGACACTCATAGGACATCATGTTACACAATACATGTATGTTTTGTTCGATAATGTGCATATTTATATCCAAAAATCTCAGTGTACATAGGCACCTTACGTGCAGTAATGTTTTGATTCCAAAACATCCGGTGGTTTTAGCAGAAATACTCATAATAAACATTGATAAACGATACTAGTCTTATTCACAGAATTAAAGATAGACTTCTGTGCAACCGCTGTGTCAGATTTTAAAAAACTTTATGGAAAAAGCATAATCTGAGAACGGCGCTCAGAACCCAAAACAGCCAGAGGAATAGCCGCCATTTTGGAATCAACTAAGTTAGAAACAACACCATAAATATTCACTTACCTTTGATGATCTTCATCAGAAGGCACTCCCAGGAATCCCAGTTAGACAATAAATGACTGATTTGTTCCATCATTTATGTCCAAATAGCCACTTGTTTTTAGCGTGTTCAGCCCAGTAATCCATCTTCATGAGGCACAAGCATTTCATCCAGACAAAAACTTTAAAAGTTCTGTTACAGTCCTTTAGAAATGTCAAAAGAAGTATGGAATCAATTGTTAGGATATTTTTAACAGAATTCCTTTGTCTTCAGAAAAGGCACTGGAACGAGAGGTAACTCTGTCGGGAGCGCGCGTCGTGAGACCAAGGCTCTCTGCCAGACCACAGACTCAAACAGGTCTCATGAGCCACTCCTTTATAGTAGAATCCTCATTCAACGTGGAAGCCCTAGGAAGTGCAACCTCATCCATATCTCAATGTGTACTCGGTAGGCAAAGCTTTGAAAAACTACAAACCCACTTCCTGGTTGGATGTTTGTGAGGTTTCTTTCTGCCATATGAGTTATGTTATACACACAGATATCATTCAAACAGTTTTAGAATCTTCAGTGTTTCTTATCCAATACTAATAATAATATGCATATATTTGCATCTGGGACAGAGTAGGAAGCAGTTCACTCTGGGCACGCTATTCATCCAAAAGTGAAAATGCTGCCCCCTATCCCAATAAGGTTCAACTCCAAAGGGAATTGGAGTTTCCTTCATTAAACAGTCCAAAATCACATTACACAATTACACAAACAGTATCATCCTCACTCATTCATCTTATACAACAATTAGATGTAAGCCTCATATCTGAGGCTATTGTATAAACAGCGTTATGGTAATGTGGCCGTATTGTCTCCCATGAGTTTCACAAAATTGTACCAAACGGACCAGTTCGTAGCTGGATCCTTCACCGATATTTTATACCTTCTCCAGAACATAAATGTTGTTCGGACCTCAAGTTCTTTGAGGTGCAAGAAATTCCTTTGTTCTCTCGATGAAAACTCACTCTCTCTCTCTATACTGTGGCCGTGAGAAGATGATCTCCTCCAGGAATTTACGACCTGAGGTCGCAGCAGCCTGAGTGTAGGAGACAGAGAGAGGGGGATGGTGCACGCTATACCCAAAGAGGGCAACGTCATGACAGTGGTGTGTAATGAGGAGAAACCAGACGCTACACTTGACGCATTTATGA
Source organism: Oncorhynchus tshawytscha (assembly GCF_018296145.1). Lineage (NCBI taxonomy): Eukaryota > Metazoa > Chordata > Actinopteri > Salmoniformes > Salmonidae > Oncorhynchus > Oncorhynchus tshawytscha. Next base: position 3,042,023 of record NC_056454.1, on the reverse strand, counting down.
AATTGCTTATTAATAAGCATGCACCCATTAAGACAATTACTGTAAAAACTGTTAATCCCTGTGGATTGTTGAGGAATTTAAAAATGGTATGGTTGAGAGGGATGAGGCAAAAGGAATGGCAAATAAGTCTGGCTGCACAACCGATTGGCAAAAGTATTGCAAATTGACAAATCATGTGATTAAACTGAATAAAAAGAAGAAGAAACTACACTAAGAAACAAAGATAAATTATTTAAAGAATGATGGTAAAATTCTTTAGGGCACCTTAAATAAAATTTTGGTCAAAAAGGCAAACTTAGCTCTATAATTCATTGAATCAGATGGCTCATTCATCATGAAACCCACTGATATTGCCAAATACTTTAATAATTTTTTCATTGGCAAGATTAGCACATTTAGGCATGACATGACAGCAACAAACGCTGACACTACACATCCAAGTATAACTAACAAATTATGAAAGACAAGCAATGTAATTTTAAATTCAGTAAAATGAGTGTGGAAGACGTGAAAAAATGATTGTTGTCTATCAACAATGACAAGCTGGATATAAAATACTGAGGATAATAGCGGACAATATTGCCACTACTATTTGCCATATCTTCAATCTAAGCCTACTAGAAATTGTGTGCCCTCAGGCCTGGAGGGAAGCAAAAGTCATTCCGCTACCCAAGAATAGTAAAGCCCCCTTTGGTTGGCATTTGAGTTAGTAAATCAGCCTGTTACCAATCCTTAGTAAACTTTTCGACAAAATTGTGTTTGACCAGATAAAATCCTATTTGACTATAAACAAATTTACAACATACTTTCAGCACGCTCATAGGGAAGGGCACTCAACAAGCACAGCACTTACACAAATGACTGATGATTGGCTGAGAGAAATTGATAATAAAAAGATTGTGGGAGCTATTTTGTTAGACTTCAAGTGCAGCTTTTGACAATATCGATCATAGTCTGCTGCTGGAAAATGTATGTGTTATGGCTTTACACCACCTGCTATATTGTGGATAAAGAGTTACCTGTCTAACAGAACACAGTGTGTTCTTTAATGGAAGCCTCTCCAACATTATCAAGGTAGAATCAGGAATTCCCCTGGGGCAGCTGTCTATGCCCCTTACTTTTTTCAATTTTTACTAATGACATGCCACTGGCTTTGAGTAAAGCCAGTGGCATGTCATTAGTAAAGATTGAAAAATGTATGCGGATGACTCAACACTTTACACGTTGGCTACTAAAGCAACTGAAAAGACTGCAACACTTAAGACTGCAGTTCGTTTCAGAATGGGTGGCAAGGAATAAACCCATTCTGTAATGGGTGGCAAGGAATCCATAATCCTGTAATAAATTATGTGGAAATTGAGCATGTTGAGGTGACTAAACTGCTTGGAGTAACCCTGGATTTTAAACTGTCATGGTCAAAAATGTTTGACACAACAGGAGCTAAGGTGGTGAGAAGTTGTACCTTAATTAAAACGTGCTGCTCTGCCTTTTTAACAGCAATATCCCCAAGGCAGGACCTACAGGCCCTAGTTTTGTCTCACCTGGACTACTCTTCAGTTGTGTGGTCAGGTGGCACAAAGAGGGACCTCTGAAAACAACAATTGGCTCAGAACAGGGCAGCATGGCTGGCGAGATTGTCAGGAAAGATTGACTTCATCAATACTTGTTTTTGTACGAAGTGTTAACATGCTGAATGCACTGAGCTGTCTGTTTAAACTACTAGCACCCAGCTCAGACACCCATGCATACCCTACAAGACATGTCACCAGAGGTCTCTTCACAGTCCCCAAGTCCAGAAAAGACTATGGAAGGTGCACACTACTACATAGAGCAATGGCTACATGGAACTCTATTCCACATCGGGTTACTGATGAATCAGATTTTTTTTTAAAGATAAAATACACCTTATGGAACAGTGGAGACTGTAAAGAGACACACATACAGACACATGCTTACACATACACATGATAAGACATGCACTCTACACACACGTACACATGGATTTTGGATTGTAGATATGTGGTAGTAGAATGGTGGCCTGAAGGAACACACTTACTTGTTTTGAAAAGTGTTATGAAATGTAATGTCATGTAATATTTTAAATTGTATATACAGTGCATTCGGAAAGTATTCAGACCCATTTACTTTTTTTCCACATTCTGATCCGTTACAGCCTTATTCTAAAATTGATTTTAAAAATCAATTTTCATCAATCTACGCACAATGCCCCATGATGACAAACCAGAAACAGGTTTTATAAATGTTTGCTAATTGATAAAAAATACAAAACTGAAATGCCACATTTACATAAGAATTCAGACCCTTTTACGCAGTACTTGAACCTTCAGTACCTTCGGCAGCGATTACGGCCTCAAGTCTTCTAGGGTATGACGCTGACAAGCTTGGCACACCTGTATTTGGGGAACTTCTCCCATTCTTCTCAGCAGACCGTCTCAAGCTCTGTCAGGTTGGATGGGGAAGGTCGCTGCACAGCTATTTTCAGGTCTCTCCAGAGATGTTCGATCTGGTTCAAGTCCGGGCTCTGGCTGGGCCACTCAAGGACATTCAGAGACTTGTCCCTAAGCCACTACTGTGTTGTCTTGGCTGTGTGCTTAGAGTCCTTGTCCATTTGGAAGGTGAACCTTCACCCCAGTCAGAGGTCCTGAGCACTCTAAAGCAGGTTTTCATTAAAGGTCTCTCTGTACTTTGCTCCGTTCATCATCCCCTCAATCCTGACTAGTCTCCCAGTCCCCGCTGTTCTGTGAAGGGAATAATACACAGTGTTGTACAAGATCTTCAGTTTCTTGGCAATTGCTTGCATGTAATAGCCTTCATTTCTCAGAACAAGAATAGTTTTATTGCTTCTTTAATCAGGACAACAGTTTTCAGCTGAGCTAACATAATTGCAAAAGGGCTTTCTAATGATCAATTATCCTTTTAAAATTATAAACTTGGATCAGCTAACACAACGTGCCATTGGAACACAGGTGTGATGGTTTCCAGCTACAATAGTCATTTACAACATTAACAAGGTCCACACTGTATTTCTGATCAATTTGATGTTATTTTAATGGACAAAAAAGTGCTTTTCTTTAAAAAAACAAGGACATTGACCCCAAATGTTTAAACTGTAGTGTACATGAAGAGCACACTTCTCCGGCGTGCCAGTAGACATTGAAGGTGAGCATTTGCCCACTGAAGTTTGTTTTATGACGCTGAACTGCATGTCAGGTCAAGACCCTGTTGAGGACGACGAACATGCAGATGAGCTTCCCGGAGAAGGTTTATGACAGTTGCGCAGAAATTCTTTGGTTGTACAAACCCACAGTTTCATCAGATGTCCGGGTGGCTGGTCTCAGACGATGTGTTGTGTGACAAAACTGCACATTTTAGAGTGGCCTTTTATTGTCCACGGCACAAGGTGCACTTGTGTAATGATCATGCTTGTTGATATGCAACACTTGTCAGGTGGATGGATTATCTTGTCAAATGAGAAATGCTCACTAACAGAGATGGAAAGAAATTTGTGCACAAAAGTTGAGTGAAATAAGGTTTTTGTGGGTATAAGTTCGGTTATCTTTTATTCCAGCTCATGAGACCAACACTTTACATGTTGCGTTTATATTTTTGCTCATTAAATATGACAATATATGCCATTTAGCAGACAGTGTTATCAAAAACGACTTGCGTGCATACATTTTCATAACGTTGGCCCCAGCATAGTTAGATAATTAAATATATTTCAATTCTTTCTGTGGGTTCACGTTGTAGTATGGGGCCTCATGTTGATAACACCGTGTTTGGGATGTTCCCCTCCTCAGGTGCAGCCTCCGTTCTGTACCCCTGATAAGCATCGCTACTGGGAGACGGACTGTGGGAACTACGCAGGGGCACTCATCTACTTTTGCTCCTTCTATGTCATCATTGCTTACATCATGCTTAACCTCCTCGTGGGTAAGTGTGTGTGTGCCCTAATCATATAAGCTTGACTTTGACTTTGAATAAAGCCTTTCCAAATGTGGTGTGTGTGCGAGCGTGCGTGTGCGAGCGTGCATGCGTGTGCATAAGCCACTCATGGTAAAGGACAATTTCCTGTATCATCGCTCAGGCACATATTTCATTTCCTGTGGTACGAGACGTGTGTGACTGTCTCATAAAGCACAATAAACAGTTTAATCTCTCCTCATGACAGTTTAGCACTGTTATTACTGACCTCATCATCAAACCTTGCCATGCAGAAATCTGTGTGTGTGTGTGTGTGTGTGTGTGTGTGTGTGTGTGTGTGTGTGTGTGTGTGTGTGTGTGTGTGTGTGTGTGTGTGTGTGTGTGTGTGTGTGTGTGTGTGTGTGTGTGTGTGTGTGTGTGTGTGTGTGTGTGTGCAAGGACAGTGGCACAGTCTAAATTAATGTCAGGGGTGTTTAGGAAGTGAGCCAACATCAACTCTAGCTATCCATCTCCCTCTGAATATGATCTGGCATATACAGTGGCGCAAAAAAAGTATTTAGTCAGCCACCAATTGTGCAAGTTCTCCCACTTAAAAAGATGAGAGAGACCTGTAATTTTCATCATAGGTACACTTCAACTATGACAGACAAAATGGAAAAAAAAATGTTTTATGAATTTATTTGCAAATGATGGTGGAAAATAAGTATTTGGTCACCTACAAACAAGCAAGATTTCTGTCTCTCACAGACCTGTAACTTCTTCTTTAAGAGGCTCCTCTGTCCTCCACTCATTACCGGTATTAATGGCACCTGTTTGAACTTGTTATCAGTATAAAAGACACCTGTCCACAACCTCAAACAGTCACACTCCAAACTCCACTATGGCCAAGACCAAAGAGCTGTCAAAGGACACCAGAAACAAAATTGTAGACCTGCACCAGGCTGGAAAGACTGAATCTGCAATAGGTAAGCAGCTTGGTTTGAAGAAATCAACTGTGGGAGCAATTAATAGGGAATAGAAGACATACAAGACCACTGATAATCTCCCTCGATCTGGGGCTCCACGCAAGATCTCACCCCATTGGGTCAAAATGATCACAAGAACGGTGAGCAAAAATCCCAGAACCACACGGGGGGACCTAGTGAATGACCTGCAGAGAGCTGGGACCAAAGTAACAAAGCCTACCATCAGTAACACACTACGCCGCTAGGGACTCAAATCCTGCAGTGCCAGACGTGTCCCCCTGCTGAAGCCAGTACCTGTCCAGGCCCGTCTGAAGTTTGCTAGAGAGCATTTGGATGAACCAGAAGAAGATTGGGAGAATGTCATATGGTCAGATGAAACCAAAATATAACTTTTTGGAAAAACTCAACTCGTCGTCTTTGGAGGACAAAGAATGCTGAGTTGCATCCAAAGAACACCGTACCTACTGTGAAGCATGGGGGTGGAAACATCATGCTTTGGGGCTGTTTTTCTGCAAAGGGACCAGGACGACTGATCCGTGTAAAGGTGCCATGTATCATGAGATTTAGAGTGAAAACCTCCTTCCATCAGCAAGGGCATTGAAGATGAAACGTGGCTGGGTCTTTCAGCATGACAATGATCCCAAACACACCGCCCGGGCAACGAAGAAGTGGCTTCGTAAGAAGCATTTCAAGGTCCTGGAGTGGCCTAGCTAGTCTCCAGATCTCAACCCCATAGAAAATCTTTGGAGGGAGTTGAAAGTCCGTGTTGCCCAGCAACAGCCCCAAAACATTACTGCTCTAGAGGAGATCTGCATGGAGGAATGGGCCAAAATACCAGCAACAGTGTGTGAAACCCTTGTGAAGACTTACAGAAAACGTTTGACCTCTGTCATTGCCAACAAAGGGTATAAAACAAAGTGTTGAGATACTTTTGTTGTTGACCAAATACTTATTTTCCACCATCATTTGCAAATAAATTTGTAAATAATCCTACAATGTGATTTTCTGGATTTTTTTTTTCATTTTGTCTGTCAAAATATATATATCATTGTGGTTTTATGGACTGTGTCTGTTAGAGCAACTTGTCCCTTAGATGCCTACAGTGCTTGATGATGTTAGTGTTGTAGGGAAATGACTAAGTATAACATTTCACCAGTCACCAATCATTCACAATCCATTTACTGAAGGCTATAAACATCTAATTGCAGGTGCCGTTAGCCATGTATGGTTCTTCGACCTCTCCAATGCTAGTTGGAGAATATCCCATGAAAGGTGTTATTCCCCAGAAAGAAAAACAAGAATTGATGCTAGAGAACTAACAAAGAGTCACTGACAATAACCAAAATGAAACAGGTGTGGTTTTAAGAGAGGTTCTGAAAGACACTCATGGGGGTGTCCACTGAAAGTTGACTAGCAGCAACTGGGACCTAAAAGACATGAGCGCCCACTAAATTTGCCCAAAAAGAGGCAAACAAAAGAAAAAACCACACCAAACTTAGACAGGAAGCAAACCAAAAAGTGGAACAAAACAAAAACAGGGAAGATCTGATAAAGGATTGTTGGTCTAGGAAATCACATTTGGAGAGCCAACTAAAGGTGTTAACCCTCCACGTTTCTCAAGACCACTGGAGCACTGAACCAGCCACTCTTAAATAGCACCTGGGCCAGCAAGGTAAAGCATCTTTCCACTAACGAGTTGACCAACCAGAACAGGTATAATATATACTGACTAACGAGTTGACCAACCAGAACAGGTATAATATATACTGACTAACGAGTTGACACCAGTGAGTGCGCCCCACGTGCTAATGTGCTAGCATCCAACTTCAAAATATAAATGGATAAGCCAGATCCTGTAACAAAGGTGATAAATCAGTAAACATAATTGGAGCGTAAAGGCGTAAAAGTCAGTATGGTAGCAAATTCTAGATGTAAATAACTCTTGCATGAGATGTCATTGTTGTGTCCCAGACATATCTGCTGCATGTAAGTATACTACATTGAAATGTTCAGACATGTGAGAGAACCCCAGATATGTGTGTGTTTTGCAGCCATCATTGTGGAGAACTTCTCTCTCTTCTACTCCACTGAGGAGGACCAGCTACTGAGCTACAACGACCTCCGACACTTTCAGATTATCTGGAACAATGTGGATGACAAGAGAGAGGTGAGTGAGAGAGAGAGAGAGAGAGAGAGGGAACCTTGTGGGGAGTGAAGGTTTGGAAGTGGATGAAAGCTGGAGAGATAGATAGAGTGAGAGAAAGGAGAGATACAGAGAGAGCGGGAGAAACCAACTGATATGATAGGGAAGAAACCATGTGGAGACGCAAGGGTTGGAAGTGGGGAAGAGCTGGAGAGATGGATGGAGGGAGAGTGAGAGAAAGGAGAGATACAGAGAGAGCGGGAGAAACCAACTGATATGATAGGGAAGAAACCATGTGGAGATGCAAGGGATGGAAGTGGAGAAGAGCTGGAGGGATGGAGGGAGGAAAAGAAAAGTCTGGACAGGTAGGGTGACCTTTATCCACTCTCTCTCAGGGAGTGATCCCAACATCGCGGGTGAAATTCCTGCTGCGTCTGCTGAGGGGCAGGCTAGAGGTAGACCTGGATAAGGACAAGCTGCTATTCAAACACATGTGCTATGAGATGGAGAGGCTGCACAACGGAGGGGACGTCACCTTCCACGACGTGCTCAGGTGACAATAGCACACACACATAGACACACTTTCCACAACGTGCACACTAAACACACATGCTTAATACTAATATAAGTTTTTTTGTGTGTGTGGGGGGGGGGGCTGTATTGTTTCCCACAGTGTGTTTTCATATTGTTCTGTAGACCTATTTAGTTCTTGTAAAACATTATATAGTTGTCGTTTATTAGGATGTATTTTAGCCCACAGTTATTTTAGCCCACAGTTATGTCATTCTTCTCTTCTTTCTCTTCCATGTCCTCCTGTGTTTCTGCAGTATGTTGTCATACCGTTCAGTGGATATCAGGAAGTCTCTACAGCTGGAGGAGCTGCTGGCTAGAGAGCAGCTGGAGTACACCATAGAAGAAGAGGTGGCCAAGCAGACCATACGCATGTGGCTCAAGAAGTGCCTCAAACGCATCCGTGCTGTAAGAGATCCAAACATTAAGAACACCATACTTTATTGACTTGCACCCCCTCCCCCCTCCTTTTGCCTTAAGCACCGCCCCAATTCGTCTGGGCATTCCTCAGGGATGCTGGCCCATGTTGACTCCAATGCTTTCCACAGTTGTCAAGTTGGCTGGATCTGCTTTGGGTGGTGGATCATGTCGTGTCACTTTTTTGGTTACTATATGATTCCATATGTGTTATTTCATAGTTTTAATGTCTTCACTATTATTCTACAATACAGAAAATAGTACAAATTAAGAGAAACCCTGGAATGAGTAGGTGTGTCCAAAATTTTGACTCGTAATGTGTATATACAGTATATATTATACTTTTTCCAACAATTGTTTACAGACAGATTATTTTACTTATAATTCACTGTATCACAATTCCAGTAGGTCAGAAGTTTACATATACTAAGTTGACTGTGCCTTTAAACAGCTTGGAAAATTCCAGAAAATTAAGTCATGGCTTCAGCAGCTTCTGATAGGCTAAATGACATCATTTAAGTCAATTGGAGGTGTACCTGTGGAAGTATTTCAAGGCCTACCTTCAAACTCAGGGCCTCTTTGCTTGACATCATGGGAAAATCAAAGGAAATCAGCCAAGACATCAGAAAAACATTGTAGACCTCCACAAGTCTGGTTCATCCTTGGGAGCAATTTCCAGCCGTCATACCGCTCAGGAAGGAGACGCGTTCTGTCTCCTAGAGATGAACATACTTTGGTGCAAAAAGTGCAAATCAATCCCAGAACAACAGCAAAGGACCTTGTGAAGATGCTGGAGGAAACAGGTACAAAAATATCTATATCCACAGTAAAACGAGTCCTATATCCACATAACCTGAAAGGCTGCTCAGCAAGGAAGGAGCCACTGCTCCAAAACCGCCATAAATTAGCCAGACTACAGTTTGCAACTGCACATGGGGACAAAGATCATACTTTTTGGAGAAATGTCCTCTGGTCTGATGAAACAAAAATAGAACTGTTTGGCCATAATGACCATCGTTATGTTTGGAGGAAAAAGGGGGAGACTTGCAAGCCGAAGAACACCATCCAAACCGTGAAGCACGGGGGTGGCAGCATCATGTGGTGGGGGTGCTTTGCTGCAGGAGGAACTGGTGCACTTCACAAAATAGATGGCATCATGAGGTAGGAAAATTATGTGGATATATTGACGCAACATCTCAAGACATCAGTCAGGAAGTTAAAGCTTGGTCGCAAATGGATCTTCCAAATGGACAATGACCCCAAGCATACTTCCAAAGTTGTGGCAAAATGGCTTAAGGACAACAAAGTCCAGGTATTGGAGTGGCCATCACAAAGCCCTGACCTCATCCTATAAAACATTTGTGGGCAGAACTGAAAAAGCGTGTGCAAGCAAGGAGGCCTACAGACCTGACTCAGTTACACCAGCTCTGTCAGGAGGAATTGGCCGAAATTCACCCAACTTATTGTGGGAAGCTTGTGGAAGGCTACCCAAAACATTTGACCCAAGTTAAACAATTTAAAGCCAATGCTACCAAATACTAATTAAGTTTATGTAAAATTCTGTCCCACTGGGAATGTGATGAAAGAAATAAAAGCTGAAATAAATCATTCTCTCTACTATTATTCTGACATTTCACATTCTTAAAATAAAGTGGTGACCCTAACTGACCTAAGACAGGGAATTTTTAGGAGGATTAAATCTCAGGAATTGTGAAAAAGTGAGTTTAAATGCATTTGGCTAAGGTGTATGTAAACTTCCGACTTCAACTGTATACACACACACAAACACACACGAAGTGAGTTGATTGTTCTTGTGGACTTACTGCTTTGTGCTGTCAGGTGTTTTGTGAGGACCCACTGCACTCGCTCTCCTACAGTAACAGCAACAGTCATGCTTGAAGGAACTGCCAATTGTGTAGTTTTGTATTTTGAGAGAACCAATTGTTCTGTTTAGTTTTGTGAGGATCCACTCCCCTGTCACTTCCCCTACAAAATACACAGAAGTCATGTTTGTATACACTGTTCCATAGCTTTTGTGGTTTGTTCTGTGCTGTATAGTGTCCTTTGAGGACTCTCTCTTTGAGGACTCTCTCTCTCTGCTACAGAAGCAGCAGCAGTCGTGCAGCATCATCCACAGCCTGAGAGAGAGCCAGCAGCAGGAGCTCAGTCGCTTCCTCAACCCCCCCAGCATACAGACCACCCTGCCTAGTGAGGACATCAACGCTAACCAGGACCATTCAACACAGCCAGAGGTACACACACGCGCGCACACAATCACACACACACACACACGCACAAACATTAATTGAACCACACACACCTCACACCAGCAAGATGGATAAGATGGTAGAGTTTCTATGGTAAGGTTTTCTGTACAGTCTGTAGTAGGTACTCATATGCCAGGTAATAAACCCCCAGTACAATTTTTTGGGTGAATGCTCATAACAGGAAATTATACAATGTTTCATACTTGTACTATAAATCTTTTCTACACCTACCTACCTGTAGTTGAGTGGTCTCCAACAGCTGCTGAGTCCTACTCTGTCAGACCGTGGGGGATACAGACAGGACTCCTCAGAACGCCCTCAGAGGAAACTGGGACAGTGGAGACTACCTGCAGGTCAGTCACGTTTGTGTATGTGCGCTCGTGTGTGTGTGTGCAGTGTCAACAAAGATCAACTCTGTGCTCACAAAACCAATGTGACTGACCAGTGTCAATGTGTGTCGAACCATGTCATCTGCATGACTAAACTATAACATTGGAGCAATGCTGTATGCCAACAGATTCTCACATACTGTCTCTTCTCTCTCTATCTGTCCAGGTCGTACCAGTGTCAAGTCCATGGTGTGTAAGATGAACCCTGTGAGTGACGAAGCCTCCTCGGGGTCAGAGGTCAAGAAATGGTGGACGCGTCAGCTGACCGTTGAGAGTGACGAGAGTGGTGATGACCTCATAGATATTTAAAGGGGAAACTCAGAAAATTCAACCATGCTCACATATGGAACGAGAACTAGGATAGACAACTATAGCTCTGAGCGCTCAGTGTCAACACAGTACTCTGGTGGTTGAAACGTTTCTTAAAACGTTCTTTCAAGGTTTTTTCAAGCATATCCCATTCATACTTGACTGATTGGGGAAGTGACAGCGTGGACATCCTCCTCGCAAGTCTCCATCAGCAGCCATCTTACATCTGTGGGACGTTATGATCAGTTTTTTCTCAAAATGGTGGCTTGTGGACACAGGAAAATGTCTCTTGATTTGCAGTTAAGGCCATTTCAAGAACGTTGATTGTTAGAAACAACGCTTTAGCTGTTTGGTTTAAAGACTCTATATGAATGTACAAAGCCAATCCCATGACACCATTAATTCCTATGTGAAGACTCAATAGCCCATTTGAAGCCAAAAAAGTAAGTTAAGATGGCGTCTATAGAATACATAACATACGCAGTTTGAGCTACTCCAGGAAGTGATATTGCAGGCTAGCTCAGTGCTTCCCCATCTCATTGAGTATCAATGTTAAAGTCCGACCGGGATACTGCAGGCTGCAATTTGCAACTAAAACGAGGCAACAATAAACAAGTCGTCCCCCTTGGGCCAATCCGTGTAATTTTGTAAGTGATGGATCTGTATGGCAAGACTCATCATTCACCCAAGCTTCATCAAAATCGGGCAAGTGGTATCTGAGATTTTGTGTGTGACTTATGCATGTACACTTGATTACCACAGGGTTTTGGCCAATTAGTGTAATTTTGGAAATGGCGGATCTATGTAGCAAGACGCATCATTCACCCAAGTTTAGTCAAACTCGGGCCAGTGGTGTCTGATAAATCGTGTGGGTAAGCTAGACTCATATCCCTGAGCATGGGTGCCACATTTAATCACTTAGTCAAACAGATCAAGAGATATAAACATGTACCTGTTATTGCGCCACCGTGTAGTCGATATGATTGTTCTTGCATATGTTGAGTTTAAACAGTGTTTGCAACATGTGTACCAAATATTGTTACAATACGGATACCCTTAACTGATTTAAATGCATTTATGTGCCAGACCATGTTGTTTTAGGTACTAGTCTGGAAAGGAATGCGTTGAGGGACCTTTTCCCAATGATGCCACATATCAAGTTTCGTGCAGATCGGTCATTCGGTGCCAGAGGAATAGCGTTTTAAGATCAAGTTTCGTGCAGATCAGTCATTCGGTGCCTGAGGAGTAGCATTTTAAGGTCATGTTTCGTGAAGATCGGTCATTCAGTGCCAGAGGAGTAGTGTTTTAAGATCAGGTTTTGTGTAGATCGGTCATTCAGTGCCAGAGGAGTAGTGTTTTAAGATCAAGTTTCGTGTAGATCGGTCATTCAGTGCCAGAGGAGTAGTGTTTTAAGATCAGGTTTTGTGTAGATCGGTCATTCAGTGCCAGAGGAGTAGTGTTTTAAGATCAAGTTTCGTGCAGATCGGTCATTCAGTGCCTGAGGAGTAGCGTTTTTTTTTTAAATCACAAAATTCTAAATTGAGGAAAATCCATCATGGCAGACCTTATGGCTCCCTGAGGCAAATGTTTTCCTTGTGAGGAGAGGGACCTATGTCCCGAATTTCATGACTTTAGGTCAAATGGGGTTAGCGGTGTGACCATTCAAAGATTGCATTTTCAATTGCTTGTTATAGCGCCACCATCTGGCCAATCAGTGTAATTTTGTAAATTACTGATCTCTATGGCAAGACGCATCATTCAATAAGTTTTGTCCAAATCTGGCCAGTGCTGTTTGAGATATTGCATGTAACAAACATACTAACAGACGGAGACAGATCCAGAGTCCCCCCTCCCCTTCGCGATTTCATCGTGGGGGTCATTTGTCCTTATAACTTCTTCTGTGTGCGATTTTAAAACAATTGGTTCAAGGACACACATCTGGTGTAATAGAAACAATTATTGGTACCATGATTGTCTTCACAAAGATTGCCCTTTTCCCATTCACTGTAAGTGGAGATCCTGTTTTCTGCAAACAATGCCTGCAGTATCGCGGTCGACCTTGAACTTTGTGGCTTCAATGAGAGGGGGCAGTCGTTCTCCCCTGGTTTGGTGGCTCACAAGCACATCAAAAAGGGTCAATGCCTCAATGCAAAGTTTTGGAACCACTGATTTTAGAGTCCCATTGACATCTGTACTTTTCCATGTTGATGTTTTTCTATGCAGGAAGTTTTTATAGTGTCCATTAAACAGAACCTCTATGTGGTACCCTGTCACGACAACCTTTGATTAGCATCACTGTCCTTTTAGTTGTGAATGTCAGGGAGTGTTTATCGGGAAATACAAAATGAGAGTCTACTAGCTACATGACATTGTGTCATCTTGCTATTATATCGTTTTAGGAGATTATTTTATTACAATATAGCTATACAATACCACACCAAAACAATGGATACATATTAATTGTATGTTGTTGCTGTAACTTTAATTTATGAAATATGATGATTGAAATGCTTGAACTTTATAGCTATAGTTCCGTGTGATTCCCCTGTTGTCTTTGTTAATTGTGCCTGTGTCTCTCCCAGTCTCCAGTGTTTCATTGTACACTTACTGTCAGTTTGCTTATAACCACTTAATTCTATCCGAATCCAGGTTTCTTGTTCTGTAGTAGAACAACCCAAAGGAAAATAGTTATAATTAAAGGGTGAAAGGAAATATGTTGGTACATGACTGTGAATGTTCTTTCAGATTAAATTAATTTATGTGTGGAATTGTGTGGGCAAAAATATCAGATATATTTTATAAACTATAGCATATAAATACATGTTGGTTTGTTTGTACAGTATTGCATAATTTCAAATAAAGGCCTTTTGGCACCAACAGTGAGCTCCAAAAGTATTGGGACAGTGACATTTGTTGTTGTTTTGGCTCTGTACTCCAGCACTTTGGATTTGAAATGATACAAATAATTTCATCCATATCGGGTGAACCGTTTAGAAATGACTCCACTTTATGTACATAGAAAAGGGGGATACCTAGTCAGTTGTACAACTGAATGCATTCAACTAAAATGGGTTTTTCGCATTTAACCCAACCCCTTTGAATCAGAGAGATGCAGGGGGGCTACCTTAATCGACATCCACGCCATTGGCGCCCGGGGAATAGTGGGTTGACAGCCTTGCTCAGGTGGCAGAATGACATATTTTTACCTTGTCAGCTCTGGGGATTCGATCCAGCAACCTTTCGGTTACTGGCCCAACGTTCTTACCCGCCAGAAATGAATGGTAAATAATGTATTGTGTCATTTTGGAAATAATATACAAATAATCATTATTTGTAAATAATAATAGAATATGTGAATGCTGCCATGATTACTGATAATCCTGAATGAATTGTGAATAATGATGAATGAGAAAGTTAGACTCTCAAATATCATACCCCCAATATTTTTTGGGGGGGTATGATATTTGTGCTTCTGTAGCTTTCTCTAACATCATTATTCACGATTAATTCAGGATCATCTATAATCATGGTAGCATTCACGTTAATGTAGAAGTGTAGAAACAGATTCTATACCTGTAACTCAAAAATGACACTACATATTTACCTTTAATTTCTATTGGGCACAAAATAATATGAAACCTGTGCTAGGAATATAGGACAAAATACTGAACTTTTCACTACTTTAATACAGATATGTGATTTTCTCCCAATACTTTTGGTTCCCTAAAATGGGAGGAATATGCACAAAAAGTGTTGTAATTTCTAAACTGCTAACCTAATATGGATGAAAATACCCTCAAATTAAAGCTGACATTCTGCATTTTGTATAATTTAAAATCCAAAGTAGTAGGTGCCAAGCTCACCGGTTTGAGTGTGTCAAGAACTGCAACGCTCCTGGGTTTTTCACACTCAACAGTTTCAGGGTGTATCAAGAATGGTCCACCACCCAAAGGACATCCAGCCAATTCGACAGAACTGTGGGAAGCATTGGAGTCACAATGCTTCCCTGTGGAAAAGCATCCCTGTGGAACGCTTTTGGCACCTTGTAGTCCATGCCCTGACAATTTGAGGTTGTTCTGAGGGCATAAGGGGGTGCAACTCAATATTACTGTTTTGTACACTCAGTGCCATTATTACCTTCACTTGATGAAGTATCTTATATTCTTATATAAAACATGAGGAAGGGGGCAGTACTGCTAGGGTAGACAGTAGGTCTTTGTAGATAGAATGTGCTATTTGGTTAAAGGGGTAAATTGATCATCAAATAGAAAGGAGGAATAAGGCACTCTTCATATAAATTAAAATGCCTTTATTTGTATGGCATGTTCAGTGAAACAAAGATTTTTTGTAACTTTTATTTATCAGGGGGTCCTGCAGCACCCCTACATCCCCCGGCTATGTCTCATTGTCCATTTACGCAGCATGCTCCTATCATTGATATTGTCTGAGCCTGCCGGCACACGATGAGCTTTAAAAAATGTTTTTTTAGCATGTTTTAATTCATCTAATAAAATCAATCAATCCATCATTCAGCTTTCTTAGCCTAGCATTTTGTGTACCAATATATCATTGCACTCTAACCTCTCAATCCCAAATCAGCCCCTAGTGTCTCCCCCCTAGGTACTTGTGTAGATCTGAGAGGATTTGATAGGTGTAAGAAATTTGGTGGCAGCTCCATCTTGCCCTCTGATAGGCCAGGTGGAATATTTGCCATGTTTACGGACACCTATCCAATCCTGTCAGATCTCCATAAGTGCCTTACATCTAGAATCTAGACGGTAGGGGCTTTGGGTTGATTTGAGATTAGGGTACTTTTCACTGGGTATCTGGATGAAGGCCAACATGACTTCCTTCTCGTGATGCAAGCGTGTTTTGGTTCATGGGCCCTATTCACCTAATCTCTTTTCATGTACCTGGATGTATAAAGCATATCGGTATGAGGAAGAAGACAATTGAGTTGGTTAGCTAGGGGGATAGTTGAGAAGACGGATGCTCTTTTAACGGTTTTCAGAACACATCTGCAGCCAAACACTGCAGTGTTGACTGTTCCCTGCTATTTCCTAGGAGACAGTGCCATCTGCTGGGTGGATGGTGTACTATTAGTTATTGAAACGGGTGGGGAGTGCCTTGGTGTGTTGTGCTGCCCTGTGTTATGCAGTCAACGCTGTCGTCCTGAAGAGATGTGTTGTGTCATATTTTGTTGGGTACAGGGTTAAATGCAGTCTAACTAACCGATGGTGACCGTATGGTTATCCACTGTGACGGTGTTGGTTTGTGTTATCTTATATTGTCTTGTGTTTTTATGCTATATTATCTTACCGAACAATGATGACAGTATGATCACAGTATGATGTGAGGACAATATTAGCATTACATTTAAGTCAGTTTTTACTCTCTCCTCTTTGGTCACTGTGAGAGTTCCACATGTTGTATCTGAACGTGGTGACATGCCTAATGGTGCTAACCGGAGAAATGTAATTGATATTCCTACTTTGTTTTCTTTTCCTAATAGGTATAATCCAATCTTTGAGTCTCCTGTTGCTCTGAAATCTCAAAGTAATTTGACTTGTATTGATTTTAAATGCAGAAAAGGTTTTACATTTTGACATCTTAACATTCGTAGTCTACAGTATTATCTAATATCGATCATGTCAAGATCTGGGCTCTCAAGCAGACACTGATATTTGTATTTTATCTGAAACCTGGTTAACTGATAATACCCTGGACTCTGACGTTTCTATGGATGGTTACAATGTGTTTAGGGCTGGTAGGAAAGGCAAACGTGGTGGTGTTGCTATTTACACAAATAATCTTCTTTCTGTGTCTCTGTTGAAGGCTACGTTCAGTCCTAAACCATTTCAATTGTTGCCTTTAAGTCTTCAGTTTAAGTCTTCAGTCTTCAAACTCAAAAATAACAGTTATAGGAATCTATCGTCCACCCTCCGCCAAGAAGTGTGTATTAAACAAACTCACTGATTTAATTGCCATTTTTACTACCCCAGAGGTGTTGATCGCTGGAGATTTTAATATTGCACGGGGAACGCAGGATTCTGACTGTTTAAAGGCTTTTTGTACTCATCTAAATTTGTCTCAGCTGATTACAAAGCCCACTCGTCCAAACTTAAAGGACCCTATGAAATCGACTTTGATTGACCTCATATTTACACATATTCCAGAGAAATGTGCTGGGAGTCTGGTATTTGCTTTGGATATTAGTGACCACTGTCCCATTGTGTGTTTCAGGGATATAGAGATGCCTAGATCCAAACCTCGTTTTATCAACAAGAAGAATTTTAAACATTTCAATGAACAGGCCTTCTTTTGTGACCTTTATTTAGGTAACTTTGATTGTACTGCATCTATACCTGACCCAGATTGGGCTCTGAACCACTTCTCAAATGTTTTCAATTGTATTGTAGATATACATGCTCCCTTTAAAAAACTGATAATTAAATTATTATTGTCCTTGGTTCCATCCAGAGCTATCTGAACTCATACACAACAGAGATGCTGCCGGAGCCAAAGCTAGATTCCCAGACTCGGGCCCAGGTTGGCAGCCTTTTAGGCAATTGATAAATCTGTGTGTAAAACTAGTTAAAAAAACATCTGATTATTATTTCAATAAACTATCTGAATGTACACTGAAAGGTTGTGTCTCCTTTTCTCACCCCCAATAAATTAATTTAGATTCTGGCCCTATTACTGACAAAATTGATATCATTAAATAATTTAATCAACATTTTATCTTTGGGGCTATATCCTTGAAAGTATTTCAAAGCAAGCTCTTGAAAAGAGTAGTTTGGATGTAGATGGTGAAAATCTATTGAATGATACTGAAAATGCTGGTCAGGAGATTTCTTTTTGGAAATTCACTGATAAAACAACGTCCTGGATGCTTTACTAAAATTTGAGGGAAAGAATCCACAGGGGCAGATCATTTGGAGCCTGTTCTGCTTAAGTGTGCAGCTCCCTTTATTGCTGGCTTAGTGGCTCACAGTTTTTATTTAACATTGTTATTCCAAAAGCATGGAAATCAGTGTATGTCCTGCCACTCCACAAGGGTGGGGATACAAATGATGTTGACAACTATCGCCCCTTTTCAAGACTACCTTCTTTAGCTAGGATTTTTGAATCCTTGGTTGATGTACAACTTTGTTCCTTTTTATCTGATAATTGTATTTTTAATATAAACCAATCAGGGTTTAGGCCTGGTGTAATGAATACGATGGGAGACAGAGAGCTGGTTTCAAGCGCAGGAGGTGTTTATTTGTAAAGGACCACAGGAGGAGGCAGGTAGCTGGGTCCAGGGGCAGGCAGAAGGTCATACACAGGGAGTCCAAACAGGTAACGGTACAGGCGGGGTAAAGGCTAATGATGTAGTACAGGCAGGGAACAGGAAAAAATAAAAGTGTATCTGTCACGAGAATTTTCAATCCCAATGATGATAACTAAACAATTATTTAAGCTTTGACCAATCCCCGAGGTTTGTAAGGCCCTGGGTTTAATAATAATTAGGCAAAGACTCAGCTTATGCAAAAGGTCCGTACGGTTTATTCAGAGAACGTTCTGAAATCCAAAAGTGCAATGACATGTCTTTTTATAACTCCCACCCCCTACCGACTTACACGCACATACAGACACACAAACAGTAGGGGGATCACACGCACACACAGACACACAAACAGTAGGTGGGCTGTATCTTTCCCCACAGTCCACATTCCTCGTTTATCACTATCAAGCTGACAGTTCCATTCCGTTCCCTCCCACCCTACATTAGAGGGACCTTGACAGGACTCCCTTTCCTGTCGTTTTTAGAGTTCTAACCAGGTCAGGTCATACATAGTTTAATTGTTCTCTGTGTTTTCTTAGTCATACACACACATTTCTACTTCATACACACACATTTCTACGTCCCAACCAAACCAACTTAAAGTCTTATTGGACTTTAAGATTATCACTCTAAATATTCATTATACATGTTGCATAATCTAATAATTACATTTCAGGGTGGAACTCTTCAGTCATTACCTTAAACATATACATTCCCTTATCAGTATCAAAACAAACAATACCTCACAATGATGGGGTGCAAAGAACTGACCTAAATAGTGTGTGATAATGACATACGGGTGTGTGAACAGGTGATCAGAATTCAGGTGATTGGGATCTGGAGAGTGAGCTGAGTTCAGGGGATCTATGTGTTTGAGAGTGTGAGTTGGAAGCAGACGCTACACCTGGACATAGTACTACCACAGCAACCATGCCAGTTGTTAATGATCTTGTCAATGCCTTGGATGCTAAAAATAGCTGTGCTGCCTTGTTTATTGACCTGTCGAAGGCATTTGACAATGTTGATCATTCTGTTTTGCTGAAGAAGTAATCAAGAATAGGCCTGGGATATACAGCCTGTTTATGGATTCAGATTTATCTTAGCGACAGAACTCAGGTCATCTTGACAGATAGGGTTAAATCTGAATTTCTTGAGATTCAAAAAGGTATTCCTCAGGGTTCTATTTGGGGTCCATGATTGTTCACTTTGTATATTAATGACATAGGAAACACTGTTAATACTTGTAACATTCATCTCCATGCAGATGACACCGTTTTGTGTTCCTGTGCCACCTCAGTGCAGCAGGCCATTCGTGAACTTCAGCATGACTTTGATTCAATGTTTCCCCTTAACCTTTCTGGGAAATTCGGGACGGTAGCGTCCCACCTCAACAACAGCCAGTGAAAGTGCAGGGCGACAAATTCAAAACAAAAGAAATCCCATAATTAAAATTCCTCAAACATACAAGTATTTCACACCATTTTAAAGATAAACTTGTTGTAAATCCAGCCACTGTGTCCGATTTTTAAAAGGCTTTAGGACGAAAGCACACCAAACGATTATGTTAGGTCTGCACCTAGTCACAGAAAAACATTTTTCCAGCCAAAGAGAGGAGTCACAAAAAGCAGAAATAGAGATAAAATGAATCACTAACTTTTGATGATCTTCATCAGATGAAATTCATAGGACTTCATGTTACACAATACATGTATGTTTTGTTCGATAAAGTTCCTATTTATATACAAAAATCTCAGTTTACATTGGCATGTTACGTTCAGTAATGGTTTGTTTCCAAAACATCCGGTGATTTTGCAGAGAGCCATATCAATTTACAGAAATCCTCATAATAAACTGATAAAACATACAACTGTTATGCATGAAACTTTAGATAAACTTCTCCTTAACCGCTGTGTCAGATTTCAAAAAAGCTTTACCGAAAAAGCACACCATGCAAAAATCTGAGTACAGCGCTCAGACAACAAAACAAGCCATACAGATATCCGCCATGTTGTGGAGTCAACAAAGACAGAAATAGCATTATAAATATTAACTTACCTTTGATGATCTTCATCAGAATGCACTCCCAGGAATCCCAGTTCCACAATAAATGTTTGATTTGTTCGATAAAGTTCATCATTTATGTCCAAATACCTCCAATTTCACAACGCGCGGGCAAGTCCAGGCGAAGGTTCAGACGAAATGTCGTATTACAGTTCGTAGAAACATGTCAAACGAAGTATAATAATCTTTAGGATGTTTTTAGGATGTTTTTATCAAAAATCTTATCATAAATCTCAATAGTGTTCGAACTGGAGAATTCCTTTGTCTGTAGAAATGCAATGGAACGCAAGCTAACTCTCACGTGAGCGCGCGTGATCAGCTTATGCCACTCTGGCAGACCTCTGAGTCATTCAGCTCCCATTCCCCCCTCCTTCACAGTAGAAGCATCAAACAAGGTTCTAAAGACTGTTGACATCTAGTGGAAGCCTTAGGAAGTGCAACATTACCCCATAGACACTGTATATTCGAAAGGCAATGACTTGAAAATCTACAACCCACAGATTTCCCACTTCCAGGTTGGATTTTTCCTCAGGTTTTTGCCTGCCATATGAGTTCTGTTATACTCACAGAAATCATTCAAACTGTTTTAGAAACGTCAGAGTATTTTCTATCCAAATATACTAATAATATGCATATATTAGCAACTGGTCCTGAGTAGCAGGCAGTTTACTCTGGGAACCTTATTCATCCAAGCTACTCAATACTGCTCCCCAGTCCCAAATAAGTTAAACCACTCGAGTGTTGCTTTAGCAGTATGCTTAGGGTCATTGTCCTGCTGGAAGGTGAACCTCCATCTCAGTCTCAAATCTCTGGAAGACTGAAACAGGTTTCCCTCAAGAATTTCCATGTATTTAGCGCCATCCATCATTCCTTCAATTCTGACCAGTTTCCCAGTCCCTGCAGATGAAATACATTCCCACAGCATGATGAGAGGTGTTGGGTTTGCGCCAGACATAGCATTTTTTGATGGACAAAAAGCTACATTTTTGTCTCATCTGACCAGAGTACCTTCTTCCATATGTTGGGGGAGTCTCCCACATGCCTTTTTGGACAACCACCAAACGTGTTTGCTTACTTTTTTTTCTTAAAGCAATGGCTTTTTTTCTGGCCAGTCTTCCGTAAAGCCCACCTCTGTGGAGTGCACAGCTTAAAGTGGTCCTACCGACAGATACTCCAATGAAAGAGCCTTCCCCAAACTGTTGCCACAAAGTTGTTTGCACAGAATCGTCTAAAATGTCATTGTATGCTGTAGCGTTAAGATTTTCCTTTACTGGAACTAAGGGGCCTAGGCCGAACCATGAAAAACAGCCCCAGTTCGTCATTCCTCCTCCACCAAACTTTACAGTTGGCACTATGCACTGGGGCAGGTAGTGTTCTCCTGGCATCCGCCAAACCCAGATTCGTCCGTCGAACTGCCAGGTGGCAGTAAAAACCCATTTCATGAAACTCCCGACGAACAGATACTATGCTGATGTTACTTCCAGAGGCATTTTGGAGCTCGGTAGTGAGTATTGCAACCGAGGACAGACAATATTTAAGCGCTATGTCCTTCAGGACTCGGCGGTCCCGTTCTGCGAGCTTGTGTGCCTTACCACTTCCCGGCTAAGCCGTTGTTGCTCTTAGACGTTTCCACTTAACAATATTAGCACTTACCGTTGACCGGGGCAGCTCTTGCAGGACAGAAGTTTGACGAACTGATGGTGCCACGTTGAAAGTCACTGAGCTCTTCATTGAGGCCATTCAACTGCCAATATTTGTCTATGGAGATTGCATGACTGTGTGCTTGATTTTATATACCTGAAATAGCCAAATCCGCTCATTTGAAGTGGTGTCCACATACTTTTGAATATTATAGTGTACTTACCAACATTCACACACATTCACCGTGTGGCATTCACATGCGCAAACACACACACATACACACACATAATTTGCACTCTCCTATCAAAGCATCTAACATCTAGACCCCCTCACTAGTTAAACCACACGGCAACACTTTTGGTTAAGATTTTAGCTAATTGGCGAGTGTACTCCCATTAATACTGCTGGCTGCACCGGGGTGTATTACCCCTTAACAAGGAGCCTCGTTAGTCAGAGAATTAACCCATTAAAAGACATGGGATCTTAATTTGTCTCTACAATAGGCCCAGTGCGCTTCACAGTTGACGTCGTGTGTATGGGGGTTGTGTGCACTTTCGATAATGAGGGGAGGGGGGGGCAGCGAGAGAGAGAACGCCGTGAATTGGCAGCCCATGGGACGTCTACTTACTCACACATTTCAGTCTCTCGATGATGGAGTGATCGCCCCGGCACATGGTGGTGTAGGGAGGAGAAGAAAACCGATATCAGTCCTCTTGTCTTTCTTTTTCACCCAATCATCTCACCTTAAACTTCTCTTTTCTTTTCCCTATTTTCTCCTCTGGCCATCCCCTCTTCTTTGCTCACTCATCAAAGCTTTCTTTTCCCTATTTTCTCCTCTGGCCATCCCCTCTTCTTTGCTCACTCATCAAAGCTTTCTTTTCACTATTTTCTCCTCTGGCCATCCCCTCTTCTTTGCTCTCTCATCAAAGCTTTCTTTTCCCTATTTTCTCCTCTGGCCATCCCCTCTTCTTTGCTCTCTCATCAAAGCTTTCTTTTCCCTATTTTCTCCTCTGGCCATCCCCTCTTCTTTGCTCACTCATCAAAGCTTTCTTTTCCCTATTTTCTCCTCTGGCCATCCCCTCTTCTTTGCTCACTCATCAAAGCTTTCTTTTCCCTATTTTCTCCTCTGGCCATCCCCTCTTCTTTGCTCACTCATCAAAGCTTTCTTTTCCCTATTTTCTCCTCTGGCCATCCCCTCTTCTTTGCTCACTCATCAAAGCTTTCTTTTCCCTATTTTCTCCTCTGGCCATCCGCTCTTCTTTGCTCACTCATCAAAGCTTTCTTTTCCTTATTTTCTCCTCTGGCCATCCCCTCTTCTTTGCTCACTCATCAAAGCTTTCTTTTCCCTATTTTCTCCTCTGGCCATCCCCTCTTCTTTGCTCACTCATCAAAGCTTTCTTTTCCCTATTTTCTCCTCTGGCCATCCCCTCTTCTTTGCTCACTCATCAAAGCTTTCTTTTCCCTATTTTCTCCTCTGGCCATCACCTCTTCTTTGTTCACTCATCAAAGCTTTCTCTTCCCTATTTTCTCCTCTGGCCATCCCCTCTTCTTTGCTCACTCATCAAAGCTTTCTTTTCATTATTTTCTCCTCTGGCCATCCCCTCTTCTTTGCTCACTCATCAAAGCATTCTCTTCCCTATTTTCTCCTCTGGCCATCCCCTCTTCTTTGCTCACTCATCAAAGCTTTCTTTTCCCTATTTTCTCCTCTGGCCATCCCCTCTTCTTTGCTCACTCATCAAAGCTTTCTTTTCCCTATTTTCTCCTCTGGCCATCCCCTCTTCTTTGCTCACTCATCAAAGCTTTCTTTTCACTATTTTCTCCTCTGGCCATCCCCTCTTCTTTGCTCACTCATCAAAGCTTTCTTTTCCCTATTTTCTCCTCTGGCCATCCCCTCTTCTTTGCTCACTCATCAAAGCTTTCTTTTCCCTATTTTCTCCTCTGGCCATCCCCTCTTCTTTGCTCACTCATCAAAGCTTTCTTTTCCCTATTTTCTCCTCTGGCCATCCCCTCTTCTTTGCTCACTCATCAAAGCTTTCTTTTCCCTATTTTCTCCTCTGGCCATCCCCTTCTTTGCTCACTCATCAAAGCTTTCTCTTCCCTATTTTCTCCTCTGGCCATCCCCTCTTCTTTGCTCACTCATCAAAGCTTTCTTTTCATTATTTTCTCCTCTGGCCATCCCCTCTTCTTTGCTCACTCATCAAAGCATTCTCTTCCCTATTTTCTCCTCTGGCCATCCCCTCTTCTTTGCTCACTCATCAAAGCTTTCTCTTCCCTATTTTCTCCTCTGGCCATCCCCTCTTCTTTGCTCACTCATCAAAGCTTTCTTTTCCCTATTTTCTCCTCTGGCCATCCCCTCTTCTTTGCTCACTCATCAAAGCTTTCTTTTCCCTATTTTCACACTTTCACACTGCGTGGGGGACTTGATATTTTTTGTGTGTCTCTTAATGATCTTTTAAGAGTGAGATGAGGGACCAGTTGTTTTTATCCAGGCCATTGTAATTTGCCTGTCTCTCGGCAAAGGCGCGTGTCCATTGCTTATTTAGAGCTTAATTGAGGCAATTTGGCAATTAGGGAAGGAGTGTGTGAGAGAGTGTGAAAGAAGAGATTACCTAAAATTAAAGTACATGCTGGCTTGGCCCCCGCCTTCGAAGCCGGGTATCAGAGGCATCAGTACGTACACCCGGAACCATACACATGTATGGAGAGAGAGAGACACACACACACACGCACACACAAACACAAACACACACACACACACATACAAACACACACATGAACGAACACATGTAACGTATAATACACACACACAGACACAGACACACACCTATACACTCACACAGACACACACACACACACACACACACACACACACATACAAACACACACATGAACGAACACATGTAACGTAGAATACACACACACAGACACAGACACACACCTATACACTCGTAGAGTTTCTCTGTCAACGCATCTCCAATGCAGTTGTGAATGGTTCTCTCTGCACGGCTGGTACAAAAAATGATTGTGGAAGAGATGCACAGATTATGTACCAAATGAGATGACTGATTAAGGGCTGAAACATGATTTATTGTCAAAGCATTCAAAAAGCTGCCATGCATTGACATCGCACTGCACTTGACTTTAACAGAATTTCCCTGACTTAAGCGGAGATTGCATTCACGGTAAACGCAGCGGAAGTCGGCTTAAGCGTGAATTACTTTTAATTCACTGTGATTTTTTGAATCCCAGCCAAAGACAGGTAACATATCATTCAACCTATAGTAACCAAGCTGATTAAAACCTCTTGATCCTACTTGAGACGCAGACGTCCCACCTAGAGCTCTGGAAATGCAAATGCGCTACGCTACACGCTAATAGTATTAGTTAAAACGCAAACGTTCATTAAAATACACATGCTTGGTATTGAAATAAAGCTACAGTCATTGTGAATCTAGCCACCGAGTCAGATTTTTAAAATGCTTTTCGGCGAAAGCATGAGAAGCTATTATCTGATAGCATGCAACACCCCAAAAGACCCGTAGGGGATGTAAACAAAAGAATTAGCATAGTCGGCGCTACACAAACCGCACAATAAAATATAAAACATTAATTACCTTTGACCATCTTCTTTCTTGGCACACCTTGATGTCCCATAATCAATACTGGGTCTTTTTTGGATTAAATCGGTCCATATATAGCCTAGATATCGATCTATGAAGACTGTGTGATAAACGGAAAAAATAGCGTTTCATAACGTAACGTCATTTTTTAAAAGTTAAAAATTCGACGATAAACTTTCACAAAACACTTCACAATACCTTTCTAATGCAACTTTAGGTATAACTACACGTTAATAAGCTATAAAAATCATCAGGAGGCGATGTAAATTCGATAGTTGGTCGTGTGGAAAAAATGTCCGGAAAAACACAGAGACAATGCCTCAGGTTGGTGGTCGGAGGGAATCGGTTCCCTTTGGTCGGATCTACCAAGAATCAAATCAGAATCAAATGAGGAGACTCTATACATCCTGTGGAAGCTGTAGGTACTGCAAGCTCGGCCTCATTTAATACGGTTCACCTTTAACAATTGGTTGAAGTGGCGCATGGATATTTTTTTCCATCTCCAGTGATCAGATTTTCCTGCGCTTTTCGATGAAACAGACGTTCTGTTATAGTCACAGCCGTGATTTAAACAGTTTTGGAAACGTCTGAGTGTTTTCTATCCACACATACTAATCATATGCATATACTATATTCCTGGCCTGAGTAGCAGGACGCCAAAATGTTGCGCGATTTTTAACAGAATTTCCGAAAAAGTAGGGGGAGGCTTGACTTAAGGACCAAAGGTAAGCGGTCTTATAGTTGGATAGACTCCTCTTGGAATTTAGACCCTATATACCACTTGCCTATTCAACTCAGTACCTACAGTTGAAGTCAGAAGTTTACGTACACTTAGGTTGGAGTCATTAAAACTCGTTTTTCAACCACTCCACATATTTCTTGTTAACAAACTATAGTTTTGGCAAGTCGGTTAGGACATCTACTTTGTGCATGACACAAGTAATTGTTCCAACAACTGTTTACAGACAGATTATTTAAGTTATAATTCACTGTATCACAATTCCAGCGGGTCAGAAGTTTACATACATTAAGTTGACTGTGCCTTTAAACAGCTTGGAAAATTCCAGAAAATGATGTCATGGCTTTAGAAGCTTCTGATTGAGCTTCTAATTGACATAATTTGAGTCAATTGGAGGTGTACCTGTGGAAGTATTTCAAGGCCTACCTTCAAACTCAGTGGCCTCATTGCATGACATTATGGGAAAATCAAAAGAAATCAGAAAAAAAAATTGTAACCTCCACAAGTCTGGTTCATCCTTGGGAGCAATTTCCAAACGCCTGAAGGTACCACATTCATCTGTACATACAATAGTACGCAAGTATAAACACCATGGGACCACGCAGCCGTCATACCGCGCAGGAAGCACTTTGGTGAGAAAAGTGCAAATCAATCCCAGAACAACAGCAAACGACCTTATCACGATGCTGGAGGAAACAGGCACAAAGTATCTATATCCACAGTAAAACGAGTCCTATATTGACCTAATCTGAAAGGCCGCTCAGCAAGGAAGAAGCCACTGCTCCAAAACCGCCATAAAAAAGCCAGACTACGGTTTGCAACTGCACATGGGGACAAAGATCGTCCTCTGGTCTGATGAATCAAAAATAGAACTGTTTGGCCATAATGACCACCGTTATTGTTTGGAAAAACGGGGAGGCTTTGAAGCCGAAGAATATCAACCCAACTTTGAAGCACAGGTTCGGCAGCATCGTCTTGTGGGGGTGCTTTGCTGCGCTTCACAAAATAGATGGCATCATGAGGTAGGCAAATGATGTGGATATATTGAAGCAACATCTCAAGACATCTGTCAGGAAGTTAAATGAGTCGCAAATGGGTCTTCCAAATGGACAATGACCCCAAGCATACTTCCAAAGTTGTGGCAAAATGGCTTAATGACGACAAAGTCAAGGTATTCGATTGGACATCACAAAGCCCTGAACTCAACCCTATCGAACATTTGTGGGCAGAACTGAAAAAAGTGTGTGCGAGCAAGAAGGCCTACAAACCTGACTCAGTTACACCAGCTCTGTCAGGAGGAATTGGCCAAAATTCACCCAACTTATTGCGGGAAGCTTCTGGAAGGCTACACGAAACATTTGACCCAAGTTATGCTACCAAATACTAATTGAATGTATGTTAACTTCTGACCACTGGGAATGTGATGAAATAAATAAATCATTCTCTCTACTATTATTCTGACATTTCACATTCTTAAATAAAGTGGTGATCCTAACCTAATTTTTACTATGATTAAATGTCAGGAATTGTGAAAACTGAGTTTAAATCTATTTGGCTCAGGTGTATGTAAACTTCTGACTTTAACTGTAAGTGCTGTTATTGTGAAGTGGAAACATCTAGGAACAACCACTGCTCTGTCAATGCAATGAAATACACCTATAATACCTTTAAAACACACACACACTTTACAACACACACTGTGTGGATGTATGTGTGCGGTTGTGCGAGTATGCAATAGTTCTCCCGACCTGTACATTAGCCTGTGTATATTTGCCAAGGCGTGTTGGCAGCTCAATGGGGGCAGAGAGGGTCTTGGGCATCAGACAGGGGTAACATGTTGATCCAGAGCATTATTCACCAACTACAAGCGCATACTCACACGCACAGGAGAGCAAACACAGACACACACAGAGAGACAGAAAGGTAGTTGATTAAGACCAGACATCAGAGCATTGGGTTTGACTGTGAAAATCACCCACAGAAAAAAACGTTGTAATTACACAGGAGAATAGCTACGTGATGAATCATGTAGTAAACGAAAAAGTGTTAAAACAAATCAAAATATATTTTAGATTCTTAAAAGTCGCCACCCTTTGCCTTGATGACAGCCTTGCACACTCTTGGCATTCTCTCAACTAGCTTCATGAGGTAGTCACCTGGATTACATTTCCATTAACAGGTGTGCCTTTAAAAAAATGAATTGGTGGAATTTCTTTCATTCTTTATGTGTTTGAGCCAATCAGTTGTGTTGTGACAAGGTAGGGGTGGTATACAGAAGATATCCCTATATGGTAAAAGACCAAGTCCATGTTATGACAAGAACAGCTCAAATAAGCAAAGAGAAATGACAGTAGATCAATTATTTAAGACATGAAGGTCAGTTAATGCGGAACATTACATGAACTTTGAAAGGAGCAGTTGAAAAAAACATCAAGACCTATGATGTAACTGGCTCTGGAAAGAAAGACCCAGAGTTATCTTTGCTGCAGAGGATAAGTTCATTACAGTTACCAGTCTCAGAATTTGCAGCCCAAATAAACGCTTAACAGAGTTCAGGTGACAGACTGTACAGTATATGAACAAATATATTGAATAACAGATTCACTACATGGAACAACAGATAGTCCCCTCCAACAAAATCTAAAGGAAGTTTGTTCTGAAGTATCTGTCCTATATCTGAGAGATACACTATACATACAAAAATATTTGGACATCCCTTCAAGAATGGGTGTCCACACCGCAAAGTGGTAGGCCACACAAGCTCACAGAATGGGACCGATGAGTGCTGAAGCACGTAGAGAGTAAAAATCTTCTTACAACACTCACTAATGAGTTCCAAACTGCCTCTGGAAACAACTTCAGCAGAAGAACTGTTAGTCGGGAGCTTCATGAAATGGGTTTCCATGGTTGAGCAACTGCACACAAGCCTAAGATCACCATGCGCAATGCCAATAGTTGTCTGGAGTGGTGTAAAGCTCGCCCCACCATTGGACTCTGGAGCAGTGGAAACGCGTTCTCTGGAGTGATGAATCACACTTCACCATCTGCCAGTCCGATGGACAAATCTGGGTTTGGTGAATGACAGGAGAATGTTACCTGCCCCAATGCATAGTGCCAACTGTAAAGTTTGAGGAATAATGATCTGGGGCTGTTTTTCATGGTTCGGGCCCCTTAGTTCCATTGAAGGGAAATCTTAATGCTACAGCATTCTGTGCTTTCAACTTTTTGGCAACAGTTTGGGGACAGCCCATTCGTGTTTCAGCATGACAATGCCCTGTGCATGAAGCGAGGTCCATATAGATATTGTTTGTCGAGATCGGTGTGGAAGACCTTGGCCCGCACAGAGCCCTGACCTCAACCCCATCGAACTCCTTTGGGATGTATTGGAACACCGACTGTGAGCCAGGCCTAATTGTCCAACCTCACAAGTGCTCTTGTGGCTGAATGGAAGCAAGTCCCTGCATCAATGTTCCAACGTCTAGTGGAAAGCCTTCCCAGAAGAATGGAGGCTGTTATAGCAGCAAAGGAAGGACCAAGTCCATATTAATGCCCATGATTTTGGAATGAGATGTTCCGATGAGCAGGTGTCCACATACATTTGATTATGTACTGTGTAAGAAAGATCATGTATTTACCCCCTTTTATTTTTGTCAACTGGTACTGGGGGACCTACAGACAAGTCTTGTGAGGCCTGTTGGGGTCCTAGAGCAATACAACAAACATATACATGTCTCACCTTTTTATTTATTTTTTATTTTACCTTTATTTAACCAGGCAAGTCAGTTAAGAACAAATTCTTATTTTCAATGACGGCCTAGGAACAGTGGGTTAACTGCCTGTTCAGGGGCAGAACGACAGATTTGTACCTTGTCAGTTCGGGGGTTTGAACTCGCAACCTTCCGGTTACTAGTCCAACGCTCTAACCACTAGGCTACCCTGCCGCCCCGTGTCTCACCTTTACACAGAGGGTGTGTAGCCTGTTCAGACACTACAGACAGAAGTCCCAAGATGCTTATGGGGGTCGTAGAGCAAAATAGAGAACCCCATCGTGTTCGTGAAAGTTTCATCTTTCATACAGAGGTCAAAATAGGCCAAACCTTTCAGACGCTGCAGACTATTTTGTGAGAAGATTGATTTTTGGGACGTCTCATGGTCTGACAAACACCGCTCTAGCTCTGTCACCTTTCACCTCAGATGCGGAAGTGTTACATAGGCAGATGCAGTGGATTGAGACTCATCCAATCTCTATCTTAAACTGATGGATTTTTACGGGGATGTTTTTATTATATAAATTAGATTTCTGCATTGGTGAGGACATGGACCTTAGGGGGTTAAAAGTGACAAAGCTTGAATTTCAGCTTGATCCGAGTTCCCTGTATTACTTCACCAACATTTCACTTCCATTATCAGAAGCCACATTATCATGTTCTGTCATTTTCAAAACATTGATTTAATATTATATATTTTTTTTTTCTTTCTGCAAATTCGTGCCCTGATAAATAAGGTGGCGGTGGTCTGTATCTTGTGTCAACATTCCCCACAGGACTGAGGCTAATCCTGGCCCTGTGTTTTTAAACAGATGGTTTCAACTGTAGTACAATAAAAAAGTAGCAAATTATTTTACCAGCAGGCTTCTCAGGCAATTAACAACTGGCATAATGTGTTAATTAAAAATCCATTCAGCCTCAATGAAGAGAGAAAGTGTCTCCTTCTCCACTTAGACTGCCGTTGGCACATGTCCGAGAGCCAGTTACTCAAACTATAGTGACCTAGAGAAAGCCACAGTGGTAGAGTTACCAAAGTCAAAAATAAGGACTTCAGATACTGTGCTTATTCTCGGTTCTTGTTTATCAGTCAGTCAGGTGTATGTCTAGTTTGTTCTATGGAGAGACAAAGGGAAGGAAAAGGGGGTTAACGCATTAAACAAACTGGGTTTTTGGGTTGATTAGTGTCTGTGTGTTTTTTGAAGCACAGGTTGAATCTACCTTTTGCAAACGAAAATTTAAAAACAGGCCACAACGCGTTAACTTGTTTAATGTTGAATCCACATGAGTCAATAACTTGAATTCAACATAGCCAAAACTGGATGTTGAGTGGATGTCTGGTTAGAAGTTTTGTCAAATCGTTTTACTGTTCTATTGAACATTGTCATTTGGATTAATTGCAAGTTATCTACCATTTACAAACTGCAACAGGTGTAAAGAGGCATGTCTTTCAGTCGGATGGTTATTGTGCATTGATTATGTTTTTATAGTTGCGGACACAAACCGACATACACAAACAGGGGAGTATACTGTTGTGAAAATACTATAAGTCTTTATAGTAACTAATACTGGGGCCCTATGTTTAAACTTATACATACAGTTACTGTACATCTGATACGTCTTCATATTCATATCTCTGATTGCATTCGTTTCACTTTGAAACTGTGATTTCTTTGTGAGACCAATGAATGTAGAAAATTACTTTGGGCCTTGTTCCCTGATCAGCAGTAGTCAATTGTCACCCCAATTGACTACCCGGGGCAACCCAATGCAATTTCACTTTGTCTTTGAGCCAGAAATTTCTCATTTTCAAACACGCAATCAGGGCCATTCATCTGGCTGTGGTCCCCGTTTTCTCCTCTTTCTCTCTCTTTCTCCCTTCCACACCTGGCTTCTCCCTTTCTTTAATTACTCAGGGGGAAAAAACGCAACTCCTTTGATCCCCAGCCAAGCCTGAAATGTAACTGCCGTCATTCTAAAGGAAACCATACAGGCTCAAACCAATTCAATTACGTGACAATCAAAGTAGAAAGGGCCTCTAATTGCCCTGAAATGGGAGCGAGAAAAAAATGGTGGTGGCTGTTGTGTGGGCGAGCGAGAGCAAGGCACAAAGACTAACTGCAGGGGGTGCTAAGCTCAAAGTAATAAATATGTCCTCCTATTGGAGAATAACTGGAGAAGGACTGGAGAACTCTGTGCTGTATGAACATAATGTACAATCTTATAGGTCACTCAGATAGCATATGTTTGTCCCTGACTGCTGCACTTAAGCTATATTTAGTTCATAATTTCACGTTTCTCGACTATGCTTTATGGGAAATTGCCATGCTATTATTTCAAACTGTAGGGATAAAATGGTGTGTATGTATGACAGTGCAGAGTGTGAAAAGGAGAATTGATGTGGCATTTGAAAAGGTAATGTATTATGCATTACCTTAAGCTTCTGTAAAGTTGTAAACAACAAAAGAATTGACAGTTGCCTGTACATGAAATAACACGTGATGTGAACCTTCATAAGGGATTTAGAAGAAGAAAGACGTATAACGTGTAACTAGAAACAAACGGTATGTAAAGGAACAATGTTATTTTCCATTTCCTTTGTAAAACTCCATCTCTGAATGAAATGCCTAGCACGATCTCGGGTGGCTCTGCCCTGCACCACCACCCCAACAGAATTTAGGGCATTTTATACCTGTCGATAAAGTCTTCAACACAAGTCAACAAAACAAACAAGAACAAATCAACAACACAATGCACAGGTCACACGTAGCTTTGAGAAGTCTACCACAAATAGACACACATTCACAATAGACCCTGGTTGCATTGTGATTGTGCAGTCACACAAAATAAGAAAATTACCACTCCTTCCTCCACCACCCACCCAAACTCAATAAGCATCAAATCATGGCCCCTCATCCTATTGGGGGGGGGGTGGATCAAAGATTGGCTTTAATCTCAGTCATTCCTCGCCTGCCCACATTTCCCCTTGCCTTCGCCTGGAAATGGCAGAATATTTAAATGTATGTATCTGTCAGCAGTCTCCTCCCCCTGCTGTGTCATACCTAGTCATTACTGTGTGAGCCCTAGACCCACAGCTTTATAAAAGCACAGACGCAGAAACGCACTGAGAGAACGGAGAGGTAGGCCTGCGTCCCAAATGGCACCCTATTCCCTTTTCAGTGCACTACTTTTGACCAGGGCCTATAGTCCTCTGGTCAAAAGTACTGCACTGTATAGGGTAAAGAGTGCCATTTGGGATGCACATGTCGAGAGGGCTGGAGGGAGAACTGACAGTAACCCCCACTGGCTGCAGAATGGCATAGATTGGGAGAACTCAGGTGTAAACTGACAAGTTATATATACTTTTTTGTGGTTTGTTTTTTATTTTGTTTTTTATTTATTTAAAAATTTGCCGTTTGATGATTTGTGATTGATCATATGGAAGAGAATCCAGTTGTTGTATGGTCGTTTTTTAAATGTGACCTTTTGCTGCTTTTGCAATTGTAAAAATATGCGCACACACACACACACACACACACACACACACACACACACACACACACACACACACACACACACACACACACACACACACACACACACACACACACACACACACACACACACACACACACACACACACACACACACACACACACACACACACACACACACACACACACACACACACACACACACACACACACACACACATACATACAAACTCTGTGTCCTTCATGGTTTGTGGGATGTTCCAGGTTAGTCTATGCTTGACTAGGCACAGCACAGTGGGTGTGGATGAGGTTCCAAAACAACATTTTGATATTTGGAATGTCAAAGTGGCTGTATCAGAATACAGCCCAGGACTGAAATTGAAGAATGTTGAACAGCCCAGGGCTACACAAATACTGGACACCAGTGTTCAGGTAAATAAGACAATAAATCTGAATCTTATTAGTGTTGAAGTCACATTCTACGTACTACAAGTATACTACAGTACCTGTAAAATGACCAATTTCCCATGTTCTTCTCTATTGAAGCAGAGTATAGGTGTAATATTGTAAAAAAGGATTGTTGAGCTTGACCCAGTCTTTGAGGATGAAGTTGCAGTAGTCTTTGCCATGCCAGAACCTAGTACAGGAGTAGTTTAGGTGTAGACATGTGTACACACCATAAGGTGGGGGCAGGGTATTAGAGTAGTAGTAGTGTATTATTAGTAGTTGTAGCAGTAATAATGTAAGTGTATGACTCAACATAGGGTAAGGGCAGTAGTGTAGATGCAGAGAGTCAGTCATTGGAGTGCCGTGAAAGACTGTTGTTGTGCCAGTCACTATGAGGCAGCATCCTGGAACTGAGGCTGGCTTGGCTAACACAGTTCTCTGAGGTGAAGGGGATACAGAGATATAAAGAGATGTCTAGGTCTACATTGATATAGACAGAGGCACAGCGAGGCACATATATACATAGAGACACATAGGAGTACAGAGGAGAGATACAGATGTGAAAAAAATAATGTAGACGGACTGACAGACAGAGACACATAAAGATAGACGTTCCTCTCACTTGTCTCTGTTCCACCATCTGAGTCCGAGCTGTGGTGGAAGATGCTTCGGAGAGTTATATTAGGCAGGGCGTCTCTTCAATAGGCCTCCCCTGGCTCTGCCACTGTACGAGGGCCAAGTTCTCCATAACACCCCTATATGCCTCCTTTTGAAAGGCAGCATTACTGCCACCGTCCCCTGCCACTGCTTCTACAGGAGGGGCAAGACACCCCATTTCATAAGACCTGCTCTCTACCACAAACCCATGAGGTGCCTTATTGCTATTATAAACTGGTTACAAACACAATTAGAATAGTAAAATTACATGTTTTGTCATACCAATGGAACACGGTCTGATATACTATGGCTTTCAGCCAGTCAGCATTCAGGGCTCGAACCACCCAGTTTATAATACATAATACATGATTTCTAGTCTATATAATCCATGCTATATGATAAGCAGAGTGACTGATATGAGAGTGTAACGTGGGTAAGGGGGGAATGGCCTCTCATGTATGAGAGCTAATGGCTCATAAAACATCACTGCCACCTCAAGTTGACAAATATCAAATGTCAGCTCCGTATTCTCCTGGCAGGCATAATTTTATTAAGTGCAAATATCACAGTGCTCCTTAGGAGATGCTCGCAAAGGTTAGACCAACAGCTGTAACAGTTTCATGTGTATTAGCCAAGATTTTACAAGCGGGGAGGCCCCCGAGTTGATGGATATGAGCAGTCAAGCATGAGAGAGAGAGAGGAGCGAGGAGCCCTAAGTGAATGCAATAAGGAGCTGGGCCTCATTGAGAGGGGAATATCATGTTTATTTAAAAGCTTGGGACATATCTAATAATGCAACGGATGGTGGGCAGTGACAGCGAGGGTGGGAGGCTATGTATATGTGTGAGAGATCGAGAGAGAGAGAGAGGGAGAGAGAGGGACAGACAGACAGACAGACAGTTTAAAAGAGAGAAAGGGGTGGTGTATAGAGGGCCAGATCATTTCTCCATTTAGTGACTGTGGTAATTTGTTGACTCACTCATCCATGCAGGGTCTTTATGTTTAATGCAGGCCTCCAGAGGAAAGAGAGGGGTGAGGTGGGAGAAAGAGGAGGAAGAGAGGGGATGGGGGAGCAGTGGGAGAAAATTGTGGATAGATTGGGAGGAAAGAAAGGGACGAGAAGGGGAAGGAGGGGAATAAAGAGCGGTAGGAAAGGGAGAAGGAAAGAAGAGAGAGGGGAAGGAGGGAATAAAGAGCGGTAGGAAAGGGAGAAGGAAAGAAGAGAGAGGGGAAGGAGGGGAATAAAGAGCGGTAGGACAGGGAAGGAAAGAAGAGAGAGGGGAAGGAGGGAATAAAGAGCGGTAGGAAAGGGAGAAGGAAAGAAGAGAGAGGGGACAGAGGGAATAAAGAGCGGTAGGAAAGGGAGAAGGAAAGAAGAGAGAGGGGAAGGAGGGAATAAAGAGCGGTAGGAAAGGGAGAAGGAAAGAAGAGAGAGGGGACAGAGGGAATAAAGAGATCGGTAGGAAAGGGAAGGAAAGAAGAAAGGAGGGAATAGAGAGCGGTAGGAAAGGGAAGGAAAGGGAATAAGGAGGGAATAAAGAGCGGTAGGAAAGGGAGAAGGAAAGAAGAGAGAGGGGAAGGAGGGAATAAAGAGCGGTAGGAAAGGGAGAAGGAAAGAAGAGAGAGGGGAAGGAGGGAATAAAGAGCGGTAGGAAAGGGAGAAGGAAAGAAGAGAGAGGGGAAGGAGGGAATAAAGAGTGGTAGGAAAGGGAGAAGGAAAGAAGAGAGAGGTGAAGTGAAGAGAAGAGACAGGGGTTAGGGGCTGGGCCCAGAGCTGTAAGCCACTGGTCTTCAGCATGAGGGACACAGGGGAATATAGCAGCCCTTTAAAGCGGACCCCAAATGCTCTCTATTTAGCATTTTACATTGGCCCTCGACCCTCCTGAATACATGGGCCCCAAAATGTATCCATATAATAAGAAAATGTACGCCTGGTTGAGATTCTGTCTGTGGCCAGGAAACTGACAGTTGTAGAATACAGTATGTGGATGATTTACTGTACTGTATATAGTTTATTATACGTTCATAATCAAAGTGGTTTTGGTTTATGACACTAAAGTCCATGTTGCAAATGAGAACATGTGCTATTTATAAACTTACTTGGTGAAATAAAGGTAAACAAATATATACAGTCCCAGTCAAAAGTTTGGACACACCTACTAGGGTTTTTCAAATATAAAATATATTTTGATTTGTTTAACACTTTTTTTGTCTACTACATGATTCCATGTGTTATTTCACAATTTTGATGTCTTCACTATTATTCTACAATGTAGAAAAGAAAAAAAACCTTGAATGAGTAGGTGTGTCCAAACTTTTGACTAATACTATACAATATATACCGGTATAGGAAAAAAGAAACGTCTCGAGAGCCACGCATGAAACCTGCAGTCAAATTTCCGATAGACATCAATGAATTACTCGAAAGCCGAAGGTTGTGTGGAGATCTCAAGTTATAGAAACCACCATCCACTTAGATCTCTGTCACACGGTTGGAGGCTACAGATCGGTGTTTTCATCAGTCAGCTGTCAGGTGCGTGTCTTATGGTTTGACGTGTGGCATAGTCTGACACTCATCACCCACACCCAGCTACTGTTGACATGCCACCCATGCAGCACTGCCCGACCCCAGACGGGGGTCAGATCTGTGTGGACAAACATTGGTGGCCCACGACTGGCTCTTGTACCCCTCCCCCCACAGGTCACATCCGCCCCCCATATGGGTCACATTTACACCAGGTTTACTGCTGTCTCTTTCACTTAGAGGGCAATGGAGATACAGCCAGGATTGACGGTGAGTGACGAATCCGCAACTTGGAGACAGAATTATAAATAGGTATTTATAGTTCATGGAGGCACACCATGGGCAAATAAGTAAATATGTGGGTAAATAAGTCTTTCTCAAGTGTATGGTGAAAGTCTGAAGTTCGTCAACCAAATCTACTTTGATGAAGGAAAGACCAGTGACCAGCTGTCCAAAACAGTCCGAAACAATGGTCTGTGTCAAGTCAGATCAAATTATATTTGTCACATGCTTTGTAAACAACAGGTGTAGACTAACAGTGAAATGTTTACTTACGGCCCTTCCCAACAATGCAGAGAAGAAAAAAAAAGTATAATAGAAAAATAATAACACGAGGAATAAATACACAATGAGTAACAATAACTTGGCTATATACACAGGGTACCAGTACCGAGTCAATGTGCAGGGGTACGAGGTAATTGAGGTACATATGTACATATACGTAGGGATAAACTGACTAGCCATCAGGAAAGATAATGAACAGTAACAGCAGTGTATGTGATGAGTCTGTCACGTCGGTATAACGGTATCGGGAGACAGGCGCAGGTATGCGGAATAGGGTTTTTATTTCCCAAATTACAGCGTGCCGTGTAAAGGCAGGGGGACAAAGACCAAACAAACACATAACAAAACACAGACCCGTAATCATCTGTGCAATACATGTGGCACGAAAGCCAAAACAACACAGCACAGGTACTCACATGACCAACGGATATTGTAAAAATAATTGACAGCCCCATGGTGAACAAAGGACACATATATACAAATACAATCAGTGGGAATAGGGGCCAGTGAATGTTCCAGAGGGAACTGTGACAGAGTCAAAAAGTGTCAATGCAGATAGTCTGGGTAGCTGTTGGTTAACTTTTTAACTAACTATTTAGCAGGCTTGGGGGTAGAAGGTGTTCAGGGTCCTATTGGTTCCAGACATGAGTCATGAGCTGGGCTAGGTTTGGGCTGGGCTAGTTTTGGGAAAGAGCTAGCTAGCTGTGGCTAGGTCTAAGTGTAGGGATTGGGCTGGGTTCGGTTGAGCAAGGCTAGGCTAGGATAGGCTACGCTAGGCTAGACTAGGCTTACTCTGGTGCAGTAACCTTGGCTAATACCTGAAGACAAAGTAGCTAATGCGGAGAACATCAATGGGCAAATACAATCTTGAGCCACACAGAGGACCAGATCGGTCACACAACTCTGGTGTGGTTGGCGGAGAGGGCTAGGCTGGGTTTACTTACCTCCTCAACACGCTGCCCACATCAGTGAGTCTGTGCTGGGAGTTGTCCCAGCGCCAGTAGGCCAATACAATGCCCCACAGGAAAGCCAATGTTTGGTCAATAACCACGGTTTTCTCATGGTGCGGCCACAATTGGGCCATAGAGGGTACAAGGTCAGGGTGCTAGATCACCTGACAAAGAAAGAGAAGAGAGGCTCTCCCATCAGATCTAGGCACGCTTGATTGGGTTTGTCATTGCAAAATGGACCCAATGGAATAGTCCCAACAGTGCAAACTCCTCCCATCTTGGACTCCAGGCAGACAAAATATTTTGAAAGAATACAAATAGTATTTGAACCCGGGTCTAACCTTGACTATGGCTGCAGCAGGTTTGATGGTTAAGATACATTTTATTCCACTTTCTGAAGTGCCCAATTATCTTTTGGACTGTATCTACCGCTTGGATGACTTTACATGCTATTAAGTTAGACTGTGAGACTGTACATTTTTCTTTAGCAAAGAGGGCATAACAAAGTAGCCATAATCTGCCACATCCTATATACAATGTCTATCATCCAATCAATTCCCAAGTCTTACGAAAGAGGACAACGTCCAACTTTTCTTGCCAGATAAACTAAGTAGCTTTGTCTGAGCCAGAACGGCAGAAGCCTCCTGTTTCTATAGCATGAGGCAGTTTGAAGTACATGTACACCAACTGGACAGGACGCTAGTCTATTGCAGAGCCTTACCCCCAATCCATCACCATCCATCTAATGCTGAGTGCCAAGCAGAGGCAAATGGGTCCCATTTTAAGAGTCTGGTATGACTCAACCGGGGATTGAACCCCCAACCTTCTAATCTCAGGGCAGACACTTTAACCTCAAGGCAACTGAGTTGGTACTTCTTTCCAGATAAAGTGTATAAACTTCCAAGAATGATATGTCACAGTGTCAAAACACTCCTTCCCCCTCTCCCCTACCAAAAGCAGCAGTTCTATGGACTACTAGAGAGAGGACCTGTCCTTCCAGATCAGCTTTACCCTCTCCCTCCACAGGTGTCTGAGTCCTGCCTACCCGAGAGAGCGACGGCCACATCACAACAAATCATGGTGCGGGCTGGCAGAGTGGCGGCACCCTGGCAGGTTGTGCCAGGCAGGCCTTTGGGCACAGGAAAGGGAGGGGTCAGGGATGGATACTTTCAAGTGGTGAATGTCCATGGACGGCACTCTTTTAGGGGCATGTTTGGACTCAAACCCCCCACTGGGAGTTGTCTCTCTGGGGGATAGGGGGAAATGGGATGAGTATTCATTTCGGAATGTAGAAGTGATGGTGTGTGTGTGTTCGTGTGTTTGTGTGTGTGTGTGTGTGTTGGCCAGAGGGAATTTTGGGTATGTAGGGGAAGGGGGAAGAGGGGGTTGACTAGAAATCTGGCAGTTGTGGGTTTGTTTGTATTGTGGTATTATGGGTCCCTGCTGCTTCCCTCTCCCTGCTGTTGCTCACGAAGGCATTCCACCTAAAAAATGTTCTAGTCACCATGGCACCCCGAGCCTTGGCATGAGTGACACCCTGTCACATTATCTTATGACTGCGCTGGCAGAGAGCGTGCCAAGGAGTGATACTGGGAAGTGGCTGGGGACACATGCAAACACCCACACCCTGAGGAGCTCCAACACACACCAGCTGGGTAGTAGAGGTATTCCTGGGCCCTGATGGTGTGTGTGTGTGTGTGTGTGTGTGTGTGTGTGTGTGTGTGTGTGTGTGTGTGTGTGTGTGTGTGTGTGTGTGTGTGTGTGTGTGTGTGTGTGTGTGTGTGTGTGTGTGTGTGTGTGTGTGTGTGTGTGTGTGTGTGTGTGTGTGTGTGTGTGTGTGTGTGTGTGTGTGTGTGTGTGTGTGTGTGTGTGTGTGACAGGGACAGGAATCTCCAAACACTTGGGGAGATGCGCTGATGTCGTACGTATCCCACTTGACCTACTACTTTAAGCAATGTGACATACATAACAGTTAAGCAGTTTGTATATCTGATTACTAATCAAGCACTATAATATTCTCACAGTGGGTTGAAAATACAATAAGTCTCATGGTAACTAGAGATAACTCCAAGCCTTTTCTTATGCATGCCATTAAGACAGTCTTTTCTCAAGGGACACACATTATCATAGCCTAGTGATGTGTCATTTGGTGCATCTGAGGGTCAAACCAGAAAACATTCATATATTTAACCAGCTCTAACAAGCTGAGCTAAACTTGCCAAAGGGTTTGATGAAGAGTAGATTAGTGATTTAGAAATGAATGGCAATACTATCATGTCTTCATATGGCACATTCACATCCATACATAGTATCCCCTCCAACCAATGGCAATGGGATCTTGATGTTTGAGTGTATATTTTGAGTTTCTCCCCCATCATACTCAGATTTTTGGTGTGGGCCAATGGTATTTCTCTTACCTTGATGTTTGGGTGTAGTCTAGGCCCTTGATGTTTCAGTGATACAGTGCATTCGGAAAGTTTTCAGACCCCTTGACGTTCTCCACATTTTGTTATGTAACAGCCTTATTCTAAAATGTATCTTCATCAATCTACACACAATACCCCATAATGACAAAGCAAAAACAGGTTTTAGAAATGTTTGCAATTCATTAAAAAATATAAAAAACATCACATTTACAGACCCTTTACTCAGTACTTTGTTGAAGCGCCTTTGGCAGTGATTACAGCCTCGAGTCTTTTTGGAAATGACGCTACAAGCTTGGCACACCTGTATTTGGGGAGTTTCTCCCATTCTTCTCTGCAGATATCCTCAAGCTCAGTCAAGTTGGATGGGGAGCGTCAATGCACAGCTATTTTCAAGTCTCTCCAGCGATGTTAGATAGGGTTCAAGTCCGGGCTCTGGCTGGGCCACTCAAGGACATTCAGAGACTTGTCCCAAAACCACTCCTGTGTTGTCTTGGCTGTGTGCTTAGGGTTATTGTCCTGTT
The DNA here is from genome assembly GCF_018296145.1 of Oncorhynchus tshawytscha. Classification (NCBI taxonomy): domain Eukaryota; kingdom Metazoa; phylum Chordata; class Actinopteri; order Salmoniformes; family Salmonidae; genus Oncorhynchus; species Oncorhynchus tshawytscha. The sequence goes on along the minus strand of NC_056454.1, from coordinate 3,000,280 downwards.
GGAAGGTGAACCATTGCCCCAGTCTGAGGTCCTGAGCGCTCTGGAGCAGGTTTTCATCAAGGATCTCTCTCTACTTTGCTCCGATCATCTTACCCTTGATCTTGACTATTCTCCCAATCCCTGCCGCTGAAAAACATCTCCACAGCATGATGCTGCCACCACCATGCTTCACCGTAGGGATTGTGCCAGGTTTCTGGAGCTTCTGTCAGAGTGACCATCGGGATCTTGGTCATCTCCCTGACCAAGGCTCAGTTTTCAAATCAAATTGTCACATGCGCCAAATACAACAGGTGTAGACTCTACCGTGAAATGCTTACTCACAAACCCTTAACCAACAATACAGTTAAAGAAATAGAGTTAATAAAATATTTACTAAATAAACTAAAGTAAAAAAATAACAAATCAAATCAATCAAGAAGTAACACAAGAAATGTACGTAACAACAACCAGGCTATATACTGTACAGGCAGTAGCGGTACCGAGTCAATGTGTGGGGGTGCAGGTTAGTCGAGGTAATTTGTAAAGTGGCTATTCATAGATAATAAACAGTGAGTAGCAGCAGTGTAAAAACAAAGGGGGGTGTCAATGTAAATAGTCCAGGAGGCATTTTGGTTAATTGTTCAGCAGTCTTATAGCTTGGGGGTAGAAGCTGTTAAGGAGCCTTTTGGTCTTAGACTTTGCGCTCCGGTACCACTTGCCATGCTTAATGATGGTGTTGGAGTCATGTTTGGCCACACAGTCGTGGGTGAACAGGGAGTACAGGAGGGGAATAAGCACACACCCCTGAGTACCTCCAGTATTGAGGATCAGCGTGGCAGATGGATTGTTGACTACCCTTATCACATGAGTGCGGCCCGTCAGGAAGTCCAGGATCCAGTTGCAGAGGGAGGTGTTTAGTCCCAGGGTCCTTAGCTTAGTAATACGCTTTGTAGGAACTATGGTGTTGAGCGCTGAGCTGTAGTCAATGAACAGAATTCTCACATAGGTGTTCCTTTTGTGCAGGTGGGAAAGGGCAGTGTGGAGTGCGATTGAGATTGTGCCATCTGAGGATCTATTGGGGCGGTATGCAAATTGGAGTGGCTCTAGGGTTTCTGGCATGATGGTGTTCATGTGTGCCAAACCCTGATCTATTTCACCTGTCTTTGCCTGCCCTGACCCTGAGACTGCTTGCCGTTCTGCCCCCTGTTCTAGTAATACACTTTTGTTACTTCAACACTGTCTGCATCTGGGTCGTCCCTAAAACGTGATAGTATGAACTGGGCACGACTGACCCAGCAGACTTGGACCAGCTCCACAATGCTGTCTCCCTGCAAGGAGACCACACCATTGGATGACACAAGGAGTTACTGCAAAGTCTTATGGAGGGACTCTAATACCTGGCAGAACGCCATGACCAGATGTTCAAGACTTTGCTGGAGCAATACAGCGGATTCCCCACTGGGCAGCGGGTCACACCCATAATCTCCCAGCCTACCCCAGTATCCCGAGAACCCCGCTTACCTCCTCCGGAGCGCTATGCTGGAGATTCCGGAATCTGTCGGAAGGTGTTTGATTCTCCGTTGTCCGGGAGAGAGGCTGCTCGTAAGCTGCTCCAGCTACGTCAAGACTCCCTTGGTGTGGGAGACTACATGGTGGATTTGCACACGTTGGCAGCTGAGAGCGCCTGGAACCCAGAAGCACTGTTTGACATGTCCCTTTACAGATTATCAGAGGTGATCAAAGATGAGCTTGCAGCCAGGGAGCTGCCCATGGACCTTGACTCCCTCATAGCCTTGACCATCCGGATCGATGGGTGGCATTGAGAACGTAGGAGGGAGAGGGAATCTGTGCCTTGTCGCCCTCATTTGTCCTTGATTCCCACCTTGCCACCGAAGAATCCCGGAGACCCCCAAAGTCTACATGTCCAAGTAAACCCAACGTCACCCGAGTTCTCTCAGGAATCACGAGGGCTGCTGACTCGCTTCCTTCTGAGTCCATGCACCTGGGCAGAGCTAGATTGACTCTGGCTGAGCGCTTACACCGACTCCACACCCAGGGCTGGCTATATTGTGGAGCTACGAGACATTTCTTACCTACCTGCCCATCAAAAAAACAGGCTCATCAAGAAGGGGTGAGTACTCTGGTGGGCCTTATGGAGAACTTTTCTTCTCCTCTTACTCACATTCCTTTCCATGCCATCCTGCTGTGGGGGAAACAGTTGAAATCTCTCCGGATATTCATCGACTATGGGCTGATGAGAGTTTTTTTGGACGCTACCCTGGCATCCGAGCTAGGCAGCCCCACTCAGCCCCTCTCCATTCCTATGGACGTTAGAGCGCTGGACAGGTGCTCTATAGGCCAGGTCACTCACAATACCACTACCAACAACCGTTGAGTGTCAAGGAACCACAGCGAGGCAATTCAATTTATGCTGAATAAGTCTCCTCAGGTTGGTATTGGGATTGACTTGGCTCCAGCGACACAATCCCATGATAGACCGGATTGCTGCTGTCATTATGGGCTGGAGCTGCCACGCCCATTGCCTGAAGTCAGCACAACCTGCCCTTGGACGTCTTCCTGGAGGCTCAGAAGTTGTCCCGAAGCTCTCCGCCATTCCCGCCGAGTACCAGGACCTCCGGGAGGTGTTTAGTAAGGCCCAGGCCACATCGCTTCCTTGGCACCAACCCTATGACTGCGGGATTGACCTTCTCCCAGGCACCACTCTGCCCCGGGGACGACTGTACTCTCTGTCGGGTCCGGAGTCTAAGGCTATGGAGACTTATGTTGAGGACTCCCTAGCTGCAGGGTTCATCCATCCTTCTGCATCCCCCACCGGTGCAGGGTTCTTCTTCATGGAGAAGAAGGACAAAACCCTGCGCCTGTGCATCGACTACCGGGGCCTCAACGGCATCATGATGAAAAGCCGCTACCCTCTACCACTCATCTCCTCTGCCTTTGAGCCTCCCCAGGGGGCCACCGTGTTCTCCAAGCTGGACCTACGGATCGCATACCATCTGGTGCGGATACGGGAAGGGGAGGAGTGGAAGACTACCATGGCCAGCGGTCACTACGAGTATCTGGTCATGCCATTTTGCCTTACCAACGCCCCAGCTGTGTTCCAGGCTTTGGTTAATGATGTTCTCCATGGCATGTTGAACCGGTTCATCTTCGTCTACCTCCATGACATCCTCGTCTTCTCCTGCTCCACACAAGAACACGTGCTCCACGTCCAACAGGTTCTCCAACACCTCCTGGAGAACCAGCTTTTTGTGAAAGCAGAAAAATGTGAATTTCAATGTTCATACATCATCGCTGCAGGGAGTGAACATATGGATCCCGGGAAGGTGAGAGCGGTGGTGGATTGGCCCCAACCTAACTCCAGCGTGCAGCTGCAACGTTTCCTGGGATTCACCAACTTTTATCACCGCTTTATCCAGGGTTACAGCAACCTGGCTTCCCCCTGTCTGCACTCACCTCTCCCAAGGTTCCATTCACATGGTCCCCAGCTGCTGACGGGCATTCCGGGATCTCAATCACCATTTCCCCACAGCTCCCATCTTGGTTCATCCTGACCCGTCCCGCCAGTTTGTGGTGGAGGCCGATGCTTCGGATGTTGAAGTGGGGGCTGTCCTGTCCCAACGTTCTGCCCTGGACCTCAAGTTACATCCCTGCGCCTTCTCGCCTCAATGCCACAGAGAGGAACTACAATGTGGGGAATCATGAGCTTCTTGCGGTGAAGATGGCATTGGAGGAGTGGAGGCACTGGCTGGAGGGGGCGGAACATTCGTTCATTGTGTGGACCAACCACAAGAACCTGGAATATCTCTGCACCACCAAGCGTTTTAATTCCAGGCAAGCTAGGTGGGCACGTTTTATTTCATTTCTTTTTTTATTTCACCTTTATTTAACCAGTTAGGCTAGTTGAGCACAAGTTCTCAACAAACATAAGATCAATAATACAATAGAAAAAGTCTACAAACAGTGTGTGCAAATGAGGTAGGATAAGGGAGGTAAGGCCGTAGTGGCGAAATAATTACAATATAGCAATTAAACACTGGAGAGATAGATGTGCAGAAGATGAGTGTGCAAGTAGAGATACTGGGGTGCAAAGGAGCAAAATAAATAACAGTATGGGGACGAGGTAGTTGGATGGGCTATTTACAGATGGGCTATGAACAGGTGAAGGGATCTGTGAGCTGCTCTGACAAGTCAGAACCGTCTAGAGTAGTGATGCTGGACGGGCAGGTGTGGGCAGCGATCGATTGAAGAGCATGCATTTAGTTTTACTTGCATTTAAGAGCAGTTGGAGGCGACGGAAGGAGAGTTGTATGGCATTGAAGCTCGTCTGGAGGTTAGTTAACACAGTTCCAAAGAAGGGCCGGAGGTATACAGAATGGTGTCATCTGGGCAGTGGGCAGAGGTGGATCAGAGAATCACCAGCAGCAAGAACGAAATCATTGATGTATACAGAGAACAGAGTCGGCCCGAGAATTGAACCCTGTGGTACCGCCATAGAGACTTCTAGAGGTCCGGACAACAGGCCCTCCGATTTGACACACTGAACTCTGTCTGAGAAGTAGTTGGTGAACCAGGCGAGGCAGTCACTTGAGAAACCAAGGCTGTTAAGTCTGCCGATAAGAATGTGGTGATTGACAGAGTCAAAGCCTTGGCCAGGTCGATGAATACAGCTGCAAAGTATTGTCTCTTATCAATGGCGGTTATGATATCGTTTAGGGCCTTGAGCGTGGCTGAGGTGCACCCATGACCAGCTCAGAAACCAGATTGCATAGCGGAGAAGGTACGGTGAGATTTGAAATGGTCGGTGATCTGTTTGTTAACTTGGCTTTCAAAGACCTTAGAAAGGCAGGGTAGGATAGATATAGGTCTGTTGCAGATTGGGTCTAGAGTGTCTCCACCTTTGAAGAGGGTGATGACGGTGGCAGCTTTCCAATCTTTGGGGATCTCAGATGATACGAAAGAGAGGTTGAACAGGCTAGTAATAGGGGTTGCAACAATTTTGGCAGATAATTGTAGAAAGAGAAGGTCCAGATTGTCTAGCCCAGCTGATTTGTAGGGGTCCAGATTTTGCAGCTCTTTCAGAACATCAGCTATCTGGATTTGGGTGAAGGAGAAATGGGGAAGGCTTGGGCAAGTTGCTGTGGGGGGTGCAGGGCTGATGACCGGGATAGGGGTAGCCAGGTGGAAAGCATGGCCAGCCGTAGAAAAATGCTTCTTGAAATTCTCGATTATCGTGGATTTATCGGTGGTGACAGTGTTTCCTAGCCTCAGTGCAGTGGGCAGCTGGGAGGAGGTGCTCTTATTCTCCATGGAATTTACAGTCCCAGAACTTTTTGGAGTTTGTGCTACATGATGCAAATTTCTGTTTGACAAAGCTTGTGTATATTGGTTCCTAACTTCCCTGAAAAGTTGTATACCACGAGGGCTATTCGACGCTAATGCAGTACGCCACAGGATGTTTTTGTGCTGGTGAAGGGCAGTCAGGTCTGGGGTGAACCAAGGGCTCTTTCTGTTCCTGGTTCAACATTTTTTTGAATGGGGAATTCCTATTTAAGATTTTGAGGAAAGCACTTTACTGGCATCCTCTACTGATGGAATTAGGTCAAAATCCTTCCAGGATACCCAGGCCAGGTCGATTTGAAAAGCTCACCTGCTCACTGAAGCGTATTAGGGAGCATTTGACAGTGATGAGGGGTGGTCGCATGACTGCAGACCGATTACGGACGTAGGCAATGAGGCAGTGATCGTGAGATCCTTGTTGAAGACAGCAGAGGTGTATTTGGAGGTCAGGTTGGTTGGAATGATATCTATGAGGGTGCCCGTGTTTACGGATTTGGGGTTGTACCTGGTAGGTCCATTGATCATTTGTGTGAGATTGAGGGCATCAAGCTTAGATTGTAGGCTGGCCAGGGTGTTAAGCATGTCCCAGTTTAGGTCCCCTAACAGCATGAGCTCTGACGGTAGATGGGGTGCAATCTATTCACATATGGTGTCCAGGGCACAGCTGGGGCAGAGGGTGGTCTATAGCAAGCGGCAATGGTGAGAGACTTGTTTCTGGAAAGGTGGATTTTTAAAAGTAGAAGCTCAAATTGTTTGGGCACAGACCTGGATAGTAAGGCAGAACTCTGCAGGCTCTCTCTGCAGTAGTTTGCAACTCCACCCCCTTTGGCAGTTCTATCTTGTCTGAAAATGTTGTAGTTAGGAATGGAGATTTCAGAATTTTTGGTGGTCTTCCTAAGCCAGGATTCAGACACGGCTAGAACATCCGGGTTGGCAGAGTGTGGTAAAGCAGTGAATAAAACAAGCTTAGGGAGGAGGCTTCTAATGTTAACATGCATGAAACCAAGGCTTTTACGGTTACAGAAGTCAACAAATGAGAGCGCCTAGGGAATGGGAGTGGAGCGAGGCTCTGCAGGGCATGTGTTAACCTCTACATCACCAGAGGAAAAGAGGAGGAGTGGGATAAGGGTACGGCTAAATGCTATGAGAACTGGTTGTCTAGTACGTACGGAACAGAGAGTAAATGGAGCATGTTTCTGCGCACAGTAGAATAGATTCAAGGCATAATGTACAGACAAAGGTATCGTAGGATGTGAATACAGTGGAGGTAAACCTATGCATTGAGTGACGATGAGAGAGACATTGTCTCTAGAAACATAATTTAAACCAGGTGAGGTTACCCCATGTGTGGGAGGTGGAACTAAACGGTTAGCTAAGGCGTATTGAGCAGGGCTAGAGGCTCTACAGTGAAATAGGGCAATAATCACTACCCAAAACAGCAATGGCATATTGACATTTAGGGAGAGGCATGCGTAGCCGAGTGATCATAGGGGTCCAGTGAGTTGCTGGAGACACGACGATTCAGACAGCAAGCAGAAGGGCCTTAGAGGGACGCCGCGGCGGAAGAAGTTTGTTGTAGCCCCCTCGTACTATTACGTCGGCAGACCAGTCGTGATGGATCAGCAAGGCTCCATGTGGTAAAAGGGTCCAGGCCAATTTTTTATTTCACCTTTTATTTCACCATAGGTATAATGGCCAAATAATTTGTCCGATGGGCATATTCAGCCAACAGTCCGATATGCTCTAGACAGCTAGCGGGCCGCGGCTAGCAGGCTAGCAGATGGGCATTCAGGGGACATTGAGACGGAGAAGCCAGTTGAAAAACCCCCTCGGGCAGATTACGTCGGTAATCCAGTCGTGATTGCCCTGCTCTTCACCCGGTTCAACTTCTCCATCTCCTACCGACCAGGATCCAAAAACATTAAGCCGTTGCGCTGTCACGTGGAGACACCCTCGGACCACAAGGGAATCCTTCCCACCTTGTGTCTGGCGACGACACTCAGTTTGGGGATAGGGAAGCAGGTCCATGGAGCGCAGATTTCCCAGCCAAACCGCGGGGGGGTGGTGGATAACCGGATGTTTGTGCCTGATGCTATCCGCTCTTCGGTCCTGGAGTAGGCCCACTCCTCCAGGCTTGTCTGCCACCCGGGCTCCCGTCAGACCCTGGCATTTGTTCGACAACGCTTTGGTGGCGTACCTTGGTCCCGGACGTCTCCGCGTTTATTGCCGCCTGCACGGTCTGTGCGCACAACAAGACAACTTCTCAAGCTTCGTCTGGTCTTCTTCAACCACTGCCTGTCCCTCACAGTCACACATATTCCTGGACTTCATCACGGGTCTTCCTCCGTCTTATGGCAACACTAAATCCTGACAGTAGTGGACCGGTTTTCCAAAGCTGCCCACTTCATTCCTCTCCCCAAACTACCCTCTGCCAGTGAAACAGCCCAGCTCATGGTGCAGCACATCAGACGGATCCATGGACACCCGGTGGACATGGTCTTTGACCGGGGCCCTCAGTTCTCATCCCGGTTCTGGAAGGCGTTCTGCACACTCATTGGGGCGTCGGCCAGCCTGACCTCAGAGTTCCACCCCCAGTCCAACGGCTAGTTGGAGCGAGCCAACCAAGACCACCGGGAAACGACTCTTCGCTGCCTGGGCTCCCCCAACCACACCACCTGGAGCCAGCAACTAGTGTGGCCCGCAACACCATTCCTTGCTCAGCCATGGGTCTCTTGCCCTTTGAGTTTTCCCTGGCCTATCAGCCCCCGCTCTTCCCTTAGCAAGAGGAAGAGGTCGGCATACCTACGGCCCAGATGTTTGCTTGTGTCGTACCCGGAAGAGAGCCAGGTCGGCCCTTCTCAAGACCACCTCCAGGTATCGACAACAAGCGGACCCCCACCGGACCCCGGCTCCCCAGTATCATCTCGGGCAGAAGGTATCTGTCCACCTGGGATCTGCCCCTCCGGGTGGAGTCCTGCAAACTTCCCCCCCGGTTTCTCGGCCCTTTCCCCATCTCCAAGATCATTAGCCCCTCTGATATTCGTCTTCTGTTGCCCCATACCCTCTGTATACATCCCACTTTTCATGTGTCTAAAATCAAACCCATGTCTCCCAGCCCATTGTCTCCTGTTTCCACTCTGGATTACTGACCTCTGCCTGCCCTTGACCTGTCGTCAGGTCAAAAGATAGGGCAGCTCTGCTCCTAAGCAACTTTGGAGTATTTTGTTTTGTGTTACATTATTAAACCAGGAAGTGTTTTGTGTTATTACATACAGCCAGAAATAACTTTTCGATATCAGAGTGGCGGTAACTCACCAGCATTACTACCGGGAATACGACTTTCCCGAATTTGACTATTTTTTGTACCCCCCCCCAGAGCAATTAAACTGATTCCAGAGTCTGATCCCAAACACTGCAGGCGGAGAAGAGGTATTCGGAGTGGACTTCTAGTCTGATTCTGGAGGCGCCCACATCATCCACTGCTTTCGAGTATATTAATCGCTAATGTTCAGTCTCTGGATAATAATGTAGACGAGCTCAGGGCGAGAATCTCCTTCCAGAGAGACATCAGGGATTGTAATATATTCTTCTTCACGGAAACATGGCTCTCTCAGGATATATTGTCTTTGTACATACAGCCAGCTGGGTTCTCAGTACAGACAGGAATAAAGACACTCCGGGAAGAAGAAAGGCGGGGGTGTATGTTTCATGGTTACCTACTCATGGTGTGATTGAGATAAAATACAGAAACTCAAGTCCTTTTGTTCACCCGACCTATAATACCTCAATCAAATGCAATCAAATGCCGACCGTATTACCTCCTAAGAGAATTCTCTTCAGTTATAGTCACAGCCGGGTATATTCCCCTCAAGCCGATACCATGACGGCAATCAAAGAACTTCACTGGACTTTATGCAAACTGGAAACCACATATCCTGAGGCCGCATTTATTGTAGATGGGGATTTCAAAAAAGCTAATTTAAGGAAAATGCTACCGAAGTTCTACCAACACATTGACTGTAGCACTCGCTCTGAGAAAACATAAGACGACTGCTACTCAACTTTTCGAAATGCCTACAAGGCCCTTCCCCACCCTCCCTTCGGCAAATATGATCACAACTGCATTTTGCTCCTACCTTCCTATAAGTAAGAATCTCAAACAGGAATTACCAGAGCCAAGGACTATTCAACGTTGGTCTGACCAATCAGAATCCACGATTCAAGATTGTTTTGATCACACGGACTGAGATATGTTCTGAGTAGCCTCTGAGAATAACATCAACGAATACACGGATACAGTGACTGAGTTTATCAGGAAGTGTATAGGAGATGTTTAACCCACTGTGATTATTAAAACATACCCTAACCAGAAACTGTGGATAGATGGCAGCATTCGCGCAAAACTAAAAACGTGAACCACCGCGTTTGACCATGTCAAGGTGACTGGGAATACGGCCAAATACAAACAGTGTAGCTGTCCCCTCCGTAAGGCAATCAAACAGGCAAAACATCAGTATAGAGACAAAGTGGAGTTGCAATTCAACAGCTCAGACACGAGACGTATGTGGCAGGTTCTACTGACAATCATGGACTACAAAGGGAAAACCAGCCACCTCGCGGACACCAACGTCTTCCCTCCGGACAAGCTAAACACCTTCTTAGCCCGCTTTGAGGATAACACAGTGCCACCGATGCGGCCCACTACCAAGGACTGTGGGCTCTCCTTCTCCACAGCTGACGTGAGTAAGACATTTAAACATGTTAATCCTCGCAAGGCTGGTGGATGCCAAGATGGCATCCCTAGCAGTGTCCTCAGTGCATGCGCAGACCAGCTGGCTGGTGTGTTTCCGGACATATTCAATCTCTCCCTATCCCAGGCTGCTGTCCCCACTTGCTTCAAGATGTCCACCATTGTTCCTGTACCCAAGAAAGCAAAGGTATCTGAACTAAATGACTATCGCCCCATAGCACTCACTTCTGTCATCATGAAGTGCTTTGAGAGGCTAGTTAAGGATCATATCACCACTATCTTACCAGACTCCCTAAACCCACTTCAATTTGCTTCCTGATCCAATAGATCCACAGATGATGCCATCACACTGCACACTGCCCTATCCCATCTGGACAAGAGGAATACCTATGTAAGAATGCTGTTCATTGACTACAGCTCAGCATTTAACACCATAGCACCCTTAAAGCTCATCATTAAGCTTGGGGCCCTGGGTCTGAACCCCGCCCTGTGCAACTGGGTCCTGGACTTCCTGATGGGCCGACCCAGGTCTTGAAGGTAAGAAACAACACCTCCACTTGTCTGATTCTCAACACTGGGGCCCCACAAGGGTGCGTGCTCAGCTCCTGTACTCCCTGTTCACCCATGACTGCGTGGACACGCATGCCTCCAACTCAACCATCAAGTTTTCAAATGACACAACAGTAGTAGGCCTGATTACCGACAATGACGTGACGGCCTACAGGCAGGAGGTGAGGGCCCTGGGTGCGTGGTGCCAGAAAAATAACCTCTCACTCAATGTAGACAAAACAAAGGAGCTAAACAAAGTTTACAAACACTTAGGTTGGACTCATTAAAGCTCGTTTTTCAAACACTCCACGAATTTCTTGTTAACAAACTATAGTTTTGGCAAGTCGGTTAGGACATATACTTTGTGCATGACACAAGTAATTTTTCCCAACAATTGTTTACAGACAGATTATTTCACTTAACTCACTGTATCACAATTCCAGTGGGTCAGAAGTTTACATACACTAAGTTGACTGTGCCTTTAAACAGCGTGGAAAATAACATAAAATGATGTCATGGCTTTAGAAGCTTCGGATACGCTAATTGACATAATTTGAGTCAATTGGAGGTGTACCTGTGGATGTATTTCAAGGCCTGCCTTCAAACTCAATGACTATTTGCTTGACATCATGGGAAAATCAAAAGAAATCAGCCAAGACCTCAGAAAAAAATTGTAGACCGCCACAAGTCTGGTTCATCATTGGGATCAATTTCCAAACACCTGAAGGTACCACGTTCATCTGTACAAACAATAGTACGCAAGTATAAACACCATGGGACCATGCAGCTGTCATACCGCTCAGGAAGGAGATGTGTTCTGTCTCCTAGAGATAAACGTAAAGTGCAAATCAATCCAAGAACAACAGCAAAGGACCTTGTGAAGATGCTGGAGGAAACAGGTGCAAAAGTATCTATATCCACAGTAAAATGAGTCCTATAACCTGAAAGGCTGCTGAGCAAGGACACTGCTCCAAAACCACCATAAAAAAGCCAGACTATGGTTTGTAACTGCACATGGGGGCAGAGATCGTACTTTTTGCAGAAATGTCCTCTGGTCTGATGAAACAAAAATAGAACTGGTCAGGCAATAATGACCATCATTATGTTTGGAGGAAAAAGGCCGAAGAACATCATCCCAACTTTGAAGCACGGGGGTGGCAGCATCATGTTGTGGGGGTGCTTTGCTGCAGGAGGGACTGGTGCCCTTCACAAAATAGATGGAATCATGAGGTTGGAAGATTATTGTGTATATATATTGAAGCAACATTTCAAGACATCAGTCAGGATGTTAAAGATTGGTCACAAATAGGTCTTCCAAATGGACAATGACCCGAAGCATACTTCCAAAGTTGTGGCAAAATGGTTTAAGGACAACAAAGTCAAGGTATTGGAGTGGCCATCACAAAGCCCTGAACTCAATCCTATAGAACATTTGTGGGCAGAACTGAAAAAGTGTGTGCGGGCAAGGAGACCTTCAAATCTGACTCATTTACACCAGCTCTGTCAGCAGGAATGGACCAAAATTCACCCAACTTATTGTGGGAAGCTTGTGGAAGGCTACCTGAAACGTTTGACCCAAGTTAGTCATAGTGGGAGGACCACACACCATGTCATCACGTTACCCCAAGTTTACTTCGATATGATGGTTATTATATCAGTATTTGTGCATAAAACCATGTCCACTGCCATTTCTCACATAATATGTTTTACAGACACAAAAAAAATCCCACCTTGTCTAGTGTATTTTGTTTTGTCAACATTTGGAAAGTTTACTGACAAATTTGCAGTTTCCATCAGGCCTGTCTGTCACACCCTGATCTGTTTCACCTGTCTTTGTGCTTGTCTCCACCCCTTCCAGGTGTCGCCCATCTTCCCCATTATCACTGGTGCATTTATACCTGTGTTCTGTTTGTCTGTTGCCAGTTTGTCTTGTCCCGTCAAGCCAACCAGCATTTTTTCCCCCGTACTCCTGTTTTTTTTGTTAGTTCCTGTTTTCTAGTTCTCCTGGTTTTTGACCATTCTGCCAAACCTGAGCCTGCCTGCCGTTCTGTACCTCTTGACACTACTCTGGATTACTGACCCCTGCCTGCCCTGACCCTGAGCCTGGCTGCCGTTCTGTACCTTACGGGCACTGCTCTGGATTACTGACCCCTGCCTGCCCTGACCCTGAGCCTGGCTGCCGTTCTGTACCTTACGGGCACTGCTCTGGATTACTGACCCCTGCCTGCCCTGACCCTGAGCCTGGCTGCCGTTCTGTACCTTACGGGCACTGCTCTGGATTACTGACCCCTGCCTGCCCTGACCCTGAGCCTGGCTGCCGTTCTGTACCTTACGGGCACGGCTCTGGATTACTGACCCCTGCCTGCCCTGACCCTGAGCCCTGCTGCCGTTCTGTACCTTACGGGCACGGCTCTGGATTACTGACCCCTGCCTGCCCTGGCCCGGCTCACTGCTCTGGATTACTGACCCCTGCCTGCCCTGAGCCTGGCTGCCGGACACTGCTCTGGATTACTGCCTGCTGCCTGGCTGCTGTTCTGTACCTTACAGACTCTGCCCTGAATTACTGACCCTGCCTGCTCTTGATCTGTTATTTGCCTGCCCCGTTTAATAAATAAACATTTGTTAATTAGAACTGTCTGCATCTGGGTCTTATCCTGAGGTCTGATACTGTCAGTGTCACAGCTGTTGAAGGAGGAGGACCGAGGTGCAACGTGGTTAGCATACATTTTCTCTTTTATTCGAAATAACGGCAACAAAAAAATAAACAATACAAAACAAATCGTGAAGCCTAAGGCTATGTGCCATCAAACAAAGTTACCTTCACACAAACACAGGTGGGGAAAAGGGTACCTAAGTATGGTTCCCAATCAGAGACAACGGTAGACAGCTGTCCCTGATTGAGAACCATACCCGGCCAAAACATAGAAATAGAAACACAAAACGTAGAATGCCCACCCCAACTCACGCCCTGACCAAACCAAAATAGAGACATAAAAAGGATCTCTAAGGTCAGGGCGTGACAGTCAGGACATTTTTATTCAACATGTAATTTACTCGCTTGAAAAGGTTGGTTGGAAACCTGGTTAATGACAGAATGTGCACTAATGTATGATAGCTCAGTCACTACAAAGGATGTACTGTACATTACATTAAAAGTCAAATTACATCATAATCCCCATTTAGTGCACAACTCTTAACCACAGCCATAGGGAGTGATTTGAGATGCAGCCAGCATGATTCTTTTTTTGTCTTTAGAACGAGGTTCTCGATGGAAACTCCATGTCAGACACCTGTGTCCTGGGTGCCAATATTGATGTGGAAGCCCTTGTCATACAGAATGACCTTTCCCACTTGGCCATCCTCTGGCCGCATATAGAGGACAATATAGTCCTTCACCACCAGCCATCTATAGTATAATGCACACGCACAAATATACACACACAAACACATGTGCACATGTGCACACACTGACATACACACATACATAAATGCGCACACACACACACACACACACACACACACACACACACACACACACACACACACACACACACACACACACACACACACACACACACACACACACACACACACACACACACACACACACACACACACACACACACACACACACACACACACACACACACACACACTGTTGGAGCCCCACCAGTAACACACAGGGAAAGTAATTCCTCCTGACTTCTTCAGGATCAGGCCTTCACTTTAGATATATACACACAACTTCTTAACAACATCTCAGAGAACGGCATCAATCGATGTACTTTGTATGTAAGGGCTCACGTAACAAAAATGCACACCGTCAGTGTGAAACACTGCACTACGACAAACGACTGTCATTGTACCATTATTGACTTTATCCCCAAATGCTATACTTGCAAAAGGAAGTAAGCATTCATCTTTTCAATGTTGAAATTAGGTGAAGACACTCTTACATTCCTTTTGGTCCCAGGTCCTGGATAAAGGAACTGATCTCACTGATCACTAAGAACTCCATCTGAAACATATACCAGAAACCAAGTATAGCTTTTTAAGGCTTAATTATGCTTTATAACCCTTTCTAAAGTCCTACATAGATGCTTCACAATCTCATTTAAACAAGGGTGATATAACATGTCCTTACATTTTCCGCCTTACAGTATAACTTTACTTATTCGTTATTTGTGAAAAAGCTATGTAGGCATTATTACATTTACATTTCAGTCATTTAGTAGACGCTCTTAGTCAAAGTGACCAATTAAGGTTAAGTGCCTTGCTCAAAGGCATATCGACAGATTTTCGCCTAGTCTGCTCGGGAATTCGAACCAGCGACCTTTAGATTACTGGCCCAAACGCTCTTGACCTCTATTTCATAAATGTGCTTTTCTTATTCAATAGTCTGTGAGTAGTACATTGTTCTAAATGTAATTCCAGGAAATTTGGTATCTATATCCATTTGTGATTTGAAGTGTATTGCGTGCAATCTTTGAAGGCAAAATCACTGTAGCTAAAGATGCTTGCACTGCACTTATGTATCATTATCTTAATGTGTCACCCTCATCATTTTCATACTGGATAATGGATATTAGTGGCCATTTTAGTTCTTTAAGTGATAGTTTCCTTCCTTCCACCTGCTGTGCATCATCTCATTAACGCAACTCATTCTCCATCACACACCTCAATGAGGTGACTCCACTCTTCTTGGGGTGTAACACACAGAATAGAGCTCTGGAAGGGAAAATGTTATTATTATACCACTAATTATAAGGTAGTTCTATAAGGAATCAATCACCTCCTATGATTATATCTGGCATAATTCCTGTGAAGATTTACAAGATATTCCATCGGCAAATAACTCTCCGTAGCAGGTTCTCTTCAGGATGTTTCTGATATAGTTCTCCAACTGAAACTATTGGGATAAAGTCAAGTGAAGGAGTTGTCCAGATAACCAGAATGAACAGAAACTTTTTTTATAGGCATATGTATGATACAGACAGATATATGGAGGCCCAGCCCCCGAAGTGACTCTTATCAACTGTATACTCCCGAGTGGCGCGGCGGTCTAAGGCACTGCATTTCCGTGCAAGTAGTGTCACTACAGTTCCTGGTTTGAATCCAGGCACTATCACGTCCTTCCATGATTGGGAGTCCCATAGGTCAGCTCACAATTAGCCTGGGTTTGGCCGGGGTGGCAGGGTAGCCTAGTGGTTAGAGCATTGGACTAGTAACCAAAAGGTTGCAAGTTCAAATCCCAGAGCTGACAAGGTGCAAATCTGTCATTCTGCCCCTGAACAGGCAGTTAACCCACCGTTCCTAGGCCGTCATTGAAAATAAGAATTTGTTCTTAACTGACTTGCCTAGTAAAATAAAGGTAAAATAAAAAAATTCTGAGTGGAAGTTAACTCAACCGTAATGCTATTGGTCAACAACTCAGATTTGGAATTTAAACACAGTCAAAAGGTTATAAAAGGGTCTTAGATTCATTGTTTCTTTCTCTTCTTTTGTTCCTGACCTGCGCTGGTGAGATACACTCTTTCTTTCTCTCTCCACCCCAGGGACTCTTGAGGCATGGCCTTTCAGGCTATGACTTCTCTCTCTCTTTCCCTCTCTGACCATGCCTAGAATAATGCCTTGTAATGCTTGTTAATGCTTTGTAACTTAAGCTTTATAGCGTGTATGTGATTTCATACCCAAGACGACTCGAAGCTGTAAACCACTGCCAAAGGGGCTTCTTACAAAGTATAGACTCAGGGGTGTGAATACTTATGAAAATTAGATATTTCTAAATGTAATTTGCAAATTTGTCTAAAAACATGTTTTTACTTTGTCATTATCTAGTGTAGCTCCCTTCAGTAACCACGAGCACAACCGTTCCTTGATTTTAACTGGCGGCTTTATTCTGTAGTTTTAGTCAGAATTATCACCTTCCGTGAGAACTATAAAGTAAATGAAAAATACAGTTAAGCACACTCTTACAACCTTATCTTATTAGCTTGGTATAACTCTGAAGTGCTTACATACACAACAGTTTAACCAGTGTTATAACGGGTTCAGATTAAACACATGAATAAAGGAAAAAATACCTCATTGGCTGCTTATTACAGAAGGGAGGAAATCAAACTTCACACGTATTATTCCTGGCATGAATTCACACTTCATCCTAACATACACTCTTCAACCTTTATGCACTACGGGTGAACCACACATGTTCTTCATGCCAAGGAAAGTCTGGACCTGTGAACCAGTTGGAAGCCATGAGCTGTTCTGATGTGAGACCTCTGGAAGCATGATCCGCAGGATTCTCTTCAGAGGTCACATATCTCCATTGTTCGGGATCTGTGCTTTGCTTAATGCGTTGAATACGGTTAGCTACAAAGACGTGGAATCTTCTGGCTTCATTGTTGATGTAGCCAAGAACTACCTTCGAGTCTGTCCAGAAGTATTCCTGTAGACGTTGTATCTTTAGCTCCTTTTTGAGCATGTCACTTGTTCGAACAGCTACCACCGCTGCTGAAAGTTCCAGTCGTGGTATGATCGTAACCTTGGAGGGGGCGACTCTCGACTTCCCCATAACTAGGGAGCAATGAACTTCTCCTGCGGTGCTGATTGTTCTGAGGTATGAGCACTCTCCATAACCTGAGGTACCAGCGTCGGAGAAGTGATGGAGCTCATAACTCTGCACCTCCTTGAAACTTGATGGCAAGTAGCTTCATTGGATCCTTACTTCAGACAAGTTTTGTAGACCTTGGAGCCAGAATTCCCACTGGGAACGTAGGTCATCTGGAAGGGGGTCATCCCAGTCGATTTTGCCACGACACATCCGATGCAAGATCTGCTTCCCCGCCAGGACAAAGGGTGCCACAAACCCAAGCGGTTCAGCGACCAGGAGATGAAGCTGCGCCGAACAAGTGGACCTTCATACGATACACTGAGGGTTAAGACTCTAGATCTCCGTTCTCCCACCAAAGGAACCGTAGATAATCTTGGTCTTCTGCTTTCAAATGAAACTGGTGGAACATGCGCTCTACGTCACACATGATTGCAACTGGACCCTTACGAAAACGACAAAGGACGCCCAGCAATGTGTTTGTCAACTCTGGACCGGTAAGGAGATGATCATTCAAGGACGTCTCTCGAAACTTAGCTGAGCAGTCAAAGACGACTCGTATCTTCCCAGGCTTTTGTGGGTGATAAACCCCATGGTGCGGGATGTACCATGCTGGATGCTTGTTAATTTCCTCTTTAGAGACCTTCTCAGCATCTCCACAAGCTATAGTCTCTTCCATGAATGCTGTGTAGTCCTTGTAGTACTGCTTGTCTCTCCTTAGCCTCCTTTCCAGGCACTTGAGTCGGTGAACTGCACATGTTTTATTGTTCGGCAGATTGGGTCTTTCTTCCTTATACGGCAGCGGCATCTCATAATGTCCATTGTCCTTACGTCTGATGCCCTCTTTCATTTTCTTCAGGAACCGGATATCCTCTTGAGATATGAGGTCCTCTTCTGCAGCTCTCTCGTTGAAGTCAGATTCAAGCGTCTTGATAATGTCCAGTGTTGTGATTACCTCTCTCACACGTGTTCTACAAACATAGTGTACTTGATTTGTGAGGTTGGAAGAAGATTGAAGGCTTGGCATCACCTGTCTAACGATAACCCGATGACTCACTCCAATAGGGTCGCCATAGTCGATACATGGATTTCCATAGCCGACTATGCTCCAGCCAAGATCTGTTCTCTGAGCAAAAGGCTGATTTCCCTTACCAGACACAATTTCTCTTGGAAGGAGAGCCTGGGAGCAGTTGTAGCCAATCAAGAGACCGACATCACAGCTCTGTTGAGGAGCAATCTCCTCTGCAATGTGTTTAAGATGAGACCATGCTCTTGCAGTCTCTGGAGTAGGAATATGATCTCTGTTTGCAGGAATAAACTCTCTCGAGTAGGTCGTTGGCAGAGGGATTTTCTTCTCCAAGTAAAGCCCTCTAACCTGCAAACCAGACAGCTTCTGGCAGGGCACAATGGTATTCCTTGAAGCCATTGTAGAGAGTTTCAGTTGGACTGGCTCCTTCCTTGTATTGAGAGCCTTTGTTGTCTCTTCAAGGATAAAAGTGGTGTCGCTCTGGGTGTCAAGAAGTGCATACACAAGAACTTCACGATCTGGCCCACTTGTGGTTGACACCCATACTGGAATGATTGTGGAGGTGTGAGTGTTGTTAATGTCCCTTACGACTCTGTTAGATATGGCCTCACTTGACGCTCTTGTCCCCTTATCTTGTGGGGTCTTCCTATCCCTTAACCTTTCTTTAGTACGATCTTCGTGCAGGCAGGATGGATGCCTCCTCTGACACGTGTCGCAGGTGTTCCTGTTATCACAATCTTTTGAGCGATGCCCAGGCCTTAAACAGCCAAAGCACAATTTATTCTCTTGAACAAACTTCTGTCGCTCTGCGGTGGGCTTATCCATGAACTTCCAGCATTTGTGGAGACTGTGACCTGACTTCTCACAGAAGACACAACTAGTAACAGTATCTTTCTCATCAGAGTTAGTTGCTAATACCCTTGCTCCGGGGCTTTGAATCCTTGGCGTCTTAGGTTTTCCATCTTTGCTTGGTTTCAAAGCATGAAGGGATGTCACAGGATTGCAAGCGATCTTTGCTTCTCTCGTGAGAAACTTCACAAACTGACTGAAGCTTGGAAAGATCTCAGTTTCTTCTAAGATGTCTATGACCTTTCTATTCCATCTTGAAGTTAGCCAATCTGGAAGTTTAGCGAGGATCGTTTGGTTTTCATTACAGTCATTAAGCACCTCCAGGCCCTTATTCTGAGACATAGCAGCCTCACAGCTGCGAAGAAAGTCTACAAGGTCTCTAAGTTCAAGACTGTCCTTGGATCCTATCTTAGGCCATGCATTGAGCTTATCTCTGAAGGACTTGGCGATGAGGAATTTGTTTCTGTACCTTTCTTCAAGAATGGTCCATGCAGCATAGTAGGCTGACTCTGTTCCTAACATAAAGTAACTTTCAATGGCTTTCTTGGCAGGCCCACCAATATATTTTCTCAAGTAATATATCTTCTCAGTTGCTGGTATGTTCTTCCTGTCTATCAGAGTCTGAAAAGAGACCTTCCAGTCAGTGAACGAGAGTGGTTCTCCATTGAATGTTACTGGTTCTGGTATGGGGAGGCGGCTTTCACTGATTGATTCCGCTAGTAACCTGAACATGGTCTTGGTGCCATCTTCTTGCTGTGTGCTTGTCACAACATGTTGTGGTGAGAGACTGTGAAATGAGCCACTTCTGTGCATGACTTCTTTCACAGATTTGCAGTTAGAGAGTAGTTCTCTCTTCTCGTCCTCTGAGTTTTCAGGAACTGTGTTTTTGTTCTATCAATAGGACCTTGTTTCCATTGCTGGTATTGGTCACCACCTCAGCAAACCAATCAATGGGCAGCGCTCTGCTATCGCCAGGTGGAGAAATTAAAAATAAACCCCAGATAATCCCTCAGTTAAAAGGTTATGCGGAGCGATAAAAACTATTTTGTTAATTTATTTACTTGCTGCACTGCCGAGATAAAGAAAAGGAACAATTAGTGAATTCTAAGGTGAGAGATTTTGAAAAGGGCAATGACATTGGGTTAATATTTTATAAGGCTTGATTGGCAGAGGCCTGGAGAGGGGAAGCTTTGTTTACACACGTAACGATTCACTCGCTTGTTTTGGCCGACCGGGTGGAAATTTATCTAACGCACATAAAATTGACCCAGACTGTGGCCTACATTGATAACCTAATCTGATGTCACTGTTAGATGATTTGTAAGGAACAATTTGCTTACTTGGAGATAAAGACACCGTGCTCTGGTTTATATTGATTTCTAGACGATCATAATCACTACATTTAATGTCATTTGCGGTAAGAATAATAATCACATCATTCACCGTAACAAGATCCTGTTCATTCGTAGCTGTTGTCGACTGGAACAGTCTGATAGGGCGGAGGTATTGCTCCATGCGATCTGAAAGACTGATGTGATATCTGATGTGTTGTTATTATACAGGATCACCTCATGTCTGCTTTCTTATAAAGGGGAGTGGCAACAATCATTTTATTATCGGCCTTTTATTGCGTTGTTGCATAGAAATTGGACTCGCACGGCGAAGTGAATAGTTCAGCCTTGTGTAATCTGATTGCCTGGGCAGCGAAGTGTGTTGGATAGTATCAGGTTCCGTGACGTTCGCTGTTTGGTCAACACAGACCCAGTCCATTAAAGAAAGTGTGGTGGTTCAAGGAAAGTTGAGCCACTATTTTCTTTTCACCATGGAAGCAAAACTGACGAAGGAATTGAGAATTCCTCGATTCGTAACATATATTTCTGGCCCACGCCCCTGGGGTTGGTGGTGTCCTATTTCATTTCCTGAATTGAAGCCAGAGATACAGTATGAGATTTCACTGATTATGGAGCAAACACAAAAGGAGGAGTGGCTTGTATTGATGCTTAAAGGGTTTATTATTGGACCCAAATTAAAGGGACACTTCACCCACATTACAAAATGACTTACATCGCCTTCAGAGAGTATTCATACGCCAAGACTTATTCCACATTTTGCTGTGTTACAGCCTGAATTCAAAATGGATTAATTACATTTCCCATTCATCTACACACAATACCCCATATTGAAAAAGTGAAAACATGTTTTTAGACAATTTATCACATTTGTGCATTTTAAATACAGAAATATCTACTTTACATAAGTACACAGAGTCAATACTTCGTAGAAGCACCTTTGGCGGCGATTGTGTTAGATGTGTGATGAGCTGTACCTGGTTTTCTCCAGCCATAGCGCATTGCATTCAGGCCAAAGAGTTACATTTTGTCTTATCAGACCACATAATATTTTGCCGTACGATCTCTGAGTCTGTAATGTGCCTTTTTGCAAACTCCAGGCATGCTGCCGTGGGCCTTTTTCTCAGGAGTGGCTTCCGTCTGGCCACTGTCCCATAAAGCCCAGATTGGTGAAGTGCTGTAGAGACAGTTGTCCTTCTGGCAGGCTCTACCATCTCAGCCAAGGAACTCTGTAGTTCTGTCAGAGTGGTCGTTGGGTTCTTGTTCACCTCCCTCACCTCCCTCACCAAGGTCCGTCTTGCCCGGTTGATACGTTTGGTTGGACGGCCAACTCTAGGTCTGGGGTAGTTCCATATTTCTTCCATTTCCCAATGATGGAGACCACTGTGCTCTTGCAAACTTTCAACACTCTAGAAATTGTTTTATACCCTTCCCCAGATAGGTGCCTCATCACAATTCTACCTCGGAGATCTACCGACTTCATGGTATAGTTTCTGCTCTGACATGCGCTATCGACTGTGGACCTTATATAGACATGTTTTTATTTTCTAAATCATGTCTAAACAATTGAATTGGCCACAGGTTGATTCCAATCCAGTTGTTGTAGTGACATCTCAAGGATGATCAAAGGAAATTGAATGCACCTGAGCTCAATTTGGCATATCAAAGGGGTATGAATACTTATGTAAATTAGATATTTCTGTATTTCATATTCAATATATTAGCAAAATAAAAAAAATAAAAAACCTTTTTTCACCTTGTCGTTATGGGGTATTGTGTGTAGATGGGTGAGAAAAAATGTATTTCATCCATTTTGAATTCAGACTGTAACACAACAAATTGTGGAATAAGTCTACAGTGCCCTGCAAAAGTATTCATCCCCCTTGTCGTTTTTCCTATTTTGTTGCATTACAACCTGTAATTTAAATTGATTTTTATTTGGATTTCATGTAATGGACATACACAAAATAGTCCAAATTAGTGAAGTGAAATTTAAAAAATAACTTGTTTTTAAAAAATCTGAAAAATAAAAAACAGAAAAGAGGTGTGTGCATATGTATTCACCCCCTTTGATATGAAGCACCTAAATAAGATCTGGTGCAACAAATTACCTTCAGAAGTCACATAGATTGCACACAGGTGGACTTTATTAAACAAATTAAGTGTCACATGATCTGTCACATGATCTCAGTCTATATACACCTGTTATGAAAGGCCCCAGAGTCTGCAACATACACTTGCATTCGCGCCTTGGCAGCATTTGGTTTCTTGAGCACTTCTAGGCGCTCTAACTCTCTGCACTTGTCTTCTAGCGTCCTTCGTCTGGCAGCATTTTCTACCTCTAACTTGACTCGCAGCCTAGCTTCTTCTAAGCTTCTTCGTATATCGTTGTCGGGAATGTCGATTTGACGCAAATTTACATAGACAAGGTTTAGCTCTGTAGAGGTATGGCTAATCTTGTTTAAGAGGTCTTCTAGTAGGTCTTCAGAGCAACAGCCTGTCAGTGACAGTTTTGCTTCCTTTACCAGAGCCTTCCACTTCTCATAGCTGACCCTGAAACGATGTTCGAGCTGTCTCCACCTTTCGTCGCGCAATTCTCTGCCCTTTTCAGTTAACCTGCGGACCCTCTCACCTTTTCGTGGCTCTTGTTGGGCTATCTCGTTAGCAGCCTCTGTATCATCATTCACTGGCCGAAGTGACTCCACACCAGTCTGGGCCTCTTCCTGCTGTTCTGTTTGTTCTGATGAAGGCTCGAAGTTTGTGAGGTGTTGCTGCAGCTGCTCAACTTGACCCACCCCATCTCTATCACCTTTAGTGAAACTACCTCTTTCTGACATTCTAAATCAAGTCAAATCAATTCTAGCTAAGGTTTGGATAAGTGAGTAGGTCATTTATACTCTAATTCACTGTAATTTAAACCTTAGTACGTGGTATAAACATGTATAATGCTTGTAACAAAGGCTTGAACAAACACCTTACCAAACAATTACACTATTAACTTACAGGTGAAAATAGAATTAATAGGTGTACGCTGACCCTTAATGTTTGTAACTATATATTTATTTTTAGTAAGTATCAAATAATATTTTTCAGTAATACACATACCAGCGATACATTAAGATAGAAAGAGCAAATGCATAATACCAGAGTCTTTATGAAATAGACAACTATCTCCAGTCCTTACGAATTGTAATCTTAAAGTCTCTTATTAGCTGTTCACAAGGCTAGGACCACCTTCAAACACCTTGACTTGTACTTCCGTGTCTGACTTTCCTGTTAGTCTTGACCTTATGTTGCCTCACGATGCTTCCTTATGTGGAGATTTTCTTCTTAGTTTGCAGGTAGGTGCAAAACTCTTATCTGGCAGATGACAGGGTCTACCAGGATTTGGGAATCTTGTAGACGTTTTACAGCTGGATGAGATTCTTCTTTCTCTCTTGCTCGTGAAGAGCATTGAGTTCTCACTGTAGCTCCCTTCAGTAACCACGAGCACAACCGTTCCTTGATTTTAACTGGCGGCTTTATTCTGTAGTTTTAGTCAGAATTATCACCTTCTGTGAGAACTATAAAGTAAATGAAAAATACAGTTAAGCACACTCTTACAACCTTATCTTACGAGTGACTTATTAGCTTGGTATAACTCTGAAGTGCTTACATAACAGTTTAACCGGCGTTATAACGGGTTCAGATTAAACACATGAATAAAGGAAAAAATACCTCATTGGCTGCTTATTACAGAAGGGAGGAAATCAAACTTCACACTTATTATTCCTGGCATGAATTCACACTTCATCCTAACATACTCTTCAACCTTTATGAACTACACCTGATGATATGAAAACTTAGCTAACGCAGCGCAGGATTGCCTTCCCTCCAAAAGTGTGTTGCTACAATAAGGATCCCCGTTACAACAGTATTAGCTACGTAGTTCCGCTTGTATTATCATTTCCCCCGCACAGCGGACACGTAAACAATTCAAACAAAAGACAACGACATAACCTGTAAGTCTAACTGTCAGTTACATCTAGGTCATCCATTGTGATTTCAGGCTGTAACACAACAAAATGTGTAATAAGTCAATGAGTATGAATACTATCTGAAGGCACTGCATTCACAGGAGTATATCTTCATCTAAAATGTGTACTACTGCTAACCCTAAAACTAACTATAAACCTAACTGTTTTTTCCTCAGATTTCAAGTTATCACCTTGGACCTAGCGGGGAAAGCTGACTCTGTATGGTGGTGTGATGTCCAATCAAGTCTTACTAACTTCCAGACGTGTTGGATTGGCTGTTGATGCAAGCATTACCTAGATGCTGTGGGCTTGCTAAACACCCATCAAGCGTTCATCGCTTTTAGGGCTCCCGAGTGGCGCAGCAGTCTAAGGCACTGCATCTCAGTGCAAGAGGCATCACTGCAGCACCTGCTTTGAATCCAGGCTGCATCACATCTGGCCGTGATTGGGAGTCCCATAGGGCGGAGCACAATTGGCCCAGAGTAATCTGGGATAGGCCGTCATTGTAAATAACAATTTGTTCTTAACTGACTTGTCTAGTTAAATAAAGGCTACATTAAAAAAATATATATATATATTGAATGTAAACAGTCTGTTATGTAGAGCTTATGTAGGCTTATTCTAGTAATCTATGGGGTATATTTCTTCTCGTTATCAGGTCATCATCTATTCTTCTCTCATGGCTTACCGGCATATACTGTTAGACGTAAGCTTCAGCTCAAATACTCCACATTGTAGACCTAGGTTTTAGATGATCATGTCACTCTCACTGTGCATGCTGCAGATGCATCAGCTACTTCTGAGCAGTATCAGTAGTGACATTAGGCTATTTGGATAGTACGTAGCTACCGGTTAGTTGCGGATTTGGGGGGGTTTGTGATGACATGTCATGGCTGAGATGTGCCGCTCTGCAGCAGGCTATTGTCTGCTCTTTTCGCTGTACGATGTTTTCTGTTAAATAACCATGTATAGCTTTTTTATTTAACATTACAGTTACGCAAAGGCAGCCTTTCTTTATCATGGTAGCAGGGATTCTGGTCATCTAGGCTGTCAGGACCCTTTAGAGTGTTGTCTGCTCAGGAATCCATCTGTACGCCTCCTCTTCATGGCCTAAGTAGAAGTGACCAACAACCTTTCTCATTAGCACACGTTTGAGGCAATGATATTGGGTTTACATTACGCTATGCCAGAGGCGGTCATATAATGGCTTTATGGGTTATTCAGTCTGAAATGCACTTAATGTTACATTCCCTTAATCTAGCATGATCTCTCAAGTTCAGATTGCATTATGGATACTCACATGTTAACAGTACTCTTATACCCTCAGAGATGATTTGATTTATTAAAACCTGTTGCGACTCTAGGGGCAGTATTTTCATTTATGGAAAAAAAAGTTCCAGTTTTAAACAGGATATTTTGTCAGGACAAGATGCTAGAATATGCATATAATTGACAGCTTTGGATAGAAAACACTCTAACGTTTCCAAAACTGTAAAGATATTGTCTGTGAGTATAACAGAACTGATGTTGCAGGCAAAGCCTGAGAAAAATCCAATCCGGAAGTGCTCCATATTTTGAAAGCGCTGCGTTCCAATGAGTCCCTATTGAGCTGTGTATGTGCTATCAACCAGGTTACGCTTTCTACGTATTCCCCAAGGTGTCTACAGCATTGTGACGTAGTTTTACGCATTTATGTTGAAGAATAGCCGTAGGCGGCTACATTACATAAGTGGTCACCTGATGTCTCCCAGGGTGACTCTCGCGTAAAATACAGAGGTAGCCATTACTCCAATTGGTCCTACTGAAAAATGAATTGTCCCGACGGATATATTATCGAATAGATATTTGAAAAACACCTTGAGGATTGATTATAAACAACGTTTGCCATGTTTCTGTCGATATTATGGAGCTAATTTGGAATATTTTTCGCCGTTTTCGTGACTGCAATTTCCGGACAATTTCTCAGCCAAACGTGAAAAACAGAGCTATTTCGCCTACAAAAATAATATTTTGGGAAAAAAAGAACTTTGGCTATCTACGTGAGAGTCTCGTGAGTGAAAACATCCGAAGTTGATCAAAGGTAAACGATTTAATTTGAATGCTTTTCTGATTTTCGTGACAAGGTTGCCTGCTGCTAGCAAGGCATAATGCTATGCTAGGCTATCGATAAACTTACACAAATGCTTGTCTAGCTTTGGCTGTAAAGCATATTTTGAAAATCTGAGATGACAGGGTGATTAACAGAAGGCTAAGCTGTGTCTCAATATATTTCATTTGTGATTTTCATGAATAGGAATATTTTCTAGGGATATTGATGTCCGTTGCGTTATGCTAATTAGTTTCAGGCGATGATTACGATCCCGCATGCGGGATGGGGAGTCAGTAGAGGTTTTAAGATCCCCATTAGCCGATGCCAATGGCGACAGCTAGTCTTACGTTACAGGCAAAATACTTTGACATTTAATACATTACATTGCAATACAATACATTTAAAAACATGAACATGTGTGTGCATCCATCAGTTACATTCATGTTATTACGGACAGACCTCCCATCAACCATTAACAATGGAACATTAACCATTAACAATGGAACATCAGTTGTAACATCATTTGTAATCATACCATTTACAACTCCCCACCAACTACCGGATCTCACCCTCTTTTCATGCTAATCCAATCCATCGAACAAGTATACGTTAAATGGGAATTTAACCCTCGGGTATCTGGGATTGTTTCCATGTCCGAGGCATTTCTGAGGAATTTCTAGGGCAATGAGATGTGTTTCACACATAATTGCCCAGGAAGAGGGCAGGGGGCGGGGCTGGGAGGGAGATCTAAATATAAAATTGACTCCTGCTTTGTGGCTCTATGTTATACTGATTGCAATATACAGCACACCCTGCGTGCTGCTGCAGCATTCTGTGGCACGTCATTTAATTCTCAGCCATTTCTTCTGTTACTGCAAGTTATTGCAAGTTTGACCCCTAGAGGACATCTTTGAAAAGCATTTGATAGTATTCCGTATTGGCATTACCATAGAATTTAAAACCTTTTTTGTAATAACATAGTATATGGGATTGATTTTAAGAAATTTGGCTTAATTAATATGATTAATATTATAGTGTTTCTATTCAGAGAAAAACGAAACCCTCAGGGTTTCCGTTAGGATGGAATGGAGTAGGTTACAGGATTGGAGGATTCTAAATAGTTTGCCTTCATTAGACAACTTTGTGATATTTATTTCCATAGTAATTTGTTATGAATCCATAACTAAATCAACATGTGCATTTTGAAAGTCTTTTTTTAATCATTATTTTTAATAACAAAATGTGTTTATTTGTTTATTAGGCTACTGTGCAGTCTACAATACATACTGTAGTAAACATGGGAAAGTGCCTACTTCCTTACATAAGGGAGAGCAGGCCATGTCTGTACTACAGAATGCAGGGCACACGGGAGACCCGTGTTATTTCATAGTTGTGATGTCTTCACTATTATTCCACAATGTAGAAATTAGTAAAAAATTAAGTAAAATCCTGGAATGAGTAGGTGTCCAAACATTTTACTGGTAACGTTACTTGCTTAATTAATTCTAGTAATATTATGGTGTTTCTATTCCATGAAAATGAAAAACATTCTGGGTTTCCGTTAGGATGGAACAGAAAATATGGAGCTGTACAAAGTGACGCTCATAAGAGGTTTTAGGTTGTGGTTAATATAGTATTTATAGGACTATTTCTCTCTATACGATTTGTATTTCATATACCTTTGACTATTGGATGTTATTATAGGCACTTTAGTATTGCCAGTGTAAGAGTATAGCTTCTGTCCCTCTCCTCGCCCCTACCTTGGCTCGAACCGGGAACACCATCGAAGCACCCATCGAAGCATCGTTACCCATCGCTCCACAAATGCTGTGGCCCTTGCAGAGCAAGGGGAACAACTACTCCAAGTCTCAGAGCGAGTGACATTTGAAACGCTATTAGCGCGCACCCCGCTAACTAGCTATCCATTTCACATCGGTTACACCAGCCTAATCTTGGGAGTTGATAGGCTTGAAGTCATAAACAGCGCAATGCTTGAATAATTGCGAAGAGCTGCTGGCAAAATGCACGAAAGTGCTGTTTGAATGAATGCTTACGAGCCTGCTGGTGCCTACCATCGCTCAGTCAGACTGCTCTATCAAATCATAGACTTAATTATAACATGATAACACACAGAAATACGAGCCTTTGGTCATTAATATGGTCAAATCCGGAAACTATAATTTCGAAAACAAAACGTTTATTCTTTCAGTGAAATGTGGAACTGTTCCGTATTTTATCTAACGGGTGGCATCCATAAATCTAAATATTGCTGTTGCATTGTACAACCTTCAATTTTATGTCATAATTCCGTAAAATTCTGGCAAATTAGTTCGCAACGAGCCAGACGGCCCAAACTGTTGCATATACCCTGACTCTGCGTGCAATGAACACAAGAGAAGTGACACAATTTCACCTGGTTAATATTGCCTGCTAACCTGGATTTATTTTAGCTAAATATGCAGGTTTAAAAATATATACTTCTGTGTATTGATTTTAAGAAAGACATTGATGTTTATGGTTAGGTACAGTCGTGTGTCAGACTCTGACCATTATTTGAGTTGTTTGTTTCTATGTTTTGTTTGGTCAGGGTGTGATATGAGTGTGCATTCTATGTTGCATGTCTAGTTAGTCTGTTTCTATGTGTTTTGGCCTGATATGGTTCTCAATCAGTGGCAGGTGTTTGTCGTTGTCTCTGATTAGGAACCATATTTTGTGGTTCGTGGGTTATTGTCTATGTGATGTTGCATGTTAGCACTCAGTTTCGATAGCGTTCATGTTCGTTTTGTTATTTTGTTTGTTTGTTAGGTGTACTTTGTGTTTTTTCGTCATTCATTAAAAGTATGTATTCACACCACTCTGCACTTTGGTCTCCTCACTACGACGATCGTGACATCGTGCAACGATTGTGCTTTTTTCGCAAATGCAGTTTTGTTAAATCATCCCCCGTTTGGCGAAGTTGGCTGTCTTTGTTAGGAAGAAATAGTCTTCACACAGTTCGCAACGAGCCAGGCGGCCCAAACTGCTGCATATTCCCTGACTCTGTAGCAAGAGAAGTGACACAATTTACCTAGTGAAAATAAATTAATGTTAGCAGGCAATATTAACTAAATATGCAGGTTAAAAAATATATACTTGTGTATTGATTTTAAGAAAGGCATTGATGTTTATGATTAGGTACACGTTGGAGCAATGACAGTCCTTTTTCGTGAACGCGCACCGCATTGATTATATGCAATGCAGGACACGCTATATAAACTAGTAATATCATCAACCATGTGTAGTGAACTTGTGATTGTGATTGATTGATTAATTGTTTTTTATAAGTTTAATGCTAGCTAGCAACTTACCTTGGCTTCTTACTGCATTCGCGTAACAGGCAGGATCCTCGTGAGGCAGGTGTTTAGAGCGTTGAACTAGTTAACTGAAAGATTGAACCCCCGAGCTGACAAGGTAATAATCTGTCGTTCTGCCCCTGAACAAGGCAGTTAACCCACCGTTCCTAGGCCGTCATTGCAAATAAGAATGTGTTCTTAACTGACTTGCCTAGTTAAATAAAGGTGTTAAAAAAATAATAATAATAAATTGGCCAAATCGGTGTCCAAAAATACAGATTTCCGACTGTTATGAAAACTTGAAGTCGGCCCTAATTAATCGACCATTCCGATTAATCGGTCGACCTCTAGGTTCAGGTACACTCCGATAGGTGTCACATCTTCTATTGACATTATCTTCTATTGTTTGTCCTCATGTGTTTGTTTTTCAGCATGAAGTACTCTGTAGCCACTTAGTGTGGACACCAGGTCAAACCACACACACACAATAACAGTCTCTCTTCTTCACTTCCTCCCTCTCCCCCTTCTCCCTAAATCCTCTAGGTTATATCAGCTGTTTTGGTGAACCCCTCCCGTATCTGAACTGGCTGACACAGAGGGCACAGCATGATCATAGGTGTGATGTCACTTGGTCGGGTCAACAGGAAGTATTATTAAAGAGATGCTTTACATTGAAATACAGACAGAGACGTAGTTAATGATCCAAGGTCAGTTTTACATTTCACCTCCTGATGACTGACCGTGTTAGAATAAAACAAGGCTTAATCATGCTCTCTCTCTCTATCCATCTGTCACTTGTCTGCAGGTATGTTTTGATGTGAGGAAGCCAGCCCCGTCATCGCCACCTCACCCTCTCTTAAGATAACCTTCGGGCCAACTGGGGCCCCAAGGCTGGTTAGGAGACACCGCAATTGTGATGAACTGAGAGAATATTAGGGTAGCACTGTAATTCATTAATCATATGGTGTCTGCTGCTGTTCTTACCTCTTTCCCTTTCTGTCTTCTACACCTCTCTCCACCTCGTCTTTCTTCCTCGTTTTATATTGCACACCATATGTGCATTGAAGTACAGATTGAACTTGTATTTATAATATAATATTACAATTCTCATAATTATAATGCATTATGTATTTATAACACCAGGATAATGAACTTCTTTCATTAAAGCGTTTCATATTCTCCACTGGTTGAAATTAAGTATCTCATTGAAATACTATCATGTGTCCTCAGATTAATGCAGATGAAGGGAGTTAGATTAGATTTGTTTTTTTCCTGTATATATGAATTACAAATCAATCATGTTTCTAGTCTATTGCATAGTTACAATGTGTAATCATTGATGTCCCAGGAGCAGGAGTGGTAAACACTGTTGAAGTGTATAATTGTTATACATACTTGCAGACACGGCATCATTCAAGTAATGAAGTTTGATATGACTGAAAAGAATGTCTCAGAGATTCATACCTGAACCGCACCTTTATTTTGCCAAGGAAGACTACACGATCAGTGATTACAGGCTACAATGTGGGAACCTCATGAGTGATAATAACTACAGTACATGTATATAGGACTTGCATCCTTGGCACAATAAAGTTATTATATTCTACTCTATCCATAGGCTTCACTAATGCCATTCAGACTTGAAGTTGATACAACAACTATGATAGCTGAGGTTTATAGATTGGTATGAATATTAGTTCAGAATCTAACGTTTAAGGGTCCATACACAGATTGGCTACATACTGTAGCTAGCTACACATCTATAGGCATACAGTTATTTTCATCCTCCACTACACAATAAGCAAGTCAATAGTCAGCTTTGTTACTTCAGCTGCATTGCAAGGCAAGCTTACACAATAGTACATTCAATTTGCAGTAAAAAAAAGAAAAAGCTTGATTCTTTACATCCACTGTTTCATCCACTGTTTCACAAGATGACAGCCTGGTTTGCTGGTTCTCAGGAGTTCCTAAAACAAACAACACAAATTACAAATTCGTTCTCCTTACACTAGCTAGCTGGCTAATGTTAGCTAGTTAGAACTGGCTAAATAGAATTTTTGTAAATTAACTTTATGGCAAAAAAAAGGCACAAATGTTTGTCTCTACATTAACTAACATATTTGGCAGGGTAGCCTAGTGGTTAGAGTGTTGGACTAGTAACCGAAAGGTTCCAAGTTCAAATCCCCAAGCTGACAAGGTACAAATCTGTTGTTCTGCCCCTGAACAGGCAGTTAACCTGCTGTTCCTAGGCCATCATTGAAAATAAGAATTTGTTCTTAACTGACTTGCCTAGTTAAATAAAGGTTAAAATATATTTTAAAAATCCTCTCAATTGTACAGTTTTTACTTGACACGTTATAACTACTTACATCTGCTTCCACCGTAATGTTTTGTCAGACATCTTTGCTGAAGAAGGCCACCAGGGATGGGTGGCTAGTGTCAAATTCATCATTGGAACCACTCAATAAAAACCTTGGGACCCAAATGCATAATGAGTGCTCTAACTCCTCCTTGTGGTGGTCTGGAGCAATGAAGCCGTGCCGCTGGGTACCTCTCAGTCCCGCGGTGCAAGCTTGCGACTTTTAAAGGAGGAACCACTGTAGGGCAACACACCTTTGTTAGTAAAGCTGTCAACCGAACGGGACCAGCTAGCGTATTGTTTAGGGACAATGAGGGGCCATTGGGAGCTGAGAGGAAATATCAGTCAACAAATTGAATGGGCTGGGCGGCTAAAGAAGTTGTGAAAAGTCTTAGGCGGGCAGTTCTTACAGTAGGAATTGTTGTGTAACGGAGATTGATGAGAAATAGCACCTCAATCGCTCTCATACACAACAATACATTTACTGTCTAAGCAAGCGCTTCCCAAACTTGGTCCTGGGGACCCCAAGAGGTGCCCTAGCACTACACAGTTGGTTCAAATAATCAAAGTTTGATGAAGAGTTCATTATTTAAATCAGCTGTCTAGTACTAGGGTAAAAAACAAAATGGGGACCCCAGGATCGAGTTTGGGAAATGCTGGTCTAAGCATTACCTTGCACAACCAAAACCACCCTCCTCATCTCAAAGTACTGTCTGTAAACCTCCCTCAACCCATTGACTTTGACAGATCATTATTTTCAATAGTAGCCCTAAGCAGGGGCTTTTTGTAGACATGTCTTTGTGTTGTGCTGAGAATCTGCATAGAGAACAATGAGGTTGTTGTGTCATTACTGTTGTAGTCTTGATTTTATACCTTTCAGTGTCCCTTGCTGGTTTCTGTTACACAATCTTGTTGTGCTCCATAACCACTTTAGGGTGATTTTCAGCAGGGCACTGCATAATGACTGAATAACATGAGTTAGAGGTTAGAGAAAATGTTTTTTTTTACATTTAAAAAAAAGCTAATTGTTTACATAGTCTGGATAGAAGGTACTTTGTGGTCCTGAGGCTACCTCTAACAACCTGTAACCCCTGTCATGACGTTGGCCTGGGGGTAGGTTTATGACAGTCATAAATACCTCTTCCCCCATTTTCCTCTCTCTACCCTACTGAGGTTACATTTGCAAAACCCTTGGTTAACATAGATTTTTAATGAATTTATTTGCAAATTATGGTGGAAAATAAGTATTTGGTCACCTACAAACAAGCAAGATTTCTGGCTCTCACAGACCTGTAACGTCTTCTTTAAGAGGCTCCTCTGTCCTCCACTTGTTACCGGTATTAATGGCACCTGTTTGAACTTGTTATCAGTATAAAATACACCTGTCCACAACCTCAAACATTCACACTCCAAACTCCACTATGGCCAAGACCAAAGAGCTGTCAAAGGACACCAGAAACAAAATTGTAGACCTGCACCAGGCTGGGAAGACTGAATCTGCAATAGGAAAGCAGCTTGGTTTGAAGAAATCAACTGTGGGAGCAATTATTAGGAAATGGAAGACATACAAGACCACTGATAATCTCCCACGATCTGGGGGTCCACGCTAAGATCTCACCCTGTGGGGTCAAAATGATCCCAAGAACGGTGAGCAAATATCCCAGAACCAAACGGGGGGACCTAGTGAATGACCTGCAGAGAGCTGGGACCAAAGTAACAAAGCCTACCATCAGTAACACACTACACCGCCAG
The DNA here is from genome assembly GCF_018296145.1 of Oncorhynchus tshawytscha. Taxonomy (NCBI): domain Eukaryota; kingdom Metazoa; phylum Chordata; class Actinopteri; order Salmoniformes; family Salmonidae; genus Oncorhynchus; species Oncorhynchus tshawytscha. Next base: position 2,966,264 of record NC_056454.1, on the reverse strand, counting down.
GGACTCAAATCCTGCAGTGCCAGATGTGTCCCCCTGCTTAAGCCAGTACATGTCCAGGCCCGTCTGAAGTTTGCTAGAGAGCATTTGGATGAACCAGAAGAAGATTGGGAGAATGTCATATGGTCAGATGAAACGAAAATATAACTTTTTGGTAAAAACTCAACTCGTCGTGTTTGGAGGACAAAGAATGCTGAGTTGCATCCAAAGAACACCATACCTACTGTGAAGCATGGGGGTGGAAACATCATGCTTTGGGGCTGTTCTTCTGCAAAGGGACCAGGACGACTGAAAGGAAAGAATGAATGGGGCCATGTATCGTGAGATTTTGAGTGAAAACCTCCTTCCATCAGCATAGGCATTAAAGATGAAACGTGGCTGGGTCTTTCAGCATGACAATGATCCAAAACACACTGCCTGGGCAACGAAGGAGTGGCTTCGTAAGTAGCATTTCAAGGTCCTGGAGTGGCCTAGCCAGTCTCCAGATCTCAACCCCAAATCTTTGGAGGGAGTTGAAAGTCCGTGTTGCCCAGCAACAGCCTCAAAACATCACTGCTCTAGAGGAGATCTGCATGGAGGAATGGGCCAAAATACCAGCAACAGTGTGTGAAAACCTTGTGAAGACTTACAGAAAATGTTTGACCTCTGTCATTGCCAACAAAGGGTATATAACAAAGTATTGAGATAAACTTTTGTCATTGACCAAATACTTATTTTCCACCATAATTTGCAAATAAATTCATTAAGAATCCTACAAAGTGATTTTCTGGATTTTCTTTCTCATTTTGTCTGTCATAGTTGAAGTCTACCTATGATGAAAATTACAGGCCTCTCTCCTCTTTTTTAAGTGGGAGAACTTGCACAATTGGTGGCTGACTAAATACTTTTTTGCCCCACTGTAAGCCCTTGACGACAATATAACCTCCTGTTCCGAGGACGTGAGGACGACGGTCCTATGTCAGAATGGTTCAGATAATAACTACAGAACGAAGCCAACATCAGCGTGAGCTTTGGTTGCGAATGGTATGAACTTTGAACTCTTGTTCACTACAGAAGTATTACCACCTAGCCGTTGAGTTAGCAACAGCAGATGCAAACGAGGGTTAGGAAGGAACAGACAGAGTATCCCGTCTATCACCCAACAACGTTACTACAACGTAACTAATTGACAACCAGAGACATTCTTCAAAGGACTCGGTTGGGCAACACGGCCTTCCATCTACCACCAACCTACCGAAGCGCAGCTCAGTAAATATTTATTGCATTTTCCTTTTCCAAATGGGAGGTAATTTAGAATGCATAAGATACTGTATTTACGATAGCACAGCTTCTTCCCTTTGTTCCTCAGTCTTTGTTCCTCATGTTCAATGAAACATGGTGAAGCCCCAAAATTGCCCTCGCTAGAAGCATGTGTTTCAGACATAAGGAAGTGGATGGCTGCAAACTTTCTACTTTTCTACTTTTAAACTTCTAGGTCCCAAGAAACAAAGAGATCTTCTGTTGAATCTGACAATTAATCTTAATGGTTGTACAGTCGTCTCAAATAAAACTGAAGGACCTCTGCGTTACTCTGGACCCTGATCTCTCTTTTGAAGAACATATCAAGACCATTTCCAGGACAGCTTTTTTCCATCTACGTAACATTGCAAAAATCAGAAACTTTCTGTCCAAAAATGATGCAGAAAAATGAATCCATGCTTTTGTCACTTCTAGGTTAGACTACTGCAATGCTCTATATCCGGCTACCCGGATAAAGCACTAAATAAACTTCAGTTAGTGCTAAATACGGCTGCTAGAATCCTGACTAGAACCAAAAAATGTGATCATATTACTCCAGTGCTAGCCTCCCTACACTGGCTTCCTGTCAAGGCAAGGGCTGATTTCAAGGTTTTACTGCTAACCTACAAAGCATTACATGGGCTTGCTCCTACCTATCTCTCTGATTTGGTCCTGCCGTACATACCTACACGTACACTACGGTCACAAGACGCAGGCCTCCTAATTGTCCCTAGAATTTCTAAGCAAACAGCTGGAGGCAGGGCTTTCTCCTATAGAGCTCAATTTTTATGGAATGATCTGCCTACCCATGTAAGAGACGCAAACTCGGTCTCAACCTTTAAGTCTTTACTGAAGACTCATCTCTTCAGTGGGTCATATGATTGAGTGTAGTCTGGCCCAGGAGTGGGAAGGTGAACGGAAAGGCTCTGGAGCAACGAACCGCCCTTGCTGTCTCTGCCTGGCCGGTTCCCCTCTTTCCACTGGGATTCTCTGCCTCTAACCCTATTACAGTGGCTGAGTCACTGGCTTACTGGGGCTCTTTCATACCGTCCCTAGGAGGGGTGCGTCACTTGAGTGGGTTGAGTCACTGATGTGATCTTCCTGTCTGGGTTGGCGCCCCCCCTTGGGTTGTGCCGTGGCGGAGATCTTTGTGGGCTATACTCGGCCTTGTCTCAGGATGGTAAGTTGGTGGTTGAAGATATCCCTCTAGTGGTGTGGGGGCTGTGCTTTGGCAAAGTGGGTGGGGTTATATCCTTCCTGTTTGGCCCTGTCCGGGGGTGTCCTCGGATGGGGCCACAGTGTCTCCTGACCCCTCCTGTCTCAGCCTCCAGTATTTATGCTGCAGTAGTTTATGTGTCGGGGGGCTAGGGTCAGTTTGTTATATCTGGAGTACTTCTCATGTCCTATTCGGTGTCCTGTGTGAATTTAAGTGTGCTCTCTCTAATTCTCTCTTTCTCTCTTTCTTTCTCTCTCTCGGAGGACCTGAGCCCTAGGACCATGTCTCAGGACTACCTGACATGATGACTCCTTGCTGTCCCCAGTCCACCTGGCCGTGCTGCTGCTCCAGTTTCAACTGTTCTGCCTTATTATTATTGGACCATGCTGGTCATTTATGAACATTTGAACATCTTGGCCATGTTCTGTTATAATCTCCACCCGGCACAGCCAGAAGAGGACTGGCCACCCCACATAGCCTGGTTCCTCTCTAGGTTTCTTCCTAGGTTTTGGCCTTTCTAGGGAGTTTTTACTAGCCACCATGCTTCTACACCTGCATTGCTTGCTGTTTGGGGTTTTAGGCTGCATTTCTGTACAGCACTTTGAGATATCAGCTGATGTACGAAGGGCTATATAAATAAATTTGATTTGATTTTTCTTTTGTTCTAACAAGCTGTCATATCTGTTCTGCCCGCTAGGGACGTTTTCCTTTATGACGTCATTTGTAATCGAGTTATGATTTAATTATGTGTATGTGTAATTTTGTGTGATTAGTTAGGTATTTAGTAAATAAATAATTAAACCCAATTTTGTATTGCTGATTCAACTTGTTAGCCAGGGTTTGTGCAGATAACTAAGAATTTACAACTTTCAGATGAGACTGAATGTAGATGACGATTAATATTGACTGCTATTGATGTAAAATATTACTAGGTCTTTAAGAGTTTATTCGGAAGATAACAGCTCTATAAATATTATTTTGTGGTGCCCGACTCTCTAGTTAATTATATTTAAATGATTAGATCAATCGGGTAATATTAATTACAGATTCATTATTTTATAGAATAGCATGTCATATCACTTAATCCGGCATAGCCAAAGACATGACACCCCATAACACAAACCATTCAAACACTAGCAAATTCATGTTTACAACATGCTTACTGTCAATTTAGCTATCTTACTCGTCAGCTTTTAAATATTTTTTTTTGCCAACTTATCTTCACCTTGTGTAGAGCCAGGGGTTTGAAGCACATGTTGGTGGAATCAGATTCTGTACCACTTACAACAAACTACACAACAGTACACAATTTAACCACCCCACTATTTGTATTGATTAGACTGGGTAGCTTACCATACCTAACAAAGACATTTCAATATTGTCTGCTTGCTGTTAGCTTACTAGCATCACTAAATTGGCAGCAAGATTGTGGAACAGAAACTGACAAGGGACTGAGAACCAACCATACATGATTTATACACATTCATCATTGCTATGTGAGTTAGCTATATTGAGTGTTTTTCAAACAAGTATGGAATATATGGCTACCAGACTGAGCTACTCTTACTTGCAAACATTAGCTAGCTTATGTTAGCTATAGTCAGTCAAAGATAGAATGAAACAAACAAACAAACATGTTACTCTGCTGAAAACCTTGTGAAGACTTACAGAAAATGTTTGACCTCTGTCATTGCCAACAAAGGGTATATAACAAAGTATTGAGATAAACTTTTGTCATTGACCAAATACTTATTTTCCACCATAATTTGCAAATAAATTCATTAAGAATCCTACAAAGTGATTTTCTGGATTTTCTGGTAGTTACCAGTCTAGCAGTGACTACCATGGCAGAGGTGAAATTGATTCACAGTGTGTTGTCACAACTCTCCTGTGAAGATCTAGAGGATCAGATTACGGTGGGTCCGCTTTGGCCGTTTTATGACGGTCGTAAATACCTGCAGGAACTCCATCTCTCTCACACAATGAAAGGGAAGTTAAAAATCCCTTTGTTACAACAGAGAGAAAATATGTAGTACTGTGACATCCAAGATTGGATAATGTAACATTATTTCTGTAATCCAAAAAGTTGAAATAGTCCGTGGGTACTTAATTAATATTAAGCCTACCCCCTACTTTTTCGAACATTCTGTTAAAAATCACGCAACATTTCAGCGTCCTGCTACTCATGCCAGGAATATAGTATATGCATATGATTAGTATGTGTGGATAGAAAACACTCTCACGTTTCTAAAACTGGTTAAATCATGGCTGTGACTATAACAGAGCGTGTGTCTCATCGAAAAGCGCAAGAAAAACTGATCACTGAAAACTGAAAAAAATATCAATGCGCCACTTGCATGTATTGTCTATGGGAGACCAAATTAAATGGGGCTTAGATTGCAAGTCCTACAGCGTCCACACGATGTCGCCAGTCTTGTCAATTGCCTGGAAGTTGTTTCTTGGTCAAACGAAGAAGAGAGACCCCATTCCATCCGGTCTCCGACAGGAAGTTTTGGAAGAGAGATTTCCGAACATGATTTGAAGACGTGGAGCTATTGAATACACATCGCCCTGTGATCAATTTGATAGATTATTAACGTTTACTAATACCTACAGTTGGATTACAAAAGTATTTCGAAGTGTTTTGTGAAAGTTTATCGTCGACTTTTTTGATTTAAAAAAATGACGTAGCGTTTTCAAACAGTGTTTTTTTATGGATCACACAGTTTTCATAGATCGATATTTAGGGTATATATGGACCGATTTAATCGAGAAAAAAAAGACCCAATAGTGATGTTTATGGGACATATAGGAGTGCCAACAAAGAAGCTAGTCAAAGGTAATGAATGTTTTATATTTTATTTCTGCTATTTGTGTAGCGCCGGCTACGCTAATTCTTTTGTTTACGTCGCCTTCAGGTACTTCGGGGTGTTGCATGCTATCAGATAATAGCTTCTCATGCTTTCGCCGAAAAGCATTTTAAAAATCTGACTTGTTGGCTAGATTCACGAGTGTAGCTTTAATTCAGTACCCTGCATGTGTGTTTTAATGAACGTTTGAGTTTTAACGAGTGCTATTAGCATTTGGCGTAGTGCATTTGCATTTCCAGATGGCTGGGTGGGACGCAGACGTCTCAGGGGACGCTAAGAGAACAATCATGTCGAATTTGTTACTAATTTGTGATGTAACTAAGGACAGTAGAACAACATAACTGTATCTCTGAATGTGTATATTTCCCAGTTATCAGATTTACATCTAAATGTTGTGGAAGTTATATGATTAAATATAAAACTATTTGTGAGAAGGTTAAATGTGATCTTAGCCTTCTAAATGAGATAACTGTTTTTCATTTAAAGTTTTACCCAGTCAGTAACCATTCCCACGTGAGCACAGACCATTTGGCAATGTGACTGACACCGCCCTCCAAGGCGAGTGCCTTCTTAGGCCTAGGACCCTTTTTTCTCCACTTCCTGTCTGAATGACGTGCCCAAAGTAAACTGCCTGTTTATTCAACTCAGAACACTAAAACAAAAATACCAACGAGAATGATAGGAAACGAAACAGTCCTGTCTGGTGACATACACAAAGACAGAAAATAATCACCCACGAAACACAATAGAAAACAGGCTCCCTAAATATGTTCTCAATCAGGGACAACGATTGACAGCTGCCTCTGATTGAGAACCATACCAGGTCAAACACAGAAATAGCAAATCATAGAAAAACTAACATAGACAACCCACACAACTCACGCCCTGACCATACTAAAACAAAGACATAACAAAAGAACTAAGGTCAGAACGTGACAGGATATGCATCTAATTGGTACCATTGGAAAGAAAACACTTTGAAGGGTGTAGAAATTTTAAAATAATGTAGGAGAATATAACAATAGATATGCTAGGTGAAAATCCAAAGAAAAAGCAACTGGAATAAAAATTTTTTTGAGAGACCATCCTCTTACAAATGCAAGAGAAAGGTCATATTGAAAATTAACTCCCTGGATTCAATTCCTATGGCTTCCACAGGGTGTCAGCAGTCTATGTTCAAGGTTTCAGGCTTGTAACTTCAAAAATGAATAAGAAATATCAGTTTTAGTAGAGGGAGACAGTTTTGGAAATTCGTGTACCATGAAGATATTACGCACCTGCTAAAATCGGTTTCCTATTGAACATACTTCTTTCAAAAATAAATATTATAGTTTAATTACATTTTAGGGTATCTGAGGAGTAAATATAAATGTATTTTAACTGAAACAAAGTTTAGGGGTAGATTTTCGGATTCCTTTCTCAGCAAGTTGAACGAGTGGATTACTCAAATCGATGGTGCCAAGTAAACTGACTTTTTGGGATATAAAGACACTTTGGATGACAAAACAGAGGAAGAATTTCAAAAAGTAAGTGAATATTTAATCATTATATGTGAATGTATGAAACCTGTGCCGGTGGAAAAATATTTTGATGTGGGGTGCCGTCCTCAAACAATCGCATTGCATGTTTTAACTGCAGTAGCTACTGTAAATTGGACAGTTCAGTTGGATTAACAAGAATTGAAGCTTTCAGCCGATATAAGATACTTACATGTACCTAGATGTTTAAAATCCATAATATTTAAGATAATTTGAAATGCGAGCCCTCCAGTTTCACCGGAAGTTGTCCATCTAGCGGGACAAGGATCCTTAAAAAGGCTTGCTGAAGAATTAACATATGAAACACAAACACGCTGGGTTGATTCCAGTGTGTGAAGGGGTTCCAGCTGAATATGTTACAAATGGTTTTAAAACTACAAGACCAGAAAATGGTACGACCCTCTGAAACTCTTTCTCAAAAAAGAAGACTACACAGGAATATTCAGTCTGCAGAGGTTTAAGTACTTTAGTCTAGTAAACTTGACCGAGAACCACCGGTTGGTACTTTGAAAGATCCATTCTAAAGACCCTTTCCTTTTCAAACTACCATTTGCATATCTGACGTATACAATATAACAGACACTCTGAGAAATTTGAGAAGCTCCAGCTACAAAAGACATTGTGACTTCTGGGGAACAAAACCAGAGACTTCTGATGAACTACTCTCCACAGAAGGATCGGTGATTTCAACAGAGAGACAACAAAGACATGCAAGTGTAAATATGATTTGCATTTCTAAATCCGAATGAGCGGTTGTTAAGATGCTAAATATCCATATCTATGATGGGCATATTTTCCACATCTACAGTTGAAGTCGGAAGTTTACATACACTTAAGTTGGAGTCATTAAAACTAGTTTTTCAACCACTCCACAAATTTCTTGTTAACAAACTATTGTTTTGGCAAGTCGATTAGGACATCTACTTTGTGGATGACACAAGTAATTTTTTCAACAATTGTTTACAGACAGATAATTTTACCTATAATTCACTGTATCACAATCCCAGTGGGTCAGAAGTTTACATACACTAAGTTGACTGTGCCTTTAAACAGCTTGGAAAATAACCTAAACTGATGTCATGGCTTTAGAAGCTTCTGATAGGCTAACTGACATCATTTGAGTCAATTGGAGATGTACCTGTGGATGTATTTCAAGGCCTCCCTTCAAACTCAGTGCCTCTTTGCTTGACATCATGGGAAAATCAAAAGAAATCAGCAAAGACCTCAGAAAAATAATTGTAGCTCTCCACAAGTCTGGTTCATCCCTGGGAGCAATTTCCAAACGCCTGAAGGTACCACGTTCATCTGTACAAAAAAATAGTATGCAAGTATAAACACCATGGGACCACGTAGCCATCATACCGCTCAGGAAGGAGACGCGTTCTGTCTCCTAGAAATGAACGTACTTTGATGACAAAAGTGCAAATAAATCCCAGAACAACAGCAAAGGACCTTGTGAAGATGCTGGAATAAACAGGTACAAAAGTATCTATATCCACAGTAAAACGAGTCCTCTATTGACATAACCTGAAAGGCCGCGCAGCAAGGAAAAGCCAGACTACAGTTTGCAACTGCACATGGGGATAAATATCGTACTTTTTGGTCTGAGGGAACAAAAAATATAACGGTTTGGCCAAAATGACCATCATTATGTTTCGAAGAAAAAGGGGGAGGCTTGCAAGCCGAAAAACACCATCCCAACCGTGAAGCACGGGGTGGCAGCATCATGTTGTGGTGGTGCTTTGCTGCAGGAGGGACTGGTGCACTTCACAAAATGTATGACATCGAGGTAGGAAAAATGATGTGGATATATTGAAGCAACATCTCAAGACATCAGTTAGGAAGTTAAAGCTTGGTCACAAATGAGTTTTCCAAATGGACAGTGCCAAGCATACTTCCAAAGTTGTGGCAAAAATGGCTAAAGAACAACAAAGTCAAGGTATTGGAGTGGCCATCACAAAGCCCTGACCTCAATCCTATAGAATATTTGTGGGCAGAACTGAAAAAGCATGTGCGAGCAAGGAGGCCTACAAACCTGACTCAACTCTGTCAGGAGGAATGGGCTAAAATTCACCCAGCTTATTGTGGGAAGCTTGTGGAAGGCTACCCGAAATGTTGACCCAGGTTAAACAATTTAAAGGCAATGCTACCAAATACTAATTGAGTGTATGTAAACTTCTGACCCACTGGGAATGTGATGAAAGAAATTAAAGCTGAAATAAATCATTCACTCCACTATTATTCTATTATTCTGACATTTCACATTCTTAAAATGAAGTGGTGATCCTAACTGACCTAAAACAGGACATTTTTACTAGGATTAAACATCAGGAATTGTGAAAAACTGAGTTCAAATGTATTTGGCTAAGGTGTATGTAAACTTCAGACTTCAAATGTATGTACAATAAGCCCACTCTCTCTCTCTCCCACTCTGTCTTTCCAGCTCTTTATCTGTCCCCAACCCTTTCCATTGTCTATCAAGCAGTCATATCGCATTCTGTAGTAATCAAAGTGTAAGTTATCCTGTTTGTGTGAATGTAATTACGTGTGATTATTTAGTTAGTTAGGAAATAAATAATTAAGCCAATTTGTATAATCGCTGATTCATCATTTATGCTAGGGTTCGTGCAGATATCCAAGAGTTTTGCAACATTCAGAGTGAGACTGAATGTAAATAAGAATTAATGAATTGACTGTGACTGATGTAAGAGATCTTTATATCTTTTGGAAAACGGTAACTGGTTAAATACATTTTTTCCATGGTGCATCAGATTACTACTTAATTAATTGTTATATGGTTAATTTAATTGTGTAATAATTTAACGTAGTTAATAGATTTGATAAAATAACAGTCAAACACATTAATGGTAGTCAAGACACGACAGTGTATACTGAAAAGGATAGCTATATGATTTTGCTGATGGCTTTCAGAGTTCAATACAGTGTAATCTAATGTAATGTTAGCTAGCTAACTAAGCTAGTCCAGCAAGGCCAGCAAGCTAACTAACTTTACATTACCTCTAATCGAGAATCTTGAGTTTTGTTGTTTAGGAAAAAAAGATTGATGGTATCGCATCCCGTCTCACTCTCAGCTGTCGTCGTATTGGATTCCCTATCATTTCAACTTGAAAATCCCTCTGATAATCTTTGGTCACTGTGAGGCGCATCATTCTTGAGAGCCACAAGCCACTGGCAGCATTGGGATAAATCTTTGGTAGGTAAAATGGTGAAAGATAACACATTTTCACACAGACTTGTCTGAAGGTACCCGGTACAAGTTTTAAAAAATATATGGAATTGTATATGGAGATAGTTTAGTGCCAAAAATAAGTGGTTAAATACATGTAAAAAAAATATCCTTGGTATTACCCTCTTTAAACAATACCATATGTTAGCTTAGTAGAACGTAATGTTATGTAACATAATGTTTCTGCTACTGTATCTTACTGCAAAAAAGAGCTTCTGGATATCAGGACAGAGATCACTCACCTCGGATTAGACAAATATTTTTTCATCAATAAGCAGGACACACAGGATGTACTTCAGACACCCAACAATGCCGAAATCTCTGTCATTGGCAAGAGAAAGAGACCCAGGTATCGAGGACACAGGGCTGGGTGCCTCGTAAGGATCCGCAGACGGTGAGTGGAAAATCTGCCCTTACCATCAATATCACTTGATAACGTACAATCATTGGACAATAAATTTGACAAGGTAAGTACACTCAGGTAAGACAAGGGGGAGGGGGGTCTGTGCATATTTGTAAACAATAGCTGGTGCACAAAATCTAAGGAAGTCTCTAGATTTTGCTTGCCTGAAGTAGAGTATCTCATGATAAGCTGTAGACCATACTATTTGCCAAGAGAGTTTTCATTAAAAAAAATGGTGGCTGTTTTACTTACCACCACAGACGGATGCTGGCACTTAGACCACACTCAATGAGCTGTATAAGGAAATAAGCAAACAGGAAACCGCTCACCCAGAGGTGACGCTCCTAGTGGTTGGGGACTTCAATGCAGGGAAACTTAAATCAGTTTTACATAATTTCTATCAGCATGTTAAATGCGCAAACAGAGGATAAAAAAATTCTAGATCACCTTTACTCCACACGCAGAAACACGCACAAAGCTCTCCCTCACCCTCACCCTCCATTTGGCAAATCTGACCACAATTCTATCTTCCTGATTCTTGCTTACAAGCAAAAAGTAAAGCAGGAAGCACCAGTAACTCGGTCAATAAAAAAGTGGTCAGATGAAGCAGATGCTAAACTACAGGACTGTTTTGCTAGCACAGACTGGAATATGTTCTGCGATTCTTCCGATGGCATTGGGGAGTACACCACATCAGTCACTGGCTTTATCAATAAATGCATCGAGGATGTTGCCCCACAGTGACTGTACATACATACCCAAACCAGAAACCATGGATTACAGGCAACATTCACAGTAATCTAAAAGGTAGAGCTGCCGCTTTCAAGGTTTGGGACTCCAAACCGGAAGCTTATTGGAAATCCTGCTATGCCCTCCGATGAACCACCAAAAAGGCAAAGCGCCAATACAGGACTAAGATTGAATCTCACTACACCGGCTCCGACGCTCGTCGGATGTGGCAGGGCCTGCAAACTATTACAGACTACAAAGGGAAGCACAGCTGAGAGCTGCCCAGTGACATGAGCCTTACCAGACGAGCTAAATCACTTCTATGCTTGCTTCGAGGCAAGCAACACAGACATGCATGAGAGCTTCAGCTGTTCCGAACGACTGTGTGATCACGCTCTCTAAAGCCGACTTAAGACCTGTTTAACAGGTCAACATTCACAAGGCCGCTGGGCCAGACGGATTACAGGACGTGTGCTCCAGGAATGTGCTGACCAACTGGCAGGTGTCTTCACTGACATTTTCAATGAACCTGATTGAGTCTGTAATACCAACATGCTTCAAGCAGACCACCATAATCCATGTGCCCACAAGCACCAAGGTAACCTGCCTAAATGACTACAGACCCGTAGCACTCACGTCCGTAGCCATGAAGTGCTTTGAAAGGCTGGTAATGGCTCACATCAACACCATTATCCCAGAAACTCTAGACCCACTCCAATTTGCATACCGCCCAAACAGATCCACAGATGATGCAATCTCTATTGCACTCAACACTGCCTTTTCCCACCTGGACAAAAGGAACACCGACAAGAGAATGCTATTCATTGACTACATCTCAGTGTTCAACACTATAGTGCCCTCAAAGCTCATCACTAAGCTAAGGATCCTTGGACTAAACACCTCCCTCTGCAACTGGAGCCAGAAATTCCTGAAAGGTCACCCCCAGGTGGTGAGGGTAGGTAGCAACACATCTTCCACGCTGATCCTCAACACTGAGCTTCAAGTTCCTTGGTGTCCACATCACCAACAAATTAGAATGGTCCAAACACACCAAGACAGTCGTGAAGAGGGCACGACAAAGCCTATTCCCCCTCAGAAGACTGAAAAGATTTGGCATGGGTCCTACAGCTGCACCATCGAGTAAATCCTGACAGGTTACATCACTGCCTGGTATGGCATCTGCCCGAGCACGGAGGCTAAATTGCCTGTCATCCTGGACTTTTACACCAGGCGGTGTCAGAGGAAGGCTCTTAAAATGGTCAAAGACCCCAGCCACCCCAGTCTCTCTTTCACCGCAAGGCAAGCCGTACCCGGACTGCCAAGTCTAGGTCCAATAGGCTTCTTAACAGCTTTTACCCCTAAGCCACAAGACTCCTGAACAAGTAATCAAATGGTTACCCTGACTTTATGCATTGTGTCCCGCCACTTCCACCCCCCCGAAAATAAGTATTTGGTCACCTACAAACAAGAAAGATTTCTGGCTCTCACAGACCTGTAACTTCTTCTTTAAGAGACTCCTCTGTCCTCCACTTGTTTCCTGTGCTAATGGCACCTGTTTGAACTTGTTATCAGTATAAAAGACACCTGTCCACAACCTCAAACAGTCACACTCCAAACTCCACTATGGCCAAGACCAAAGAACTGTCAAAGGACACCAGAAACAAAATTGTAGACCTGCACCAGGCTGGGAAGACTGAATCTACAATAGGTAAGCAGCTTGGTTTGAAGACATCAACTATGGGAGCAATTATTAGGAAATGGAAGACATACAAGACCACTGATAATCTCCCTCAATCTGGGGCTCCACGCAAGATCTCACCCCGTGGGGTCAAAATGATCCCAAGAACGGTGAGCAAAAATCCCAGAACCACACGGGGGGACCTAGTGAATGACCTGCAGAGAGCTGGGACCAAAGTAACAATACTTATTTTCCACCATAATTTGCAAATAAATTCATTAAAAATCCTACAATGTGATTTTCTGGATTTCTTTTTCTCATTTTGTCTGTCATAGTTGAAGTGTACCTATGATGAAAATTACAGGCCTCTCTCATCTTTTTAAGTGGGAGATCTTGCACAATTGGTGACTGACTAATTACTTTTTTGCCCCACTGTATATAGCCTCACTACTATTATTTTCACTGTGATTTTACTGTTTAAAACAATATTTATTTCTTTACTTATCTATTGTTTACCTAACACCTATTTATTCCTTAAAAATTGCACTGTTGGTTAGGGCTTGTAAGTAAGCACTTCACTGTTGTATTCGCCGCATGTGACAAATACATTTTGATTTGCTTCTAATAGGTTGTCATTGTCTGGAATCAAACACAGTAACAACGTGAGATCAACTGGTCTGCAAGTTTATTCTTGTGGGTTTTATGTCACATTTAAGATGACTTTAGCACAGAGGTTTTAGGAAAACAAGTGCTAACACAACTGTGCCTCTGCATTTCTACTCAACACCTGCCAAATGCAGAGTGCAAGTATGGATTTCATATCTTCCTTTATGTCTGCTATGTCAGTCAGTCACCCAGCCAATCCGCTCGCACGCCACCCACCCCTCTGTCCCTCCATCCGTCAGATAGACAGACAGACCGCCCGCCACACAGAAAGACAGACAGCCAGTCACACAGACAGATAAAGACAGAAAGTATTCAGACCCCTTGAATTTTGTTACGTTACAGGCTTATTCTAAAATAGACTAACATTTTCATCAATCTACACACAATACCCCATAATGACAAAGCAAATCCTGTCTCATAGCTCTACGGACAATTCCTTCGACCTCATGGCTTGATTTTTCCTCTGACATGTACTGTGAACTGTGGGACCTTATATAGAGAGTTGTGTGCCATTCCAAATCATGTCAAATCAATTGAATTTACCACAGGTAGACTCCACTGAAGTTGTAGAAACATCTCAAGGATGATCTGTTTTTCGCTTTGTCATTATGGGGTATTGTGTGTAGATTGCGGAGGATTTGTATTTATTTAATCAATTTTAGAATAAGGCTGTAACATAACAAAATGTGGAAAAAGTCAAGGGGTCTGAAAACCTTCAAAAGGCACTGTACAACCGGCTGGCGTTTATTGGTATTGGGAGTCTTGTCCTTGGGGAAGAACTGAATGATTTCATCTGGACGACCAGCAGCAAAGTCAAAATTGGCTATATTGCTTTTTGGTCTCAATATAAGGTTATAAGTATGGTTAAGGTTAGGTTTAAAATCCAAATCAGAGCTTGTGACCACTCTGCAGAGCTGCCTCGAGAACAAGATTCATGATGAAAAATGCTAACCTGTTGGGCGGTGGTGAGGGGTGGGGGAAGGTAATGAGGGGGGCTGTGCCGGTATCACCCTGCAGAAAGCATAGTGGCCCAAATGCGGTGTGACAGGCCATGCCAGAGGAGGACAGGGGGGACTTAATGTCTTGTGATCCCCCAGAAGGTGACAGACATTGATTGGGAGCATTCTGAAGTTACGTGTAATGACAACAGAATGGAAAGGTCAGTCAAATGGCATGAAAGTGAGGAAATGGCTGAGTATCACGCTAAGTCCTGACGAGCCATAGGCTCTTTTCCTAGTACCTGATTCCATGTGTTTTTAAGAATAAAATATTTTGATTTTACCTACATATGGTTGTAGGTAAAACCTACATATTAGCCTACATACAGCATGGATTAAAAACTATAGTGTCTCATAGTACTTACAGGTAGTTGATAACACAGTATTATCTACCTTTTATAAGCCTTTTGTAGGTGCTACCTTTTTGTCACCATATTATTCTGACAATGAAGTCTGGATATAATAAATGTGAAACTTCACAATCATAACCATTTGGTGTCATTTAGGGGTCATAGTATTGAAATCAATGGAGGGTCGTTTCGGAATGTGCTGAGAGCAACATCAAAGTTTAACTTCTAATCTCATGGATTTTAAAACATCCTACATTCTTCAAATGGCCTCATGACAACATGCACTGTGAACTGGTGTGATTCACAATGTTTTAAATACTGTCTAAACTGCTGGTTAGGATGCTGTGAGGTATTTGACAGTATACTCCTAGTGAGAGTATGCTTACTTGCTGAATGCGTGTATCTCTCTCAGGCCAACCTTCAGACTCAGTTTAGGGGTGAGGATGTGAGATGTCCACCCTCTTCCACTCCCTCCCTCCCCCTTCCCCCAGTCTAGCCCTGGGCCCTGTGCTATGGCCATTAGGGAGATTCCTAGTCCACCTCAAGCAATGACAGGTGAAATGGAGCACAAAGTCCTACAGCGAGCGAAGGGCCTCTCCTCAACCTTTCTTCAACCCCTCTCTGTGTTTCTGTCTCGCTCTCTATATCATAATTGTTGTCTGTCTTTTTTCTCTCTCTTGCTCTCACTCATTTTCTCTTTATATCTCCTTCTCTCTGAAACACTCGAAAACATACAATGGATATGCCTTCAAATGTTTGTGAACACCCTCCTATCCTTGACAATAGGGGAGATTTTTTTAACTGTACACCTTCTGCATTACATGTCCAACCACAGCAGGCAAAGGTAAGGTAATGTTCCCTTAGGGAAAAGTCCACTGAATAAAAGACAGTTAACAACATGTCCTTGTTATAGGCCACATCGTCTAGAGCTCTTCAGCCATGCTGGCCAGCTGGTGGGCAAGTCAACCAGGTTACATTCTGAGGTGCTGCTCCTATATGTTACAATGAGCAACATCCCTTATGGCTGACATGAGATGACCTGAATGCTGCAGAAGGCAGAACATATACATACAGTATATACACGCACACACGCAACCAATGGCACACACACCACAGACGCACGCACACGCACACACACACACACACACACACACAATGTTCAGAGAGCCATGCGGATATGTGATGGAAGATGGCACCTATTTACACAGGCCTTATGTCCCCTGGCAGTGGGGGAAGTGCTTGGTCATCAGTTTTCTGATTCATTAGACTAATGAGATGGAGTTTGAGTCCCCCCCCTCGCTCTTCATCTCTTGCTTTCTCTCCCCCTTGTCCTCTCTGGCTCCAGAAATTCACACTATTATGGTAACCAGTCCGTCTAACAGCGTGTTAATTCCTTCAAAAAGCCCCCGCAGTCAAATATAATGACATTTAATTATTGTCTTTGGCCATAGGGGTATTGAAGCCACCACTACATTCACGACCTAATGACAGAGCGTATCTGCATTATTGATCATTACCAAGTTACATCCTGTACCAACCATGGCCAGGACTGTGCCCATAATGATTTCACTGCTGGTATTTCTAATTTCTTATGTTTTGATTTTGGTTTAATTTTCTGCAAAAATATATTCTTATCCAATCATCAGTGTTCTGAGTTTCTTTGAGTGTCTTGTTCCCACTGCTTTTGTACAATTGAAAACAAAGGGAGGGAGATATTTGTGGTAAGAGCTCTGTTACTAGATGTTCCCGTTGGGATAATGAGAGGACTGACTTTTGGAAGTTGGGTTCTATTGTGCCAGAGCTCTAAGCAAACGAAACGTGTTCAGTGTCTGTATCAAAAGAAGAAGACAGAAAGGAAATGTTAAACATGCAGACAGGCCTAGCTGCAGAGGCTGGGGGTGAAGATGAAGGGATACTGTTCACATGCATGTATGTGCGCGCACGGAGACACACACTATGAGGGGAATCAAAACATTTTCGTTAATATGCTATTTCTGACATGTTTATTTTAAATAATACTAGCCTTTGAACTTTTAGGTTTGCAGTGTGGATATGTATTGTATACTCAGTGTAAACAGATACATTTTGGTCAAACTGAACCCCATCACTTGAGTAGTGTCAAACCATGGCCAAATCGTCTACAATCACAATAATTGTAATAATGTAACGTAAGAGGCCTTTTAATCAATAGGGGAACCCAAAGCACCACTTCAAATGTGTTGTCATATGGGTCAGAATGAAACAGTGACAAAAACTAGAGTTGATTTTAACTGAAAAGAATACAGTACCAGTCAAAAGTTTTAGAACACCTACTCATTCAAAGGTTTTTCTTTATTTGTACTATTTTCGACATTGTTGAATAATAGTGAAGACAACAAAACTATGAAATAACACATGTGGAATCATGTAGTAGCCGAAAAAGTGTTCAACAAATCAAAATATATTTTATATTCTTCAAAGTAGCCACCCTTTTCCTTGAATGACAGCTTTGAACACTCTTGGCATTCTTTCAACCAGTTTCATGAGGAATGGTTTTCCAACAGTCTAGAAGGAGTTCCCATATATGCTGAGCACTTGTTGGCAGCTTTTCCTTCACTCTACGTTCCAACTCATCCCAAACCATCTCAAATTGGGTTGAGGTCAGGTGATTCTGGAGACCAGGCCATCTGATGCAGCACTCCATCATCCTCGGTTGCAACACTCACTACCAAGTTCCAAACTGCCTCTGGAAGCAACATAAGCACAATAACTGTTCATTGGGAGCTTCATGAAATGGGTTTCCATGGCCGAGCAGCCGCACACAAGCCTAAGATCACCATGCGCAATGCCAAGTGTCAGCTGGAGTGGCGTGAAGCTTGCTGTTATTGGACTCTGAAGCAGTGGAAACGCATTCTATGGAGTGATGAATCATGCTTCACCATCTGGCAGTCCGACGGACAAATCTTCTTTTGGCAGATGCCAGGAGAGACCTGCCCCAATGCATAGTGCCAACTGTAAAGTCTGGTGGAGGAGGAATAATGGTCAGGGGCTGTTTTTCATGGTTCGGGCCCATTAGTTCCATTGAAGGGAAATCTTAATGCTACAGCATACAATGACATTATAGAGAATTCTGTGCTTCCAATTTTGTGGCAAAAGTTTGGGGAAGGCCCTTTCCTGTTTCAGCATGACAAAGGCTCCGTGCGCAAAGCGAGGTCCATTCAGAAATGGTATGTCGAGATCAGTGTGGAAAAACTTGACTGATCAAATCAAATCAAATGTATTTATATAGCCCTTCGTACATCAGCTGATATCTCAAAGTGCTGTACAGAAATCCAGCCTAAAACCCCAAACAGCAAGCAATGCAGGTGTAGAAGCACGATCTGCACAGAGCCCTGACCTCAACCCGATTGAACACTTTGGGATGAATTGTTCCGCTGACTACGAGCCAGGCCTAATCGCCCAACGTCAGTACCCAACCGAACTAATGTGCTTGTGGCTGAATGGAACAAGTCCCCTGCATCAATGGTCCTCCAGTGGAAAGCCTTCCCAGAAGAGTGGAGGCTGTTATAGCAGCAAAGCGGGACCAACTCCATATTAATGCCCATGATTTTGGAATGAGATGTTCGACAAGCAGGTGTCCACATACTTTTGTTCATCTAGTGTATGTACAGTGGCTTGCGAAAGTATTCACCCCCCTTGGCATTTTTTCCCTTGGCATATTTCTTATTTTGTTGTCTTACAACCTGGAATTAAAATAGATTTTTGTGGTGGTTTGTATCATTTGATTTACACAACATGCTGACCACTTTGAAAATTCTATTCTTTATTTTAATTTTATTGTGAAACAAACAATAAATAAGACAAAAAAAAAACAGAAAACTTGAGCATGCATAACTATTCACCCTCCCAAACTCAATACTTTGTAGAGCCACATTTTGCAGCAATTACAGCTGCAAGTATGTTGGGGTATGTCTCAAAAAGCTTGGCACATCTAGTCCTGGGCAAGGCAAAACTGCTCCAGCTCCATCAAGTTGGATGGGTTCCGCTGGTGTACAAGCAATCTTTAAATCATACCACAGATTCTCAATTGGATTGAGGTCTGGGCTTTGACTAGGCCATTCCAAGACATTTAAATATTTCCCCTTAAACCACTCGAGTGTTGCTTTATCAGTATGCTCAGGGTCATTGTCCTACTGGAAGGTGAACATCCGTCCCAGTCTCAAATCTTTGGAAGACTGAAACAGGTTTCCCTCAAGAATTTCACTGTATTTAGCTCCATCCAGCATTCCTTCAATTCTGACCAGTTTCCTAGTCCCTGCCGATGAAAAACATCCACTCGGCATGATGATGACACCACCGTGCTTCACTGTGGGGGTGATGTTCTCGGGGTGATGGGAGGTGTTGGGTTTGCGCCAGACATAGCGTTTTCCTTGATGGCCCAAAAAAATAATTTTAGTCTCATCTGATCAGAGTACATTCTTCCATATGTTTGGGGAGTCTCCCACATGCCTTTGGCGAACACCAAACTTGTTTGCTTATTTATTATTTTAAGCAAAGGCTTTTTTTCTGGCCACTCTTCCGTAAAGCCCAGCTCTGTGGAGTGTACGGCTTAAAGTGGTCCTATGGACAGACACTCCAATCTCCGCTGTAGAGCTTTGCAGCTCCTTCAGGGTTATCTTTGGCCTTTTTGGTGCCTCTCTTGATTAATGCCCTCCTTGCCTGGTCTGTGAGTTTTGTTGGGTGGCCCTCTCTTGGCAGGTTTGTTGTGGTGCCATATTCTATCCATTTTTTAATAATGGATTTAATGGTGCTCTGTGGGATGTTCAAAGTTTCAGATATTTTTTCTAACCCAACCCTGATCTGTACTTCTCTACAACTTTGTTTCTGACCTGTTTGGAGTGATCGTTGGTCTTCATGGTGCCCCTTGCTTAGTGGTGTTGCAGACTCTGGGGCCTTTCAGAACATGTGTATATATACTGGGATCATGTGACATATCATGTGACACTTAGATTGCACACAGGTAGACTTTATTTAACTAATTATGTGACTTCTGAAGGTAATTAATACATCAAGATGGACCAACAGAGATGGTCGCTTTGCTTCAGGTCCTTAGGAAACTATGCAGTTATTTGTTTTTTATGTATTATTTCTTACATTGTTACCCCAGGAAATCTCAAGTGTTATTACATACAGCCGGGAAGAACTATTGGATATAAAAGCGATGACAACTTACCAACATTAAGACCGGGAATATGTCTTTCCCGAAGCAGATCCTTTGTTCGTACCTCCAACCTAGACATGGGATCTTATCCCAGAGGCTGACCCAAAACTACGCGGTCGCCGCAGGAGAGGCAGACGGAGCGGCCTACTGGTCAGTCTCAAAAGGCGAGAACACCATCCACCGTTCCCGAGTATATTACTCGCTAATGTCCAATCTCTAGACAACAAGGTGGATGAAATTAGGGCACGAGTTGCCTTCCAGAGAGACATCAGAGATTGTAACATTCTCTGTTTCACGGAAACATGGCTCACTCTGGATATGTTGTCAGAGTTGGTACAGCCACTCGGTTTCTTCATGCATTGCGCCGACAGAGACAAACATCTCTCTGGTAAGAAGAAGGGCGGGGGTGTATGCCTAATGATTAACGACTCATGGTGTAATCACAACAACATACAGGAACTTAAGTAATCTTGTTCACCTGACCTAGAATTCCTTACAATCAAATGCCGACCGCATTATCTTCCAAGAGATTTCTCTTCAAATATAGTAACAGCCGTGTATATCCCCCCCAAGCAGATACCACGTAGGCCATGAAAGAACTTCACTGGACTCTTATGTAAACTGGAAACCATACTGTACATCCTGAGGCTGCATTTATTGTATCCTGGGATTTTAACAAAGCTAACCTGAGAACGAGACTTCATAAATTCTATCAGCATATCGAATGCGCGACACAGGCTGCTAGCAATCTGGATCATTGCTACTCTAACTTCCACGATGCATACAAAGCCCTCCCCCTGCCTTCGGCAAAGTCAGACAATGACTCCATTTTGCTGCTCCCAGCCTATAGACAGAAACTAAAACAGAAAACGCTCGTGTTCAGGTCTGTCCAACGCTGGTCTGACCAATCGGATTCCACGCTTCAGGAATGCTTCAATCACGTGGACTGGGATATATTCCGGATAGCCTCAGACAACAACAATGATGTATATGCTGACTCGGTGAGCAAGTTTATTAGCAAGTGCATCGGAGATATCGTACCCACTGTGACTATAAAAAAATGTCCTAACCAGAAACCGTAGGTTGATGGCAGTATTCGCGCAAAACAGAAAGCACGAACCACTGCTTTTAATCATGGCAAGACAACTGGAAACATGACCGAATACAAACAGTGCAGCTATTCCCTCCGCAAGGCAATCAAAAAAGCAACGCATCAGTATAGAGACAAAGTAGTCACAATTCACCAGCTCAAACACGAGACGTATGTGGCAGGGTCTATAGTCAATCACGGATTACAAAAAGAAAAAAAACAGCCCCATCGCTGACATCGACGTCTTGCTCCCAGACAAATTAAACAACTTCTTTGCTCGCTTTGAGGACAATACAGTGCCACTGACACGGCCCACTACCAAAGCCTGTGGGCTCTCCTTCCTCTCCTTCTTCGTGGCCAACGTGAGTAAAACATTTAAACGTGTTAACCCTCGCAAGGCTGCTGGCCCAGACGGCATCCCTAGCCGGGTCCTCAGAGCATGCGCAGACCAGCTGGCTGGTGTGTTTACGGACATATTCAATCAATCCCTATCCCAGTCTGTTGTCCCCACATGCTTCAAGATGACCACCATTGTTCCTGTTCCCAAGAAAGCTAAGGTAACTGAACTAAATGACTATCGCCCTGTTGCACTCACTTCTGTCATCATGAAGTGCTTTGAGACTAGTCAAGGAGCATATCACCTCCACGCTACTTGATACCCTAGACCCACTCCAATTTGCTTACCGACCCCAGTATCACACTGTAGAGTGCCCTATCCCATCTGGCATTTAACACCACAGTACCCTCTAAACTCGTCATTAAGTTTGAGACCCAATGCCCATTGCATGAAACGTTTCAGTGACTGTTGTAAGCCTCTTTAGGAACATTAGGTTATTTCAAAAGATTGCTTATTGTTTTTTCTTTATCTTTTTGTAAAAAACTGCATCTACCACTTTCATATGTTGGTCCTAACTGTCAAATCACGGGAATTCCAATCATTGTCCATGGCGCTGAATCTGCTTGTACATTTTCCTGTTTGTTTACCTTTCACATGGCGAAGTCACTACTGGCCATATTAACAGTGATGGTAGGCTATAGCTATATATATATTTGGTAGAAGTAACAGTCAGTGGATATTCCCCCTTCCTTTTTTTCCTTTTTTTTATATTGTATCTTTTCACAGCTCCTGTGAAAGTTTGGATATGTGTAAAACCATCCATACCTACTGGGTTAATGCTAGTTGAATCAATGTTGTTTCCATGTAATTTCAATGAAATGACATTGAACCAACGTGGAATAGACATTGACTTGACGTCTGTGTCCAGTGGGTAGTCTACGTTGTCTAAGGCCTAATATTATATGTCCACGGGGAGAAATTAGGGCACTTCAACGTCTAGATCTTCCAACGAGCGGAGGATCCTCTACCATGAGTCGCCCAGCGAGCCAGCACCCCAGCCCATTCAACAGTCTGCCCAGGTCAGCGATGCCCGTTTGTCGGGACTCCATCCAAATCCTGTGGTTTCCTCCTCTAGTGCACCCTCTATTTTGCTCATCAGATGGGAGCCCCCACCACCGAGAGGTCCAAGGTTGTCATGGTTATTTCCCTGCTAATCGGTCAGGCATTGTAGTGGGCTATGGCCATCTGGGAGAGGAGCTGGGTTCCTATGAGAGGTTCATGGATCTGTTCAGGGGAGTCTTTGATCATCCACCGGAGGGCAGAGAGGGGGGGTGAGTGCCTACTCCAACTATGGCAGGAGGGCCAGGGTACTGCGGAGTACGTCCTCACCTTCCGTACAGTGGCAGCATCCAGCGACTGGAATGAGCCGGGCTCCACACCTTATACAGAAGAGGATTGTGCGAAGAGGTCCAGACAGCGTTAGCATGCCCGAGATGACACCCTCTCATTGGACACATTCATTGCGATGGCCATCCGTCTGGATAACCTCCTTTGGAAGAGTCGGCACCCCCATCGCCTTTCTCCCTCCTTTGTTGACCGTTCTGAGTCAGAGCCTGAACCCATGGCGGTAGGGGACATGCCTTTCCACGGTTGAGCGACGACGTCCCTGTAGTGGTCAAGAGGGGCACCAGCTTCAACGGTGTCCGCTACATCCCAACCCGGGAGCCACTAGAGCAAAGGGACGGCCCCATGATCATCAGTCTCCCGGGGTAAGTGTGAGCATTCCATCACTCTCCACCAAACCCTTTTTAGTACTCGTGTAGTTTCTACAGCTCTAGTGGACTCTGGTGCCGCAGGGAATGTTATTGACCAGGCCCTTCCTCCTCTCGGAATATAACATCATACCCACTGTCCTCTCCATTTCCGGTTCAAGCGCTGGATAACCGACCACTAGGATCTGGGACAATCACACACATCACAGCACCATTTCCCATCACCGTGGGACCCCAGCACCAATAAAGCCTTCCCTTCCTCATCATCCAGGCACTTGTACAAAAAGTCATACTCGGCCTCCCATGGCTCCAACGCCACGACCCCATCATCTCCTGGTCGAGGATGGAGATCACTGCCTGGGCACTTGGATGTCCAAATAACTGCTTTCCATTACCCCTCAGTTGAGAGTCCTGTGGTTGCCCTCCAGGCCGACATCCTGGAGGATTACCAGGATCTCTGGGAGGTTCTCTCGAAAACCCGCGCTACCTGTCTCCCGCCTCAGCGGCCTTGGTTCCATCTGTCCATAGATTTTGTTAGTGATATTCCCGTCTGATGCTATGGTTGTTTTGGACAAATTCTCAAAATCCTGCTGTTTTATCCCTTTCTCTGATCTCCCTACTGCTCTCTAGGTCACTGAGACACTGTTCCAGCAGGTCTTCTGGCACTATGGTCTTCCAGAGGACATCATCTCCGACCGTGGTCCCCAATTCACGTCGCAGGAATGGAGAGCCTTCATGGAGAAGCTGGGAGTCACGGTCAGTCTCACATCCAGGTAACGGTCTCAGTCCAACGGGCAGGTGGAGAGGACCAACCAGCAGTGAGGCACCCGTATTTCATCCTGGTGATCACGTCTGGCTCTCCACCAGGAACCTCCTGCTCTGCTGGAAGCTGAGCCCCCAGTTTGTGGGGCCATTCAAAGTCCTCAGGAGGGTCAATGAGGTAACTTACCGATTACAGCTCCCCACTAACTTCTGGATCTCACCCTCTTTTCACGTTTCCCTCAGGCTGGGGGTTCCTGGTCCCCTGGCTGATGCCGTCCCCAACTACACCCCTCCGCCTCCCCTGGACATCGAGGGAAACCCCACATATGCCGTCAGATCCCTCCTGGACTCCCAACATCGTGGGGGTCAGCTCCAGTACCTGGTGGACTGGGAGGGGTATGGTCCAGAGGAGCGGTGTTGAGTTCCAGTGGATGACATTCTAGATCCTAACATCATCCGTGATTTCCACCGCTGATGTCCGGACCAGCCCACTCCTCGCCCTCGGTGCCGTCATCCTGGCCGGCGTCATCCTGCGGCTGGAGCTGCACATTGGGGGGGTGGGTACTGTCACATCTACTCCCGCTTACCCTTTTCTGCACTCAACGTCACCGGTCTACTAACCACCGGTCCTGGCAACCTATCATTACGCACACCTGGCAACCTTCATTACGCACACATGCATCTCATCATTAGGCACAACTGGAGTTCATCACTTCCCTGATTACTCCCCCTTAATCTAGCACTTCGTTGTTATCACCCATCATACAGCATTGTTTCTGTGTTCATGTTCAGATGCTACTCTTGTTTGTTTATTTACTCTGTTCGTTCTTATTAAACTCACCGACTGCACCTGCTTCCTGACTCCCTGCGTCTTCGTTACATTAACATTCACATAAATTTGATGACAACGCAATACATAAACTGTAAATAACCACATATTTAGCCATGGAGCACATTCTGATTGGCCAGTAAAGAGAGTGCTTCCCTAGCTTGTGGACCTACAGGAGACAGAGGAGAAAACAGACAGCCCAATTCTACAGAACTTCTGCTCTCCTCTCCTGCTCTTTTTCAGGAAATTTAAAAACACCTCTCTTCCTGTTTATGATTCACCCATCAGTCGTGTTGCAGTCGCTATATGGACGGAGGCAGGGCCCTGAATGGCATTTGTGTTGCAAAGTGAGAGTCAGAGTGCTGGGCAGTTTGTGATGTGTCAGCAGTTGCTACATGGGGAAAAGGTTTGACAATCAATGGCATGATTACAACATAGTATGTCAGAGGTCTAGTCTGCAATAGCATGTACGAAGGTCTAGTAATCAGACCTTTCCTACTCATATACAAAAAATAAGTTCTACACAGACCTTCTCGCCTCCTCCTCTTCCTCCTGCTCTTTTTGAGGAAATTAAAAACCACCTCTCTTCCTCCACTTCCTGTATATGATTCACCCACTGACTCACCCATCGGTGGTGTTGCAGTGGCTATGGTAACCGAGCTACACCGCTAAAGTGTTCCGGTAGTCGTCCTGTGTCATACCTCTCAGCTTTTGGGGTCTTCAGGAAAGAGAGTCTTTGATGGATATCAAAACAATCAATCAAAAACATACATTAAAAACTAACATTCACATATTTTACAAGCAGAATAGATAACGAGAAGAGAGAGACAGTGATGGGTGTGTCAGTGTGGACTTTGGTCTCATAGTCAGACAGTGGCAGGGTTTGTTTGGGTTTGTTTGTTTGGACATCAGTGATTGATGACGGGGCTGCTACCTTCCAATCACAATGATGTCACTTGGTTGAACTTCCTGTTGAATGCAGTATGTCAAATCAAATCAAAATGTATTTGTTACTTGCGCCGAACAGGTAGACCTTACCGTGAAAGGCTTACAAGCCCTTAACCAGCAATGCGGTTCAAGAAATTGAGTGAAGAAAATATTTACGAAATAAACAAAAGTTTTAAAAAATCTAACCAAATCAAAAAGTAAGAAGAAAATGACATAACAATAACGAGGCTATACACAGGGGACACCAGTACCGAGTCAATGTGCGGGGGTACAGGTTAGTCGAGTTAATTTGTAAAGTGATTATGCATAGATAATAAACAGCAACTAGCAGCAGTGTAGTTGTCTTATGGGTAGAAGCTGTTCAGCAGTCTTAGGGGTAGAAGCTGTTAAGGAGCCTTTTGGTCGTAGACTTGGTGCTCCAGTACCGCTTGCCGTGCGGTAGCAGAGAGAACAGTCTATGACTTGGGTGACTGGAGTCTTTGACAATTTTTTGGGCCTTCCTCTGACATCGCCTAATATATAGGTTCTGGATGTCAGGAAGCTTGGCCCCAGTGATGCACTGGGCCGTACACACTACCCTCTGTAGCGCCTTACAGTTAGATGCTGAGCAGTTGCCATACCAGGCGGTGACGCAACCGATCAGAATGTTCTCGATGGTGCTGCTGTAGAACATCGGGGACCGATGCCAAATATTTTCAGTCTTCTGAGGGGGAAAAGGTGTTGTTGTGTGTGTGTGTGTGTGTGTGTGTGTGTGTGTGTGTGTGTGTGTGTGTGTGTGTGTGTGTGTGTGCCTGTGAACAGAGGAAGGGCACTAAATGGCATTTGTGCAGCAAAGTGAGGGTCAGAGTGCTGGGCAGTTTGTGTTTACATAATAGTATGTACATACGTCTATTAATCAGACCTTTCCTACATTGATATACAAAAACTACAATGTCAAGAATGGGTGGGAAGTTTGTCCTCTGTTCATGGAGATGCAGTTTATCATTAACAGTCTTTTATGTTATCAAAATAAGTGTTTTTCTAATCATTACACATATATAATGTGCAATACCATCACCATGAATAAATATGAATGGTAATGCACTACATTAAAACAGTATATTTATTTTTTACTGAATTTTGACGTTTCACCTAAATTTAAGGCCAGGGCATGACCCTCTTGGTCTATGCTCACTTAAAGTATATTTCTCCTTGCAAAGCATTAGTCAGCACAATTAAATAAATACTGACACATCTATCGATCTTGTTGGTTGAAATCTGGTACTTGTAGGTCTACTGTCATTCTTCCATTGCATGGGGCCAGCTCTCCTTCAAATCAAATCAAACTTTATAGGTCACATACACATGTTTAGCAGATGTTATTGCAGGTGTTGTGAAATGCTTGTGTTTCTAGCTCCAACAGTGCAGTAATATCTAACAAGTGAAAAGTAACAATTTCATAACATATACCCAATACACACAAATCAAAGTAAAGGAATGGAATTAAGAATATATAAATATATGGACGAACAATGTCAGAGCGGCATAGACTAAGATACATTAGAAAATAATAAAATACTGTACACTACCGTTCAAAAGTTTGGGGTGACTTAGAAATATCTTTGTTTTTGAAAGAAAAGCAATTTTTTTGTCCATTAAAATAACATCAAATGTATCAGAAATACAGTGTAGACATTGTTAATGTTGTAAATGAGAATTGTAGCTGGAAACAGCTGATTTTTAATAGAATATCTACATAGGCGTACAGAGGCCCATTATCAGCAACCACCACTCAGTTGTTCCAATGGCACGTTGTGTTAGCTAATCCAAGTTTATCATATTAAAAGGCTAATTGATCATTAGAAAACCCTTTTGCAATTATGTTAGCACAGCTGAAAACTGTTATCCTGATTAAAGAATCAATAAAACTGGCCTTCTTTAGACTAGTTGAGTATCTGGAGCATCAGCATTTGTGGGTTCGATTACAGGCTCAATATGGCCGGAAACAAAGAACTTTCTTCTGAAACTCATCAGTCTACTCTTGTTCTAAGAAATGAAGGCTATTCCATGTGAGAAATTGCCAAGAAACTGAAAATCTCGATACAATGCTGTGTACTACTCCCTTCACAGAACAGTGCAAACAGGCTCTTACCAGAATAGAAAGAGGAGTGGGAAGCCCCGGTGCACAACTGAGCAAGAGGACAAGTACATTGGAATGTCTAGTTTGAGAAACAGACGCCTCACAAGTTCTCAACTGGCAGCTTCATTAAATAGTACCCGCAAAATACCAGTCTCAATGTCAACAGTGAAAAGGCGACTCCGGGATGCTGGCCTTCTAGGCAGAGTTGCAAAGAAAAAGCCATATCTCAGACTGGCCAATAAAAATAAAATATTAAGATGGGCAAAAGAACACAGACACTGGACAGAGGAACTCTGCCTAGAAGGCCAGCATCCCGGAGTCGCCTCTTCGCTGTTGACGTTGAGACTGGTGTTAACAGTCTGATGGCCTAGAGATAGAAGCTGTTTTCAGACTCTCAATCCCAGCTTTGATATATCTGTACTGACCTCGCCTTCTGGATGATAGCGGGGTGAACAGGCAGTGGCTCGGGTGGTGGTACCTGTTTCCTCCAGCATCTTTGACATCGGGTGTCCTGGAGGGCAGGTAGTTTCTTCCACATTGTAGGCCAATGTTTTCTGCAAAAGGGTAACTGACTGTTATGTCATAACAATGTTCAGAATGTCAAATACTCTGCATTCTTATTTACATCCATATACCAAAATCTAAGACCTATATTCAGAGACCAAATGCCACTAGAGTTTGTATAGGGTAATTGAGTTTCGTTTTTAGATTAATTGCAGGTGCTAATAGAACCATAAATTGTTCAATAACTTCAAAGGAAAGATATTGCAAAACATACATTATTGGTAAAACATCTATTCATATATGTATCTAAGCTGTTAGCTGCATCTAAATAGAACTAGATATCGCCACTTCTTCATCCCTTGTGTTGTCACGTGACATCCACTTTCTTACGTCACCATCCAAACTAATTCCACGCGCCAGCCAACGAGGAAGTACCAGGCATGCATACAGTCGCGAGTTGTGTATTTACTAGAGACAGACAGTGTTGACATATTGTTAGCGTTGTACGTGACGGTCAACCTGCATTTCTCGCCGCCTTTTGAGTGTTTTCTTTCGGTGCATATGCAGACGTAGGAGTCACATTAGTTGCCGCTAGCCGGCTAATAGCATCAGCTAACGTTAGCTGGCTAATAGTTAGCGAGCAGTATTTCACTTGGCAACCTTTGCAATAATTTTAGTTTACCTGAAGGCTATATGATTGGCTTTATTAGCAGTTGCTCTGATTATGCTTGAAACTAAATTACTTTAGTAAGATTAGCCAGCCAGCTTTAGCTAACTATCAAGCCGCTGCAATGGAACTCATGCTTACGTGCGCGTCCTCCAAAACGCCTTCCAATATAATGAGGTATGCATGCTCTACGTGCGTGTCCCTACAATTCCTGTAGCTTGAGAACAGACTGATATGTGAGGATATTTCTATAATCGTAATATTGTACAAATAACAATAGTCAACCAATATCTTCATTTTCTACAAGGTAAAGCCAAAAAAAATACTGTAAGGAGTAGGCTATTGTTATTCTGCCACCAACACTAAAGTCTTATCACACCATTCCATGCCCATTTCCTGTAGGGAATAGGTGACGATGCAGCATGACCAAAGACCCTATGCACCATGGCACAGACTGAAATTAATTGGGACCAACAGATACCTTTACCAAAGCTTTCCCCATTCCATGCCAAGATCGCTGTTGCACTAGTGGCACTGCTCTGCTTCATCAATAGCTATGATGGAGACTTTGTGTTCGATGATTCTGAAGCCATTATCAATAACAAGGTAATAATCTACTTATCACATACTCACTACATCTTCCGAGGTACATCTTCAAGGATGCAGTGTCTATAAAAGCTTGATCTATTCAAAGTCTATATTGTGTGCATAATTTCAACAGCTAAAAATAACCTCACAGCCACAGTACATACTGCATACCGTACAGAGTATACTTATAGTTGAAGTCGGAAGTTTACATACACCTAGGTTGGAATCATTGAAACTCGTTTTTCAACCACTCCACAAATTTCTTGTTAACAAACTATAGTTTTGGCAAGTCGGTTAGGACATCTACTTTGTGCATGACAAGTAATTTTTCCAACAATTGTTTACAGACAGATTATTTCACTTAACTCACTGTGTCACAATTCCAGTGTGTCAGAAGTTTACATACACTAAGTTGACTGTGCCTTTAAACAGCTTGGAAAATTCCAGAAAATGATGTCATGGCTTTAGAAGCTTCTGATAGGCTAATTGACATCTTTGGAGTCAATTGGAGATGTGGATGTATTTCAAGGCCTACCTTCAAACTCAGTGCCTCTTTGCTTTACATCATGGGAAAATCAAAAGAAATCAGCCAAGACCTCAGAAAAACAATTGTGGACCTCCACAAGTCTGGTTCATCCTTGGGAGCAATTTCCAAATGTCTGAAGGTACCACGTTCATCTGTACAAACAATAGTACGCAAGTATAAACACCATGGGACCACGCAGCCGTCTTCCCACTCAGGAAGGAGACACGTTCTGTCTCCTAGAGATGAACGGACTTTGGTGCAAGAAGTACAAATCAATCCCAGAACAACAGCAAAGGACCTTTGTTAAGATGCTGGAGGAAACAAGTACAAAGTATCTACACCCACAGTAAAACGAGTCCTATATTGACATAACCTGAAAGGCCGCTCAGCAAGGAAGAAGCCACTGCTCCAAAACCGCCATAAAAAAGGCACATGGGGACAAAGATCATACTTTTTGGAGAAATGTCCTCTGGTCTGATGAAACAAAAATAGAACTGTTGGCCATAATGACCATCATTATGTTTGGAGGAAAAAGGGGGATGCTTGCAACCCGAAGAACACCATCCTAACTGTGAAGCACGGGGGTGGCAGCATCATGTGGTGGGGGTGCTTTGCTACAGGAGGGACTGGTGCACTTCACAAAATAAATGGCATCATGAGTAGAGGTCGACCCAATATGATTTTTCCACGTCGATACCGATTATTATAGGACCAAAAAAGGCCGATACCGATTATTGGGGGACCAAAAAAAGGCCGATACCGATTAATTGGACCATTTTTAAGTTTTTAAAATTTGTAATAATGACAATTTACAACAATACTGAATGAACACTTATTTTAACTTAATATATAATACATCAATAAAATCAATTTAGCCTCAAATAAATAATGAAACATGTTCAATTTGGTTTAAATAATGCAAAAAAAGCGTTGGAGAAGAAAATAAAAGTGCAATATGTGCCATGTAAAAAAGCTAACGTTTAAGTTCCTTGCTCAGAACATGAGAACATATGAAAGCTGGTGGTTCCTTTTAACATGAGTCTTCAACATTCCCAGCTAAGAAGTTTTAGGTTGTAGATATTATAGGAATTATAGGACTATTTCTCGCTATACGATTTGTATTTCATATACCTTTGACTATTGGATGCTCTTATAGGCACTTTAGTATTGCCAGTGTAACAGTATAGCTTCTGTCCCTCCTCGCTCATCCCTGGGCTCGAACCAGCAACACATCGACAACAGCCACCCTCGAAGCAGCGTTACCCATGCAGCGCAAGGGGAACAACCACTCCAAGTCTCACAGCGAGTGACGTTTGAAACGCTATTAGCGCGCACCCCGCTAACTAGCTAGCCATTTCACATCGGTTACACCAGCCTAATCTCGGGAGTTGATAGGCTTGAAGTTATAAACAGCGCAATGCTTGAAGCATTGCGAAGAGCTGCTGGCAGAACGAACGAAAGTGCTGTTTGAATGAATGCTTACGACCCTGCTGGTGCCTACCATCGCTCAGTCAGACTGCTCTATCAAATCATAGACTTAATTATAACATAATAACACACAGAAATATGAGCCCTAGGTCATTAATATGGTCGAATCCGAAAACTATCATCTCAAAAACAAAAACTTTATTCTTTCAGTGAAATACGGAACCGTTCCATATTTTATCTAACGGGTGGCATCCATAAATCTAAATATTCCTGTTACATTTCACAACCTTCAATTTTATGTCATAATTACGTAAAATTCTGGCAAATTAGTTCGCAACGAGCCAGGCGGCCCAAACTGTTGCATATACCCTGACTCTGCATGCAATGAACGCAAGAGAAGTGACACAATTTCACCTGGTTAATATTGCCTGCTAACCTGGATTTCTTTTTAGCTAAATATGCAGGTTTAAAAATATATACTTCTGTGTATTGATTTTAAGAAAGGCATTGATGTTTATGGTTAGGTACACGTTGGAGCAACGACAGTCCTTTTTTGCAAATGCGCACCGCATCGATTATATGCAACGCAGGACACGCTAGATAAACTAGTAATATCATCAACCATGTGTAGTTACTAGTGATTATGATTGATTGATTTTTTTTTTTATAAGATAAGTTTAATGCTAGCTAGCAACTTACCTTGGCTTCTTACTGCATTCGTGTAACAGGCAGGCTCCTTGTGGAGTGCAATGTAAGGCAGGTGGTTAGAGCGTTGGACTAGTTAACCGTAAGGTTGCAAGATTAAATCCCCGAGCTGACAAGGTAAAAATCTGTCGTGCCCGTGAACAAGGCAGATAACCCACCGTTCCTAGGTCGTCATTGAAAATAAGAATTTGTCCTTAACTGACTTGCCTAGTTAAATAAAGGTGTAAAAAAAAATACAGATTTCCGATTGTTATGAAAACTTGAAATCGGCCCTAATTAATCGGCCATTCCGATTAGTCGGTTGACCTCTAATCATGAGGTAGGAAAATTATTTGGATATATTGAAGCAACATCTCAAGACATCAGTTAAAGCTTGGTTGCAAATGGATCTTTCAAATGGACAATGACCCCAAGCATACTTCCAAAGTTGTGGCAATATGGCTTAAGGACAACAAAGTCAAGGTATTGGAGTGGCCATCACAAAGCCCTGACCTCAATCCTATAGAAAACCTCTGGGCAGAACTGAAAAAGCGTGTGCGAGCAAGGAGGCCTTACAAACCTCACTCAGTTACACCAGCTCTGTCAGGAGGAATGGGCCAAAATTCACCCAACTTATTGTGGGAAGCTTGTGGAAGGCTACCCGAAACGTTTGACCCAAGTTAAACAATATAAAGGCAATGCTACCAAATACTAATTGAGTGTATGTAAACCTCTGACCCACTGGAAAAGTGATGAAAGAAATTAAAGCTGAAATTGTTCTGTCTACTATTATTCTGACATTTCAACTTCTTAAAATAAAGTGGTGATCATAACTAACCTGAGACAGGGAATTTTTACTCAAATTAAATTTCAGGAATTGTGAAAAACTGTTTAAATGTGTTTGTCTATGTAAACTTTTGACATCAACTGTATGTCATATTCCAAGTTGTACATGCACACATCAATGTATGCGTAAAAAAATAAAATATATGTCCCTAGGCATCTAAAGTTGTTTTTGTCACATCTCTTTTCTGATGTGTCTCCCGCAGGACCTGATCCCATCCACGCCTCTCAACAACATCTGGAGAAATGACTTCTGGGGAAGTAACCTGAGCAGCAACAACAGCCACAAGTCCTACAGGCCGCTCACTGTCCTCACTTTTAGGTAGGATACACATATGACATACACACATGCATGAACTCATGTGCGTACTCACAAGACTCCGCAAGGTAGCTCTGTCAATGTACAGAAAGACGGACAGATCTAAAAGTAGTATCATAGCTGCCTCTATTCATCCTAACAACTTTTGTGAAGAACATAATGGCAAGATGACCTTGGAATGTATTGATGGATAATTGTTGAAAACACAATTTGGTTCTCTGTGAGGATTTCAGAGGTGGGTCCCAAGTGCTATTCTTCTCTGTAGAATTGCAATTGATAGGCAATGAATATGTACGGTATATTACTTTGACTGGTTTCAGGATCTCAACATTTTATTTTCACCTGACATACACTGTATATACAAAAGTATGTGGAAACCCCTTCAAATTAGTGGATTCTGCTATTTCAGCCACAACCCTTACTGACAGGTGTATAAAATCGAGCACACAGCCATGCAATTTCCATAGACACACATTGGCAGTAGAATGGCCTTACTGAATAGCTTAGTGACTTTCAACGTGGCACTGTCATAGGATGCCACTTTGCTATCAAAGCAGTTTATCACATTTTTGCCCAGCTAGAGCTGTCCTGGTTAACTGTAAGTGCTGTTATTGTGAATTGGAATCATCTAGGAGCAACAACGGCTGAGCCGCAAAGTGGTAGGCCACACAAGCTCAAATAATGGGACTGCCGAGTGCTCAAGAGCGTTGCGCTTAGAAATCGTCTGTCCAGGTTCGAATACAACAGGTGTAGACCTTACAGTGAAATGCTTACTTACAGGCTCTAACCAATAGTGCAAAAAAGGTGTTGGGTGAAGAATAGGTAGGTAAAGAAATAAAACAACAGTTAAAAGACAGGCTATATACATATATGCATATATGATGAACAGAGAGTAGCAGTAGTGTAAAAGAAGGGTTGGTGGGTGGTGGGACACAATGCAGATAGCCCGGTTAGCCAATGTACGGGAGCACTGGTTGGTCGGCCCAATTGAGGTAGTATGTACATGAATTGTATAGTTAAAGTGACTATGCATATCTGATAAACAGAGAGTAGCAGCAGTGTAAAAAGAGGGTTTGGGAGGGGGGCACACAATGCAAATAGTCCGGGTAGCCGTTTGATTACCTGTTCAGGAGTCTTATGGCTTGGGGGAAAAACTGTTGAGATGCCTTTTTGTCCTAGACTTGGCACTCCGGTACCGCTTGCCATGCGGTAGTAGAGAGAACAGTCTATGACTGGGGTGGCTGGGGTCTTTGACAATTTTTAGGGCCTGACACCGCCTGGTGTAGAGGTCCTGTGTGGCAGGCAGCTTTTCCCCAGTGATGTACTGGGCCGTACGCACTACCCTCTGTAGTGCCTTGTGGTCAGAGGCCGAGCAATTGCCGTACCAGGCAGTGATGCAACCAGTCAGGATGCTCATGATGTTGCAGCTGTAAAACCTTTTGAGGATCTCAGGCCCCATGCCAAATCTTTTTAGTTTCCTGAGGGGGAATAGGCGTTGTCGTGCCCTCTTCACGACTGTCTTTGTGTGTTTGGACCATGATAGTTTGTTGTTGATGTGGACACCGAGGAACTTGAAGCACTCAACCTGCTTCACTACAGCTTTTCCTGTAGTCCACAATCATCTCCTTTGTCTTGGTTGTTATGCTGGCACCACATTACCACGTCTCTGACCTCCTCCCTATAGGCTGTCTCGTCATTGTCGGTGATCAGGCCTACCACTTTTGTCGTCTGCAAACTTAATGATGGTGTTGGAGTCGTGCCTGGCAATGTAGTTGTGGGTGAACAGGGAGTACAGGAAGGGACTGAGCATGCACCTACCTACCCTCACCACCTGGGGGCGGCCCGTCAGGAAGTCTAGGAGCCAGTTGCAGAGGGAGGTGTTTAGTCCCAGGATCCTTAGCTTAGTGATGAGCTTTGAGGGTACTATGGTGTTGAACGCTGAGCTATAGTCAATCAATAGCATTCTCACATAAGTGTTCCTTTGTCCAGGTGGGAAAGGGCAGTGTGGAGTGCAATAGAGATTGCATCATCTGTGGATCTGTTTGGGCGGTATGCAAATTGGAGTGGGTCTAGGGTTTCTGGGATAATGGTGTTGGTGTGAGCCATTACCAACCTTTCAAAGCACTTCATGGCTAAGGACGTGAGAGCTACGGGTCTGTAGTCATTTAGGCAGGTTGCCTTTGTGTTCTTGGGCACAGGGACTATGGTGGTCTGCTTGAAACATGTTGGTATTACGACTCAATCAGGGTAATTGAAAATGTCAGTGAAGACACCTATCAGTTGGTCATGCCCGGAGCACACGTCCTGGTAATCCGTCTGGACCCGCAGCCTTGTGTATGTTGGCCTGTTTAAAGGTCTTATTCACGTCGGCTATGGAGAGCGTGATCACACAGTCATCCGGAATAGTTGATGCTGTCATACATGCCTCAGTGTTGCTTGCCTCGAAGCGAGCATAGAAGTTATTTAGCTCGTCTGGTAGGCTCGTGTCACTGGGCAGCTCGCGGCTGTGCTTCCCTTGGTAGTCTGTAATAGTTTTAAAGCCCTGCCACATTAGACGAGCGTTGGAGCTGGTGTAATATGATTCAATCTTAGCCCTGTATTGAGGCTTTGCCTGTTTGATGGTTCATCGCAGGGCATAGCAGAATTTCTTATAAACTTCTGGGTTAGAGTCCCGCACCTTGAAAGCGGCAGCTCTACCCTTTAGCTCAGTGCGAATGTTGCCTGTATTTCATGGCTTCTGGTTGGGGTATGTATGTACAGTCACTGTGGGGACAACGTACTCAATGCACTTATTGATAAAGCCAGTGACTAATGTGGTGTACCCCTCAATGCCATCGGAAGAATCCCAGATCATGTTCCAGTCTGTGATAGCAAAACAGTACTGTAGTTTAGCACCACTTTTTTTATAGACCGAGTCACTGGTGCTTCCTGCTTTAATTTGTGCTTGTAAGCAGGTTGTGGTCGGATTTACCAATTGGAGGGCGAGGGAGAGCTTTGTACGCTTCTCTGTGTGTGGAGTACAGGTGATCTAGAATTGTTTTCCCTCTGGTTGCACATTTGTCATGTTGATAGAAATTTGGTAGAACTGATTTAAGTTTCCCTGCATTAAAGTCTCTGGCCACTAGGAGCGCCACCTGGATGAGTGGTTTCCTGTTTGCTTATTACATTATACAGCTGACTGAGTACGGTCTTAGTGCCAGCATCTGTCTGTGGTGGTACATAAACAGCCACGGACAGTATTGCTGAACACTCTCTAGGCAAGTAGTGGCCTGCAATTTATCACAATATACTCTACTTCAGGTGAGCAAAATCTAGAGACTTTCATAGATTTCATGCACAAGCTGTTGTTTACAAATATGCACAGACCCCCCCCATCTTACCGGAGCGTGCTGTTCTGTCTTGCCGGTGCAGCGTATATCCCGCTAGCTGAATATCCATGTCGTCATTCAGCCACGATTCCGTGAAACACAGGATATTATAGTTTTTTTTTGTGAAGTTGGTAGGATATTCGTGATCATACCGCGTCTAATTTATTGTCCAATGATTGCACGTTGGCGAGTAGTAGTAGCTTTCCCAGTCGCCTTTGCCGGGTCCTGTCAAGGCTCTTTGTCCTCTGTACCTACGTCGCTTCTTCTTGCAAATAACGGGGATGTTTGTCCTGTGGGGTTTTTGGAGAATGTCTTGAGCGTCGTCTTTTTTAGTGGAAAAAATATTTGTCTAATCCGAGGTGAGTGATCGCTGTCCTGATATCCAGAAGCTCTTTTTTTCCATAAGATACGGTTGCGGAAACATTATTTACAAAATAAGTTCCAAATAACGCAAAAAACTGCTGCCATTTCTTCCGGCGCCATTTTGTAATGCCAAGCGTCAGCTGGAGTGATGTAAAGCTCGCCACCATTGGATTCTGGATGAGTGGAAACGTGTTCTCTGGAGTGATGAATCATGCTTCACCATCTGGCAGTCCGACGGACAAATCTGTGTTTGGCGGATTCCAGGAGAACGCTACCTGCCCCAATGCATAGTTCCAACTGTAACGTTTGGTGGAGGAGGAATAATGGTCTTGTGCTATACGTCATGGTTTGGGCCCTTAGTTCCAGTGAAGGGAAATCTTCACGCTACAGCATACAAGGACATTCTAGATGATTCTGTGCTTCCAACTTTGTGGCAAATGTTTGGGGAAGGCCCTTTCCTGTTTCAGCATGACAATGCCCTGTGCGCAAAGTGAGGTCCATAGAGAAATGGTTGTCGAGATCGGTCTGGAAGTAGTTGGCTGGCCTGCACAGAGCCCTGACCTCAACCCTTCACAATTCTATTCCAAACTGCTATTCATTTTGTTGCTGATATTTGGACTAATCACATCACCTATTACAACCAGACCTGGGTTGAAATACCACTTTAAATCTCTAAGTTACTTTCACATACATTTGAAGTACACTGAACAAAAATATCAACACAACAGAGTTACAGATCATATGAGGAAATCAGTCAATTTAAATAAATGCATTAGGCCCTAATCTAAGTATTTCACATGACAGGGGAATACAGATATGTTGGTCACAGATATCTTTAAAAATTGTAGTGGCGTGGATCAGAAAATCAGTCAGTATCTGGTGTGACCACCATTTGTCTTATGCAGAGGGACAAATCTCCCTAACGTAGAGTTGATCAGGCTGTTTATTGTGGAATGTTGTCCCACTCTTCTGTGTGAAGTTGCTGGATAGTGGTAAGAACTGGAACACCCTGTCGTACACATCAATCCAGAGCATCCCAAACATGCTCAATGGGTTACATGTCTGGTGCATATGGAGGCCATGGAAGAACTGGGACATTTTCAGCTTCCAGGAATTGTGTACAGATCCTTGCGACATGGGGCTGTGCATTATGCTGTAACATGAGGTGATGGCGGCAGATAAATGGCACAACAATGGGCCTCGGTATCTCGTCACAGTGTTTTATCAAATTGCCATTGATAAAATGCAGTTGTGTCCTACAATCAGCATGCCAATTGCACGCTCCCTCAACTTGAGAAACATTGTGTTGTGTGACAAACCTGCACATTTTAGTGACCTTTTATTGTCCCCAGCACAAGGTGTACCTGTGTAATGACCGTGCTGTTTAATCAGATTCTTAATATGCCACACCTGTCAGGTGGATGGATTATCTTTGTAAAGGAGAAATGCTCACTAACAGAATGTAAAATAATTTCTGCACAATTTGAGAGAAATTAGCTTTTTCTGTGTGTATGGAAAATGTATGGCATCTTTTATTTCAGCTCATGAAACATGGGACCAACACTTTACATGTTTGTATTTTTTGTTCTGTATAAATATTCAGATATGCAGTACCAGTCAAAGTTTGGACACACCTACTCATTCCAGGGTTTTTCTTTATTTTTACTATTTTCTACATTGTAGAATAATAGCGAAGACATCAAAAATATGAAATAACACATGGAATCATGTAGTAACCAAAAAAGTGTAAACAAATCAAGATATATTTTATATTCTTCAAATTAGCCACCCTTTGCCTTGATGACAGCTGTCTACACTCCTGGCATTCTCTCAACCAGCTTCATGAGGTCGTCACCTGTAATGCATTTCAGTTAACAGGTGTGCCTTGTTAAAAATGTATTTGTCGAAGCCATTTCCTTCTTAATGCGTTTGAGCAAATTAGTTGTGTTGTGACAAGATAATGGTGGTATACAGAAGATAGCCCTATTTGGTCAAATATCAAGTCCATATTATGGAAAGAACAGCTCGAATAAGCAACGAGAAATGACAGTTGAAATTGAGATTTTTGGTTCCATCTGCCGTGTCTTTGTGAGACACAGAGTAGGTGAATGGATGATCTCTGCGTGTGTGGTTCCCAGCATGGAGGAGGTGGTGTGATGGGGATTTGCTGGTGACACTGTCAGTGATTTATTTAGAATTCAAGGCACACTTAATCAGCATGGCTACCACAGCATTCTGAAGCAATACGCCATCCCATCTGGTTTGCGCAGAGTGGGACTGTCATTTGTTTTTCATCAGGACAATGTCCCAACACATCTCCAGACTGTGTAAGGGCTATTTGACCAAGGAGAGTGATGGAGTGCTGCGTCAGATGAACTGGCCTCCACAATCACCTGACCTCAACCCAAATGAGATGGTTTGGGATGAGTTGGACCGCAGAGTGAAGGAAAAGCAGCCAACAAGTGTTCAGCATATGTGGAAACTCCTTCAAGCTTGTTGGAAAAGCATTCAAGATGAAGCTGGTTGAGAGAGTGGCAAGCGTGTGCAAATCTGTCATCAAGGCAAAGGGTGGCTACTTTGAAGAATCTCAAATATAAAATATATTTAAATTTGTTTAACACTTTTTTGATTACAACATGATTCTATATGTGTTATTTCATAGTTTTGATGTCTTCACTATTATTCTACAATGTAGAAAATAGTGAAAATTAGTAGGTGTGTCCAAACATTTCACTAGTACTGTATATGTAAAGACAAGATTAAATCAAAAACAGTGTGATGGGTGACAATATTAGCCTATCAATTGTAAATTATATATAAAATAGTAAAAATAAAGAAAAAACCTTGAATAAGTAGGTGTGTCCAAACTTTTGACTCATACTGTATTTGTATTATCAAGTAAGTACACAATGTCCCATTATATCTCAAGCTAAGCCATTTTGATAGTACATTTAAACTCTGTTTTTCACAATTCCAGACATTTAATCCAAGTAAAAATTGCCTGTCTTTGGTCAGTTATGATCACCACTTTATTTTAAGAATGTGAAATGTCAGAATAATAGTAGAGAGAATGGTTAATTTCAGCTTTTATTTCTTTCATCACATTCCCAGTGGGTCAGAAGATTACATGCACTCAATTAGTATTTGGTAGCATTGCCTTTAAATTGTTTTACTTGAGTCAAATATTTCGGGTAGCCTTCTACAAGCTTCCCATAGTAAGTTGGGTGTAACTGCGACAGGTTTGTAGGCCATTTTACTCACACACGCTTTTTCAGTTCTGCCCACAAATATTCCATAGGATTGAGGTGAGGGCTTTGTGATGGCCACTCCAATACTTTGACTTTGTTGTCCTTAAGCCATTTTGCCACAACTTTGGAAGTATGATTGGGGTCATTGTCCATTTGGAAAACCCATTTGCGACCAAGCTTTAACTTCCTGACTGATGTCTTGAGATGTTGCTTCAATATATCCACATCATCTTCCTACCTCATGATATTTTGTGAAGTGCACCAGTCCCTTCTGCAGCAAAG
This sequence comes from Oncorhynchus tshawytscha, assembly GCF_018296145.1. NCBI lineage: Eukaryota > Metazoa > Chordata > Actinopteri > Salmoniformes > Salmonidae > Oncorhynchus > Oncorhynchus tshawytscha. The sequence goes on along the minus strand of NC_056454.1, from coordinate 2,925,417 downwards.
CACCCCCACAACATGATGCTGTCACCCCTGTGCTTCACGGTTGGGATGGTGTTCTTTGGCTTGCAAGCATCCCCCTTTTTCCTCCAAACATAACTATGGTCATTATGGCCAAAAGTTATATTTTTCTTTCGTCAGACCAGAGGACATTTCTCCAAAAAGTACGATCTTTGTCCCCATGTGCAGTTGCAAACCGTCTGGCTTTTTTATGGCAGTTTTGGAGTAGTTGCTTCTTCCTTGCTGAGTGGCCTTTCAGGTTATTTCGATATAGGACTCGTTTTACTGAGGATATAGATACTTTTGTACCAGTTTCCTCCAGCATCTACACAAGGTCCTTTGCTGTTGTTCTGGGATTGATTGATTTGCACGTTTCGCAACAAAGTACATTCATTTCTAGGAGACAAAGCGCATCTCCTTCCTGAGCGGTATGATGGCTGCTTGGTCCCATGGTGTTTATACTTGTGTACTATTGTTTGTACAGATGAACGTAGTACCTTCAGGCATTTGGAAATATCTACGAAGGATGAACCAGACTTGTGGACTTGTGAACCAGACTTGTTTTTCTGAGGTCTTGGCTGATTTCTTTTGATTTTCCCATGATGTCAAGCAAAGTGTCACAGAATTTGAAGGTAGGCCTTGAAGTACATCAACAGGTACATCTCCAATTGACTCAAATGATGTCAATTAGCCTATCAGAAGCTTTTAAAGCCATGACATCATTTTCTGGAATTTTTCAAGACGTTTCTAGGCACAGTAGACTTAGTGTATGTTAACTTCTGACCCACTGGCATTGTCATACAGTGAATTATAAGTGAAATAATCTGTCTGTAAACAATTGTTGGAAAAATGACTTGTCATGCACAAAGTAGATGTCCTAACTGACTTGCCAAAACTATAGTTTGTTAACAAGAAATTTGTGGAGTGGTTGAAAAACAAGTTTTAATGACTCCAACCTAAGTGTATGTAAACTTCTGACTTCAACTGTACATGTCTGTGCTTTTTTGATATCATTTTGTATTATTGATATCTTTTTTTTTAAATCTGTTTGTAGAATTCATGATGTCATCTCTTTTATGGACCCAGGCTTAACTACCTCATTGCTGGTGGGCTGCACCCAGTAGGCTTCCATGTGCTGAACATCGGCCTGCACAGTCTCATATCAGCGCTGATGATCGACATGTTCTCCGTACTGATCGGTGGCTTGGCATACGATGGGAATGGGAACAGGCTCAACCACGCACCCAAAGCTTCTCTCCTGGCTGGTCTTCTCTTTGCAGCGCACCCCGTTCACACCGAAAGCGTAAGTAGACAAACATTGTATGGAAAGGAGGGATGTAAGAAATAGTGAAAACACACAGACAGGTACTATGCGTGTCTATCACATAATATTTGTTTGTTTTATTGAGATCGACTGAGATGAGAGGAGGAGACCTATGAGATGGGAACTGTACGCAAATATGAAAAGTGGGAGTCTTGGGGATTGAACCCGGACCCATCACAAGGGGCAATGCATAGTCCGGAGTCGGCAGTGCTGTTACCAAAACCAAACTGCGGCACTGGAGCTATGATGACACTGGGTTGTTAGCTCAATAGAATCAGAATGGACTAGAAGGGACGTCCTTAATCAAAGCAATATTCCGTGGTAGATAATCGTGTAATGGCGGCCATATCTGGTGTACCATTTGATATGTAAAATTTTGAACTGATAGACTTTGTCCAATTCTATGATTCCCCCTCTGGCAAACAATATCTCTTTACTTACTTTCCAAAATAATAACAGCCTCCCATCACTACATGTGTTCCAACATCCACGGGTGTTTGTTGTATTAAACATGCGTTAGAGCCATGCCAGGAACAAAGGTCCATCTCAATCGGAGTGTGCATCGAAAAGGTGTGCGTTTTGAGCGAGGCCCAGACTATTAAAAGCTTATTCATACCCGGTTGTGGTGTGTGAGGGCTGCGGTGCCCGGCTGGAGGGCTGCACCCCCCCTGCTCTCGGCTGGCTTTAATCAGGGAGGGCAACAGGCTGAGGGAGACCTGGGGGTGGGAGCGGGCAGACCACAGACCCAAGGCCTGCTGCACTTATCAAAGGAGATAGCCCCCAGGATTCCAGGACGTATGCAGTACACACTATACAGACACAGTATAAATCATGCACACTATATGTAATATACTCTCTCACACACACACACCGACAGAGAGGGACACACACAGATGCACCGCACACACAGGCCAGTAATGAGAGACTCCTGCGCTGGATGTTAATTGGCTGCTGTCAGTAAGGCTGTTATATACAGTACAGGAGCAGATACAGAAAGATGGTGTATTTGCGTTATTGCATTTGATCATGTGCAGGTTGTTAAAATATACATTCCGACTATCTGTTGGCTGACACAGTTGCCTTCATCATTTCTGGTCTACCCGAAGTGTCCAAGGGCAAATTAGATAATAGGTGTTGATTTTTAACTGGACATGTCAAATGACGGAATTCTGTCTCTCATACAGCAGTTAACCTTTCTGGCGCAGGTGTTCCGCAAGCTACCCACCTCGACAACATCCGGTGAAATTGCAGAGCGCCTAATTCAAAATACAGAAATATTCATAAAAAATACAAGTGTCATACATTGGTTTAAAGATGAACTTCTTGTTAATCCAGACGCTTTGTCAGATTTCAAAAAGGCTTTACGGCGAAAGCATACCATGCGATTATCTGAAGACGCTTACAAAAGCATACAAACATTTTCCAACCAAGTAAAGGAATTACAAAAGTCAGAAATAGTGCTAAAATGAATCACATACCTTTTGAAGATCTTCATATGGTTGTAGTCACAAGAGACCCTGTTACACAATAAATGTTTGTTTTGTTCGATAAAGTCCCTCTTTATATCCCAAAATCCCGAAGTTTTGTTGGCGCGTTTTGTTCAGTAATCCACTGGCTCAAAGGCAGTCAAAATATGCAGATGAATACATCCTAATAGTACCTGTAAAGTTCGTTGAAACATGTCAAACGATGTTTATAATTAATCCTCAGGTTGTCAATTGTCTAAATAATCGATAATATGTTAACCGGACAATAGCGTATTCAATAGAAAGGATAACAAGGAAGGGTGCGCATACCAGTGCTGCATGATTCTACAGTCCACTGACAAAGGTCTCATTCTTCTTAATTCTTTCAGAAAACAAGCCTGAAACAATGTCTAAAGACTGTTGACATCTAGTGGAAGCCATAGAAACTGCAATCTGGGTCCTAACCCATTAGATACTCTATAGGCATTCATTTGAAAATACTCACATAAAAAAAATCCCACTTCCTGGATGGATTTTCCTCAGGTTTTTGCCTTCCATATCAGTTCTGTTATACTCACAGACATTTAACAGTTTTGGAAACTTTTGTGTTTTCTATCCAAATTTACCAATTATATGCATATCCTAGCTTCTGGGCCTGAGTGACAGGCAGTTTACTTTGGGCACGTGTCTCATCCAGACGTCGAAATACTGCCCCCAAGCCATAATAAGTTATTAAACCCCTCTTTCTCTCTTTCAGGTGGCAGGGATTGTAGGCCGGGCAGACCTACTTTGTGCACTGTTCTTCCAGCTCTCCTTTCTGACCTACTGCAAAGCCTTCAGAGGAGGTAGGTTTTGTATGCATTAAGGATGGTGTGTCATGGTTGCTTGAATGTATACAGAGAGAGTAAGAACATGCATCACATCTATAGGCAATGTACACAAGTCTCATTCGTGTTTTCAGATTTCCTAAGTTAACATAGTTGATATGTCTTGGAAGTATATATATTACACACACACGCACACGCACGCACACACACACAGTACCAGTCAAAAGTTTGGACACACCTACTCATTCAAGAGTTTTTCTTTATTTTTACTGTTTTCTACATTGTAGAATAATAGTGAAGACATCAAAACTATGAAATAACACATATGGAATCATGTAGTAACCAAAAAACATGTTAAACAAAATATTGAATTTTTGAGATTCTTCAAAATAGCCACCCTTTGCCTTGATGACAGCTTTGCACAGTCTTGGCATGTTATTGTTTGAATATTTACAGCCAGTACATGTCCAGGCCCGTCTGAAGTTTGCTAGAGAGCATTTGGATGATCCAGAAGAAGATTGGGAGAATGTCATATGGTCAGATGAAAACAAAATAGAACTTTTTGGTAAAAACTCAACTCGTCGTGTTTGGAGGACAAAGAATGCTGAGTTGCAGCCAAAGAACACCATACCTACTGTGAAGCATGGGGGTGGAAACATCATGCTTTGGGGCTGTTGTTCTGCAAAGGGACCAGGACGACTGATCCGTGTAAAGGAAAGAATGAATGGGGCCATGTATCGTGAGATTTTGAGTGAAAACCTCCTTCCATCAGCAAGGGCATTGAAGATGAAACGTGGCTGGGTCTTTTCTTTCAGCATGACAATGATCCCAAACACATCGCCCGGGCAACGAAGGAGTGGCTTGGTAAGAAGCATTTCAAGGTCCTGGAGTGGCCTAGCCAGTCTCCAGATCTCAACCCTATAGAAAATCTTTGGAGGGAGTTGAAAGTCCGTGTTGCCCAGCAACAGCCCCAAAACATCACTGCTCTAGAGGAGATCTGCTTGGAGGAATGGGCCAAAATACCAGCAACAGTGTGTGAAAACCTTGTGAAGACTTACAGAAAACGTTTGACCTCTGTCATTGCCAACAAAGGGTATATAACAAAGTATTGAGATAAACTTTTGTTGTTGACCAAATACTTATTTTCCACCATAATTTGCAAATAAATTCATTAAAAATCCTACAATGTGATTTTATGGATTTTTTTCTCTCATTTTGTCTGTCATAGTTGAAGTGTACCTATGATGAAAATTACAGGCCTCTCTCATCTTTTTAAGTGGGAGAACTTGCACAATTGGTGGCTGACTAAATACTTTTTTGCCCCACTGTAATGCAGAAACTATTTTATCGTTTGAATATGTAATTTATCAACTACGTCTCACTCATCTATGGATGTCTTCTGCAGGTAGGGAGAGCGAGGAGAAGTTTTCCATCCATTGGATTGCCGTGAGCCTCTTGCTGTGCGCTGCGGCCATGCTCTGCAAAGAACAAGGCATCACAGTCCTGGTAGGGGCGTCAAAACATCCTCGCCTTACTGTTAAATAAATGCGACCTAGTAGCCGCTTTTATCCAAAGTCCGTAGATATTTAGTATGTGATCCCTGCGAGAATTAAACTCACAAACTTGGCATAGCTAGCGCCACTCTCTTGATAGTCATATACAGTACATTGTGTTTATGACTAAGCTTGTGTAATGGAAGCCAAATACATTTGTAGCCTATATTTAACTCTTGTGAACTTGACCCAGCAATTATCTGATGTCTGTCGCTGGTTTATATTGTGCTTGAATGTCTAATCTCTAATGTTTCTCTCTTCTCTCAGGGGGTGAACGCTGCCTTTGATGTCCTTCTAATCTGTAATGTAAATGTCTACGAGCTGAGCCAGAGGCTGTTCCTCAGGAGGAAAGCAGAAGACGTGAGTAACTAGCATACTACTTACAATGCCCAATACATGTCTTTATTCTACAAGGTATGCTAGTGTGGACATTGGAACAGTGACATTAGCTTGGGTTGGGCGGTATCCAGATTTTCATAAAGTTATAATGTTCTTGTGCCATACTGGGATGTATGGTATTACCGGTACTGCACACAAGGGACGCTATTTCTTTCCGAACGTAAAAAATATACACTACCGTTCAAAAGTTTGGCATCACTTAGAAATGTCCTTGTTTTCCATGAACACATACATGAAATGAGTTGCAAAATGAATAGGAAATATAGCCAAGACGTTGACAAGGTTATAAATAATGATTTTTAATTGAAATAATAGTGTCCTTCAAACTGCTTTCGTCAAAGAATCCTCCATATGTAGCAATTACAGCCTTGCAGACCTTTGGCATTCTAGTTGTCAATTTGTTGAGGTAATCTGAAGAGATTTCACCCCATGCTTCCCGAAGCACCTCCCACAAATTGGATTGGCTTGATAGGCACTTCTTACGTACCATATGGTCAAGCTACTACCACAACAGCTCAATAGGGTTGAGATCGGGTGACTGTGCTGGCCACTCCATTAAAGACAGAATACCAGTTGACTGCATCTTCCCTAAATAGTTATTGCATAGTTTGGAGCTGTGCTTTGGGTCATTGTCCTGTTGAAGGAGGAAATTGTCACCAATTAAGTGCCTTCCACAGGGTATGGCATGGCGTTGCAAAATGGAGTGATAGCCTTCCTTCTTCAAGATCCCTTTTACCTTGTAAAAATCTCCCACTTTACCATCACCAAATCACCCCTAGACCATCATATTGCTTCCACCATGCTTGACAGATTGCGTCAAGCACTACTCCAGCATATTTTCTTATTTGTGATCCGAACACCTCAAACTTAGATTCATCTGTCCATAACACTTTTTTCTAATCTTCCTCTGTCCGGTGTCTGTGTTCTTTTTCCCATCTTCATCTTTTCTTTGCCAGTCTGAGATATGGCCTTTTCTTTTTAACATATGTTTCTCAAACTAGACACTCTGATGTACCTGTCCTCTTGCTCAGTTGTGCACCGGGGCCTCCCACTCCTCTTTCTATTCTGGTTAGAGACAGTTTGTTCTGTGAAGGGAGTAGTACACAGTGTTGTACGAGTTTCTTGTCAATTTCTCGTATGGAATAGCCTTCATTTCTCAGTACAAGAATAGATTGATGAGTTTCAGGAAAGTTATTTGTTTCTGGCCATTTTGAGCCTGTAAACGAACCCACTAATGCTGATGCTCCAGATACTCAACTAGTCTTAATAAGGCCAGTTTTATTGCTTCTTTAATCAGGACAACAGTTTTCAGCTGTGTTAACATAATTGCAAAAGGGTTTTCTAATGATCAATTAGCCTTTTAAAATGACAAACTTGGATTACCTGAAGGTGAACCTTGGCCCCAGTCTGAGGTCCTGAGCACTCTGGAGCAGGTTTACATCAGGGATCTCTGTACCTTTTTCCATTAATCTTTCCCTCGATCCTGACAAGTCTTCCCAGCCGCTGAAAAACGTCCACACAGCGTGATGCTGCCACCACCATGCTTCACCGTAGGGATGGTGCCAGATTTCCTCCAGATGTGACGCTTGGTATTCAGGCCAAAGTGTTCACTCTTGTTGTCATCAGACCAGATAATCTTATTTCTCATGGTCTGAGAGTCATTAGGTGCCTTTTGGTAAACTCCAAGCAGGCTGCCATGTGCCTTTTACTGAGGAGTGGCTTCCGTCTGGCCACTCTACCATAAAGGCCTGATTGTTGGAGTGCTGCAGAGATGGTTGTCCTTCTGGAAGGTTCTCCGTCTCCGCAGAGATACTCTGGAGCTCTCTCAGTGACATCGTGTTCTTGGTCACCTCCCTGACCAAGGGCCTTCTCCCTCGATTGCTCAGTTTGGCTGGTCGGCCAGCTCTAGGAAGGGTCTTGGTCGTTCCAAACTTCTTCCATTTTAGAATGATGGAGGCCACTGTGTTCTTGGGGACCTTCAATGCTGCAGAAATGTTTTGGTACCCTTCCCCAGATCTGTGCCTCAACACAATCCTGTCTCGGAGCTCTACGGACAACTGTGGGACCTTACATAGACAGGTATGCGTCTTTCCAAATCATGTCCAATCAATTGAATTTTCCAAAGGTGGACTCCAATCAAGTTGTAGAAACATCTCAAGGATGATCAATGGAAACAGGATGCACCTGATGTCAATTTTGAGTCTCATAGCAAAGGGTCTGAATACTTATGTAAATTAGGTATTTATTTATTTATTTGTAAACATTTCTAAGAAACTGTTTTTGCTTTGCCATTATGGGGTATTTTAAAGTAAGACTTTAATGTAAGAAAATGTGGGAAAATGGAAGGGGTCTGTATACTTTTCGAATGCTCTGTACATTGTGGAGTTGAAACTGGGCTAGCTAGAAAACTAGCAAACGAAATGCATAGCCGGAGCCCTGAGCTGGAGAAAATGTATTTGACACTTCTAATGTATTTAGCTCGCAAACATTAGTAGTGAATTTAAAGTTTAAACTGATCAACTCTCTTGGGCTGCTCAACAGTGGATCGTCATGTTACGTTTGCTCCATTAGCTTTTTGTAAAGAAACATACACTTATGTGACTGGCTCAATTGAGTATTTCAGATTTTTTTTTTGTACAGTATTTAAAATCATACCGTCGGTAGAATGAAGGTATGGATATTGCATCGTAGCTATAGTAACATAATTTCACCATACACTCATATAACCATTTAAACCATGGTTATATGAGTGTATGTCTAACTAGAACCTGAACGATATGGGATTTTTTGTTTTTACGATTTTAGAGAGTGGAAATATTAATCAATAACGGATATGTGCCGATTTTGTTTTTATTTTAGCTGAAATTTTAATAAAACTTCCGTACAAAGATACTCAACTTTGATTTCTTACATTTGAGGAAAGAACATTAATGTACTAATTTAGGAGCACCAGAAAGAGATTTTTTATGTAAAAATTGTGTTACTCTAATCTAGTGAAAGGCGAATAAACTGCACTGATTCCATCATCAGCAAATAAATGCCTAGGCTCTGAAGAATGAGCTGCCTCATGCTATCCAGCTGGAAAACAATGACAGGACACATTTTCAGTGTATTAGTAATTAGCTATGTTTTCATCGATTGTAAGGCTGTAGCCACTGAATTCTGGTAATCACTTGAAAGGAAAAACAAGCGTTGTCTTTGTGCTATCTGGGATCCTTGGGACCTCCAAACAAATGTTTAGTGTAATGGTTCAGGTTTAGCGTAGGGACGTCCCAAGGATTCTTGATACTACTAAGCTTCAGTGAATAGCGTCAAGAACTCTCACACAGCTAGTTAGATGGCTGGCTAGCTAGCACTTGTCAAGGAAATGGATTAGCGATTGGCGAAACGTGAATTTGAACCAGTCCCTATCAAGTGACAATGAACCCATACATCAAAACATAGCTGCAAAGTGCTACTTTGTAAACCGCAAAGTTTTTTTTTTGTGTGTGTCTCGGAAAACATTTGAATGACAGAGCTTGATGAATAAGCTTCGCAAAGAGCATATATAACACTAGATCTCGCTGGCTTCACTAAAGGGCATTAACGTTACCACAGAGTTGAATGTTCTTAGCACGGCACTTACTTGGTACGCCCCATCAATTGTTTTTCAAGACACCTGACATCCTACCAAGACACTTCACGTAATGGTACATGCCCAGGGTGCATTTTTGGCACTTTTATTGAGATCGCCAGCTCAATAAAGTGGTAGCAGTAAGACTAAGAGTTAGTTCACAGTTGTTCACTCTCTTCTCTGACTTAAGGCATCTGCATGCTTCCCAGCCGAAACAGTTTGGAAGTGTTCGTGCATATATTATGATGACATTTTGTGACGTTTTTGTACTTCGGTAAGGGTTTTTTCAGCTTTTCGGGCACAAGACATCTTTTCTCGAGGCAAGCCGAAGTCTATGCCCTTTCGTCGGTGATTGGTCAACAGTAGGGATTCTTCAAGTCTTGTCATTCAATGAGAGATTACTCATTTTCATGCCCAGTTTTCTGCACCAAACATCTTAGTTAATGTAAAATTGTGCGACTAAGATCTCTGCAAAAACATAAAAATAAATGAGAGATTTCTCGAGTTATCTTAGATTAATTCTGACTATTTTGAGAAAGTTTTTACTAGCTACAGTGTTTCAAAATGGACAAGCAGTTGCCGCCCTCGAGACAAATAATGTCATGCACAATAAAGTCAAATTCTATGAACTACTACTTTCTCCACATCTTGTATATGTCCTTTCCAATGGATCAAACGGCGATACAAATCATCAGTAAAAGGATACTATTGGTCGGGCTCTACCTCTTACACTAATTATGTTGCTTTTCCTGCTACACTACTCTATATGCCCTTATGTTATACTAGGGAAGTTGTGTTTCCGTAGCTAGGGCTGACAGAAAGGGTTTGTGTAAAGCAGAATCAACAACCTCTGCATAATAATAACAGTGGCTTTGTGAGAATGAGAAAGTTCACAGTTTGCCATTGTTATGTAAATGCAGGCTGAAAAGTACCAGTAGCTTGGCTTTGACCCAAAGTGAGAGCATGACCGCCGGAGCCATGGCCAGTGAGACACATGTTGGCCTCACGTAGATGGAAACAAAATTCTGAGCCTTTTGGGTAAAACACTGGGGTAAATCCTGTATGGAAATGCACCAGAATAGCCTTCTAACATGTACCGATCATGTACCCTATGGTTACGGTTAGGTAAGTGTACCTAATTTGGACTCGGGCTGTTGTTGTTGTGGACTCCTCTATTACTATGTTTTTCTGGTGTGTGTCGTGTCAGGTGAGTGAGCGGGTGCGGACGGGCCTCCTGATCCGATTGGCTCTGCTGGCCATGGGCGGAGCCTCCATGCTGTACGCCCGCTGGAGAATCATGGGAACTGGGCCCCCCGCCTTCACTGAAGTAGACAACCCAGCATCCTTTGCAGACAATGTCTTTCTCAGAGTGAGTCGTGTTTTACCTATTTGAATGATACTGGATAGAGTATGTAGGCTAAATAACGACTCTTATGGTAATTTGTAACCTCACCCTCCTTTATGGAAGGAAATTATTTTAAAGTTATGTCAGAATACTAAATCTAAATGGATTAAGTTTTTTGGTTTTAGATGGTCTTTTTAGGATGTGATCTTAATAGTTGAAAACATCTAACTATCACCACGCAGACCTCTAGTAGTAGTACAACAATCATAATCGTATTTTTTTATTTGAAATGTTCTTATTTTTTCCCTCTCTCTCTCCTTCGCCCTCACACTCTGCCATCTCACTCTGCTCTCTCTCCCTCTCTCTCTCTCTCTCTCTCTATCCCTCCCACTCTCTCTCTCCCCTCCTTCCCTCTCTCTCTCTCTCTCTCTCTCTCTCTCTCTCTCTCTCTCTCTCTCTCTCATTCTCATCCCCTGTCCTGTTCTGTGTGATTGGCAGATAGTCAACTATAATTACTACTACTCACTGAATGCCTGGGTGCTACTGTGTCCCTGGTGGCTGTGTTTTGATTGGTCCATGGGCTGTGTGCCCCTCATTAAGTCAGCGTTTGATTGGAGGACGGCCTGGCTGCTGCTGCTCTGGTGCTTCCTGATAGGCTTGATAAGCCAAGCCTTATGCTCACAGGACAGCCAGAGGAGGAGGTAGGAGAGAGCTCAGCCGACACGTGTGTGTGCACACACACACACGCACACACACACTGTTGTCAAGATAAAACATGTTTGGATACAATGTTAGTTACTCAGATATGAAGAGTGGATGGAATGTGACTCAAGCATCACCTCTGATCACTTTATAGAAACATTCAGAGTAATCTCAGCTGATTTACAACTGTATATTACACAGTATGTCTGTGTTGTAAGTATTATGTAACCGTGTTTTTTAGGGGTCCAAGCAGTGAAAAGAACAAAGGCCAGCACACTGAATATGCTCTGATGAAAATCCTTTGAAATGTTGCCAATAAAGGTGGTAATTGGAAGCATATATAGTGTGCAGGCCTTTGTTTTTTTTTCTACTATACTTCATTAGCCCAGTGTTATGTTTCCACTTCCACCAAGGTTTTTTTTAAAGGATGTCGGTATGACCATGACCTTTTCTATACACTGGTGAAAGCAGTGAAACACCCACCCACCTCTTCCTCCTCACATCCTGTTCACTGCAGACCCTCATTCAAATAATAGGTGTGAGTTCAGGTGGGCCGACCAAAAGTGGTGTAGGTAGGCAACAACACGTCCGCCTCTCTGATCCTCAACATGGGGGCCCCCTGTACTCCATGTTCATCCAAATATTACAAAGTGTTACTTTGACCCTGTGAATCTTGTCAGGACATTGACACTGGGTCTGGTGCTGCTGGTAGTCCCCTTCCTGCCCGCCTGCAACATATTCTTCAGGGTTGGCTTCGTCATTGCAGAGAGGGTCCTCTACCTCTCCTCCGCTGGCTACTGTCTGCTACTGGCCTACGCCCTGGGACACTGCTGCGGCCGCTGGAGCAGATGCAAGGTAGAGAATATACACACACACACCCTCGCCCAGCTAAAAGCTACACATCACATACATTTGAGGTTCTCCCAATTTTTTTTGTCACCTGATCTAGTCTTTTGTTGGACATTGAAAAGAGATGGAGGATTTAAGACTGTTAGGACAGAGCTGAATCAAACAGGGTTCACTTCATTGCCTTCACTTTATTGTCCTGTCGTAACGGATGGTCCTCAATCTTGTGTGTTGTAGGGGCTGCTCCGTGCCTCCCTGCTGGCCCTGCTATGTGTGTATGTGGCTCGCTGTGCCCTGCGCAGTCACCAGTGGCGGTCCGAGCAGAGCCTCTTCACCAGCGCCCTGTCAGTCTGTCCCCTCAATGCCAAGGTGGTGTCTGTCTGTCTGATGTGTCTATCTTTCTTGCTGGCTTGTCTGTCTGTCAGGATTACTGGTGCATCGATTGGTGTGTCTGTCTGTCTGCCTCTTTGTCAGACCATATTGGGTCCTCAAGCTGTCATGAAAATGATTCCCAAACTATTCAAAATAAGTTTTATTTGAATTTTATTAGTTTTTATTTAGTTAGTTTTTTGTCTTTCCCTCTCCAGGTGCATTATAATGTGGGTAAGAACCTAGCAGACAGAGGGAACACCAGTGCTGCCATCAAGTACTACAGAGAGGCAGTCAGGTACGTATACTACAGGTTCACACACTCAACATGAGTTTTTCTATAGTTCTATGGTACATGTAGGTTACATTCCAATGTCCGTACTTGTATATCATTGTTTCATGCTAGGTGTTATGCTACTGTAGATATTGGAACAGAGTCGCATTGGAAAGCACATGTCATGATAACACTTTATCAAACCTACGGCTGAAACCATTGAACCTCTCAGCTGTGTTTTGTGTCAGGTTGCACCCTACGTATGTCCACGCTATGAACAACCTAGGCAACATCCTGAAAGAGAGGAACGAATTGGTGGAGGCAGAGGAGCTTCTGGCAAAAGCTGTACTCGTACAGTAGGTGGACACACACACTGTCATGCACGAACATATGCATGCATGTACATGCACACAGAAAAAAATCACAGATATAACTTTATTAGCCTTTGACTTCACAAAAAATAAAACATTCCGGACATTAAACGCAACTGTGGTGTTCTTCTGAGAAAGGCCGGACTTTGCAGCAGCGTGGATGAATCTGGGAATAGTGCAAAACAGTCTGAAGAAGTTTAAGGAAGCAGAGCAGAGCTACTGGAACGCCATCCAATTCCGGAAGAAATACCCTGACTGTTACTACAACCTGGGACGCCTGGTGAGTACAAAGGTTGGACTTAATGCCACCAACCGAGGTTGGACTTAAAGCCACCAACCGAGGTTGGACTTAAAGCCACCAACCGAGGTTGGACTTAATGCCACCAACCGAGGTTGGACTTAAAGCCACCAACCGAGGTTGGACTTAAAGCCACCAACCGAGGTTGGACTTAAAGCCACCAACCGAGGTTGGACTTAAAGCCACCAACCGAGGTTGGACTTAAAGCCACCAACCGAGGTTGGACTTAATGCCACCAACCGAGGTTGGACTTAATGCCACCAACCGAGGTTGGACTTAATGCCACCAACCGAGGTTGGACTTAAAGCCACCAACCGAGGTTGGACTTAATGCCACCAACCGAGGTTGGACTTAATGCCACCAACCGAGGTTGGACTTAATGCCACCAACCGAGGTTGGACTTAATGCCACCAACCGAGGTTGGACTTAATGCCACCAACCGAGGTTGGACTTAAAGCCACCACCCGAGGTTGGACTTAAAGCCACCAACCGAGGTTGGACTTAATGCCACCAACCGAGGTTGGACTTAATGCCACCACCCGAGGTTGGACTTAATGCCACCACCCGAGGTTGGACTTAAAGCCACCACCCGAGGTTGGACTTAAAGCCACCACCCGAGGTTGGACTTAAAGCCACCACCCGAGGTTGGACTTAAAGCCACCATCCGTAAGCTTTCCTACTGTTAAACAGTCAATACAATTTACACTAATTAATTATTGAAGAATATGTTATTAATTGCCTTATGAGCTTAGTACTGTTGTACCCCAAACTGTAAGGTTAAATAAACTATATGTTTAAATGTATCATGTTGATCAGTCTATGTAGAAAAAGTTAATTCAATAGATTTGAGAGTGGTAACTTTTCCCAATAAGGTTCTGTAGCTTGTTCTGTTCCAAACCTAGTGGCAAGGCTGCTGTAAGCCTCAAACACAGACTGCAGATTGTGGCTTTGATGATGAATGAAGGTGATGTGGTTTGCTAGAATGGTAATGTTTGAAATCTACATAACCTGGTTCAAGCATTCATGACATCACCCTGAAGAAGGCACAGCGATGCCGAAACGTTGGTGTGTTTTTACCCAGTAAATGACTAGGAGGTTATACATGTGGAGTGTGCAGCTCTTTGTTTTTAAAGCTTACTGTTTATTCACCATTAGTCAGCACCTAAATCATTTCCTCTGGGTGTGTGCAAGCTCATGCTTTTTATTTGTCTAGTATGCAGACCTGAACAGACACCTAGATGCTCTGAATGCGTGGAGGAATGCTACTGTGCTAAAGCCTGACCACAGCCTGGCATGGAACAACATGGTCATACTACTGGACAACACTGGTAACCACACACACACACTGCCACATGCACGCACACCACATACACACTTCTAACACACACTTTCACAGACACACACTACCACATGCATGCGCACCCAGGGCTCTAAATAAAATCATTTAAATTGGTAGCACTGCTTCACCTAAAGTGAACACAACATAAGCACAACATACAATCTGTTTCTCAAATTAGACACTTTAATGTCATTGTCCTCTTGCTCAGTTGTGCACCGGGGACTCACACTCCTCTTTCTATTCTGGTTAGAGACAGTTTGTGCTGTTCTGTGAAGGGAGTACCTGTCGGCCCCAGCCTCGAACTAAGGTCCTGTATGTACCTAACTGACAAACTCTGCCCATTCATCGCCATTTACCCGTTGTTGTCTTAGCTCTCCTGATTTACATTTGTGTTTGCTTTTTACCGCTCTCTAATGTCAATATATCTTGTCTACTGCTGTCTTGGCTAGTTCTTATTGTTTTATTTCACTGTACAGTCGTGGCCAAAAGGTTTGAGAATAACACAAATATTAATTTTCACAATGTTTGCCGCCTCAGTTTGTTTGATGGCAATTTGCATATACTCCAGAATGTTACGAAGAGTCATCAGATGAATTGCAATTAATTGCAAAGTCCCTCTTTGCCATGCAAATGACATGAATCCCCAAAAAACATTTCCACTGCATTTCAGCCCTGCCACAAAAGGACCAGCTGACATGTCAGTGATTCTCTCAATTAACACAGGTGTGAGTGAAGACAAGGCTGGAGATCACTCTGTCATGCTGATTGAGTTCGAATAACAGACTGGAAGCTTCAAAAGGAGGGTGATGCTTGGAATCATTGTTCTTCCTCTGTCAACCATGGTTACCTGCAAGGAAACACGCGCCGTCATCATTGCTTTGCACAAAAAGGGCTTCCCAGGCAAGGATATTTTTGCCAGTAAGATTGCACCTAAACCAACCATTTATCGGATCATCAAGAACTTCAAGGAGAGCGGTTCAATTGTTGTGAAGAAGGCTTCAGGGTGCCCAAGAAAGTCCAGCAAGCGCCAGGACCATCTCCTAAGGTTGATTCAGCTGTGTGATCGGGGCACCACCAGTACAGAGCTTGCTCAGGAATGGCAGCAGGACAGGTGTGAGTGCATCTGCACACACATTGAGGTGAAGACTTTTGGAGGATGGCCTGGTGTCAAGAAGGGCTGCAAAGAAGCCTCTTCTCTCCAGGAAAAACATCAGGGACAGACTGATATTCTGCAAGAGGTACAGGGATTGGACTGCTAAGGACTGGGGTAAAGTCATTTTCTCTGATGAATCCCCTTTCCGATTTGTTTGGGGCATCCGGGAAAAAGCTTGTCCGGAGAAGACAAGGTGAGCGCTACCATCAGTCCTGTGTCATGCCAACAGTAAAGCATCCTGAGACCATTCGTGTGTGGGGTTGCTTCTCAGCCAAGGGAGTGGGCTCACTCACAATTTTGCCTAAGAACACAGCCATGAATAAAGAATGGTACCACCACATCCTCCGAGAGCAACATCTCCCAACCATCCAGGAACAGTTTGGTGACAAACAATGCCTTTTCCAGCATGATGGAGCACCTTGCCATAAGGCAAAAGTGATAACTCTGTGGCTCGGGGAACAAAACATCGATATTTTGGGTCCATGGCCAGGAAACTCCCCAGACATTAATCCCATTGAGAACTTGTGGTCAATCCTCAAGAGGTGGGTGGACAAACAAAAACCCACAAATTCTGACAAACTCCAAGCATTGATTATGCAAGAATGGGCTGCCATCAGTCAGGATGTGGCCCAGAAGTTAATTGACAGCCTGCCAGGGCGGATTGCAGAGGTCTTGAAAAAGAAGGGTCAACACTGCAAATATTCACTCTTTGCATCAACATCATGTAATTGTCAATAAAAGCCTTTGACACTTATGAAATGCTTGTAATTATACTTCAGTATTCCATAGTAACATCTGACAAAAATATCTAAAGACTGAAGCAGCAAATATTGTGGGAATTAATATTTGTGTCATTCTCAAAACTTTGGCCACGACTGTGGAGTCCTCAGTCCCGCTCAAAATGTCTTGGATAGCTCTTTTTGTCCCACCCCACACACATACGGAGACCTCACCTTGCTTAACTGGTGCCTCCATAGACGAGACCTCTCGTCACTCAACGCCTAAGTTTACCTCCACTCTACTCACATCCTACCATACCATTGTCTGTACATTATGCCCTGAATCTATTCTACCATGCCCAGAAATCTGCTCCTTTTATTCTCTGTCCCCAACACACTAGACGACCAGTTCTTATAACCTTTAGCCGTACCCTTATCCTACTCCCCCTCTGTTCCTCTGGTGATGTAGAGGTTAACCCAGTTCCTGTAGCCCCCAGTTCCACTCCTATTCTCCAGGCACTATCATCCCCCTCTTCAAAGGTGGAGACACTCTAGATCCAAACTGTTACAGACCTATATGTATCCTGCCCTGCTTTTTTAAAGTCTTCGTGAGACAAGTTAAACAGATCACCGAACATTTAGAATTCCACCGTACCTTCTCCACTATGCAATCTGGTTTCTGAGCGGGTCATGGGTGCACCACAGCCACGCTCAAGGTCCTAAACGATATCATATCCGCCATCGATAAAAGACAATACTGTGCAGCCGTCTTCATCGACCTGGCCTAGGCTTTCGACTCTGTCAATCACCGCATTCTTATCGGCAGACTCAACATTCTTGGTTTTTCAAATGAATGCATCGCCTGTTTCCCCAACTACTTCTCAGATTTCAGTGTGTCAAATCGGAGGGCCTGTTGTCTGGAACTCTGGCAGTCTCTATTGGGGTACCACAGGGTTCAATTTTCCAGCCGACTCTTTTCTCTGTGTATATCAATGATGTCGCTCTTGCTGCTGGTGATTCTCTGATCCACCTCTATGCAGACAACACCATTCTGGCATATACTTCTGGCCCTTCTTTGGACACTTTGTTAACAAATCTGCAGACGAGCTTCAATGCCATTACAACACTCCTTCCGTGGCTTCCAACTGCTCTTAAATGCACCTTAGCCAAATACATTTCAACTCAGTTTTTCACAATTCCTGACATTTAAAAGAATAAAAATTATGTTCCTAGGTCAGTTAGGATCACCACTTTATTTTAAGAATGTGAAATGTCAGAATAGTAGTAGAGGGAATGATTTATTTCAGCTTTAATTTCTTTTATCACATTTTACATACAGTGGGGCAAAAAGTATTTAGTCAGCCACCAATTGTGCAAGTTCTCCCACTTAAAAAGATGAGAGAGACCTGTAATTTTCATCATAGGTACACTTCAACTATGACAGACAAAATGAGAAAAAAAATCCAGGAAATCACATTGTAGGATTTTTTATGATTTTATTTGCAAATTATGGTGGAAAATAAGTATTTGGTCACCTACAAACAAGCAAGATTTCTGGCTCTCACAGACCTGTAACTTCTTCTTTAAGAGGCTTCTCTGTCCTCCACTCGTTACCTGTATTATTGGCACCTGTGTGAACTTGTTGTCAGTATAAAAGACACCTGTCCACCACCTCAAACAGTCACACTCCAAACTTCACTATGGCCAAGACCAAAGAGCTGTCAAAGGACACCAGAAACAAAATTGTAGACCTGCACCAGGCTGGGAAGACTGAATCTGCAATAGGTAAGCAGCTCGGTTTGAAGAAATCAACTGTGGGAGCAATTATTAGGAAATGGAAGACATACAAGACCACTGATAATCTCCCTCGATCTGGGGCTCCACGCAAGATCTCACCCCATGGGGTCAAAATGATCACAAGAACAGTGAGCAAAAATCCCAGAACCACACGGAGGGACCTAGTGAATGACCTGCAGAGAGCTGGGACCAAAGTAACAAAGCCTACCATCAGTAATACACTACGCCGCCAGGGACTCAAATCCTGCAGTGCCAGACGTGTCCCCCTGCTTAAGCCAGTACATGTCCAGGCCTATCTGTTGTTTGCTAGAGAGCATTTGGATGATCCAGAAGAAGATTGGGAGAATGTCATATGGTCAGATGAAACCAAAATATAACTTTTTGGTAAAAACTCAACTCGTCGTGTTTGGAGGACAAAGAATGCTGAGTTGCATCCAAAGAACACCATACCTACTGTGAAGCATGGGGGTGGAAACATCATGCTTTGGGGCTGTTTTTCTGCAAAGGGACCAGGACGACTGATCCGTGTCAAGGAAAGAATGAATGGGGCCATGTATCGTGAGATTTTGAGTGAAAACCTCCTTCCATCAGCAAGGGCATTTGAAGATGAAATGTGGCTGGGTCTTTCAGCATGACAATGATCCCAAACACACCGCCCAGGCAACGAAGGAGTGGCTTGGTAAGAAGCATTTCAAGGTCCTGGAGTGGCCTAGCCAATCTCCAGATCTCAACCCCATAGAAAATCTTTGGAGGGAGTTGAAAGTCCGTGTTGCCCAGCAACAGCCCCAAAACATCACTGCTCTAGAGGAGATCTGCATGGAGGAATGGGCCAAAATACCAGCAACAGTGTGTGAAAACCTTGTGAAGAATTACAGAAAACGTTTGACCTCTGTCATTGCCAACAAAGGGTATATAACAAAGTATTGAGATAAACTTTTGTTATTGACCAAATACTTATTTTCCACCATAATTTGCAAATAAATTCATTAAAAATCCTACAATGTGATTTTCTGGATTTTTTTCTCTCATTTTGTCTGTCATAGTTGAAGTGGACCTATGATGAAAATTACAGGCCTCTCTCATCTTTTTAAGTGGGAGAACTTGCACAATTGGTGGCTGAATAAATACTTTTTTGCCCCACTGTATATCCATGATATTCATGATTTCCTTAAAAGTGCATGAAGGTGATAGTTTGTAGTGTGATTTCCTTTACGGTCCATTGAGGTATTTAAACAATATTATAATCTCCCACCATAATAATTCATTATAAAAAAAATTACATTTAATTTCACCTTTATTTAACACAGAGTTACACATGGAGTAAAACAAACATACAGTCAATAATACAGTAGAAAAATAAGTCTATATACAATGTGAGCAAATGAGGTGAGATAAGGGAGGTAAAAAAGGCAAAAAAAAGGCCATGGTGGCGAAGTACGTACAATATAGCAAGTAAAACACTAGAATGGTAGATTTGCAGTGGAAGAATGTGCAAAGTAGAAATAGAAATAATGGGGTGTAAAGGAGCAAAATAAATAAATAAATACAGTAGGGGAAGAGGTAGTTGTTTGGGCTAAATTATAGATGGGCTATGTACAGGTGCAGTAATCTGTGAGCTGCTCTGGCAGCTGGTGCTTAAAGCTAGTGAGGGAGATAAGTGTTTCCAGTTTCAGAGATTTTTGTTTTCCTTGCAGGGTTGATAATAAGAAGTGTGGATCATCATTATTTGGTCCGTAAAGGTTAATGACCCATATCTGTTTATGGTCCAATAACATATTTAAACATGAACATATTGCACGTTGGGATCAAAATGACTGTTAATTAATAACATCACCCCTTTTGAGTTTCTTTGCCCATGGGAGAAATACACTACCGTTCAAAAGTATTGGGTCACTTAGAAATGTTCTTGTTTTTGAAAGAAAAACACATTTTTTTGTCAATTAAAATAACATCAAATTGATCTGAAATACACTGTTGTTAATGTTGTAAATGACTATTGTAGCTGTAAACGGCAGATTTTTTTTTTTATCTACAAAACACCAGTCTCAACATCAACAGTGACAAGGCGACTCCGGGATGCTTGCCTTCTAGTCAGAGTTCCTCTGTCCAGTATCTGTGTTCTTTTGCCCATGTTAAAATTTTATTTTTATTGGCCTGTCTGAGATATGGCTTTTTCTTTGCAACTCTGCCTAGAAGGCCAGCATCCCAGAGTTGCCTCTTCACTGTTGACGTTGAGACTGGTGTTTTGAGGATACTATTTAATTAAGCTGCCAGTTGAGGACTTGTGAGGCATCTGTTTCTCAAACTCTAGACACAATGTAATAGTCCTCCTGCTCAGTTGTGCACCGGGGCCTACCAATCCTCTTTCTATTCTGGTTAGAGACAGTTTGCACTATTCTGTGAAGGGAGTAGTACACAGCGTTGTACGAGATCTTCAGTTTTTTGGCAATTTCTCGCATGGAATAGCCATAATTTCTCAGGACAAGAATGGACTGACGAGTTTCAGAAGAAAGGTCTTTGTTTCTGGCCGTTTTGAGCCTGTAATTGAACCTACAAATGCTGACGCTCCAGATACTCAACTAGTCTAAAGAAGGACAGTTGTATTGCTTTTTTAATCAGTATGACCGTTTTCAGCTGTGCTAACATAATTGCAAAAGGGTTTTCTAATGATCAATTAGCCTTTTAAAATGATCAACTTGGATTAGCTAACACAACGTGCCGTTGGAACACAGGAGTGATGGTTATTGATAATGCCTATGTAGATGTAGATATGTATATAATGCCTATGTAGATATTCCATAAAAAATCTGCCGTTTCCAGCTACAATAGTCATTTACCACATTAACAATGTCTACTCTGTAATTCTGATCAATTTGATGTTATTTTGATGGACAAAAAATGTGCTTTTCTTTCAAAAACAAGGACATTTCTAAGTGACCCCAAACTTTTGAACAGTAGTGTATATAACAACTTAAATTGTTGAATGAGTTTCCTGTTGACAGTAGATATTATATTCCTTCTCTTTGAGCCAGTTAAATATTGTTATGTTCTTATCATCTGCTACACCATTACAATTATAACTGGCTATACTTATTTCACCATTTACCATAATGAGATACAAGTTCCAAATCTATTTATCATAATATGTTTGTAAATGTACCATGGTGATTGAGTATCCATATTAGCTGTACCGTGATATTTGCATTGCTACTAAGTAACCCTCCAATTGACTTCCGCTAAAGCACCCTCTCTCATCCCAAGCTCTCTCTTTCTTTCTGTGCCCCCAAATGTTTAGATATATACTGGTAAAGTAACCAGGTTGTTAGCTAATGAGGTAACATGACTGAACAAGGTGTAAACAAATGCGTGGTTTTTGAACGACCCGCGACATGGTTTATGACGAGAACCTAAAAACAAACATTTTGGTCCACCAAGCACTTTTGCAGGTAGATGAAAAAATCTATGATCCACTCATAATTCTTACCAGTCGATACATTTATTCGCCATAATAACACCAAAAATCACCCCAAAAAATTGTCTAGTTTTTTCCCCTCCGTGTTTCTGATTTCCCTAGTTTTCTTTTCTTCAGGTTTTCAGTCTCAAAATCATACCTTTTTTAATAGAACATCCAATTTTGTTGTTTCTCTAAGTCCACAAGAATGCTTAAACCACATCAGGAGACCACATTCTGGGGAAGAAAATAAAACACATGTTTTGCAGGGTATATTTGCCCTTTTTAATTTCAATTCTGTTTATAAAACAAGACACTCGATCGATACAGATCATCATAAAATCGTATTATTGTGCCAGGTAAGTTTACTTTACAGTTAACATTTAATTTGGAATTGAATACGTCTCAGGAAAGTTGCAAGAAATACAAGTCACTGATGAATTCTTTAACATTCTTTACATGTGGGCTTTGGATTGCACGAATCTGCATTCACATTCTTCTCTAGGGCACTTGGAAACAACTGCACAATGAAGACTATCATTACAACAATTATTATCTGGGAGCATGTATCTAGGAGCATAAGCAACCAAAATGGTCGTTCTTTAGAGCCATGTGCGTACCACACACACCACTAACACACACTTTGACACACTCACCACAGTTGCTGTCTAATGGGAGATACTATGAGTGACAATACCCATCACTTGCTTTGTTTTGTGCCCAAACTATTTTGGATATTCAAAATCAATCTTTAATAGTTGAGTAATGGATGAATTTCCATTGATTACATGCGCCGCAGAGTTAGTCAAATGCCTCATTTTTACTCATTCATCCGTACGCACAGTTGTTCAAAGATTGTTTCTGTACGTTAACAGCAGTGAAGACAGAGACAAAGCTAAAAAAAAAAAAAAATGGGGGGAAATTTGATCTAAGCGCCCAACGTGATTAGACTGGAAGAGCAGGAACCGGCAATGCTTGAAATTTATGTATTAAAGCTTTGTGTGTGGAGTTTTCCAAAGGCACTCTTCCCTGCCGTGTGGAGAATGCGCTGATTTCCAGACGTTGGCGCCGCTTTTGTCAGAAGCCTCTCCCGAGGGGGGCGGGGTCTCCCAGGAGGGCCCTAGAACCATCCAATCACCAGCCAGCATGCACATGATCAAACGCAAGGCAGACACAGAGAAGTGCCCCCTCAGAATTCAGAATCCCCCTCCTCCACCCCTTCTCCCCATAATTTCTTCCCCAAATCTGCCAAGCCTACATGTCACCAAAAAACATAAAGTAACTGGGGTGTGCTTCCTTTATTCTCCTTTATTGCACAGAGACAAAGCTGAGCTAGCACACATACACTCAGCAATAAAAGAAACATCCTCTCACTGTCAACCCTGTTTATTTTCAGCAAACTTAACATGTGTAAATATTTGTATGAACATAACAAGATTCAACAACTGAGACATAAACTGAACAAGTTCCACAGACGTGACGAACATAAATTTTATAATGTGTCCCTGAGCAAAGGGGGGTCAAAATCAAAAGTAACAGTCAGTATCTGGTGTGGCCACCAGCTGCATCAACTACTGCAGTGCATCTCCTCCTCATGGACTGCACCAGATTTTCCCGTACTTGCTGTGAGATGTTACCCCACTCTTCCACCAAGGCACCTGCAAGTTCCCGGACATTTCTGGGAGGAATGGCCCTAGCCGTCACCCTCTGAGCCAACAAGTCCCAGACGTGCTCAATCAGATTGAGATCCGGGTTCTTCGTTGGCCTTAGCAAAACACTGACATTCCTGTTTTGCAGGAAATCACGCACAGAACAAGCAGTATAGCTGGTGGCATTGTCATTCAGGAGGGTCATGTCAGGTTGAGCCTGCGTGAATGGTATCACACAAGGGAGGAGGATGTCTTCCCTGTAACGCACAGCATTGAGATTGCCTGCAACGACAACTAGCTCAGTCCGATAATGCTGTGACACACCACTCCAGACCATGACAGACCCTCCACCTCCAAATCGATCCCACTCCAGAGTATAGGCCTCGGTGTAACGCTAATTTCTTCAACGATAAATGCGAATCGGACCATTACCACTGGTGAGACAAAACTGCGACTCGTCAGTGAATAGCACTTTTTGCCAGTCCTGTCTGGTCCAGCAACGGTGGGTTTGTGCCGATAGGCGACGTTGTTGCTGGTGATGTCTGGTGAGGACCTGCCTTACAACGGGCCTACAAGCCCTCAGTCCAGCCTCTCTCAGCCTATTGCGGACAGTCTGAGCACTGATGGAGGGATTGTGCATTCCTGGTGTAACTCGGGCAGTTGTTGTTGCCATCCTGTACCTGTCCCTGTACCTGTCCCGTTTGGATGTACCGATCCTGTGCTGGTGTTGTTACACGTGGTCTGCCACTGTGAGGATGATCAGCTGTCTGTCCCGCTGTCTTAGGCATCTCACAGTACGGACATTGTAATTTATTGCCCTATCCACAGTCCTTATGTCTCCTTGCAGCATGGCTAAGGCACGTTCACGCAGATGAGCAGGGACCCTGGGCATCTTTCTTTTGGTGTTTTTCAGAGTCAGTAGAAAGGCCTCTTTAGTTTTTTAACCAAAGTTTAAGTTTTCATAACTGTGACCTTAATTGTCTACTGTCTGTAAGCGTCTTAAAACTTCTTAAGGATAGGTGTTTCCTGGCTGGACAACTTCCGGTGAAACTGGAGGGAGTGCAATTCAAATACATTTTAAACACTTATGTACATATACAGTTGAAGTCGGGAGTCTACTTTTTTTAAACATTTAACCTTTATTTAACTAGGCAAGTCAGTTAAGAACAAATTCTTATTTTCAATGACAGCCTAGGAACACTGGATTAACTGCCTTGTTCAGGGGCAGAACGACAGATTTGTACCTTGTCAGCTTGGCGATTCGAACTTGCAACCTTTCGGTTACTAGCCCAACGCTCTAACCACTAGGCTACCCTGCCGTCCCCTACATACACCTTAGCCAAATACATTTAAACCCAGTTTTTCACAATTCCTCACATGTAATCCTATTAAAAATCTATTGTCTTAGGTCAGTTAGGATCACCACTTTATTTTAAGAATGTGAAATGTCAGAATAATAGTAGTGAGTGATTTATTTTGGCTTTTATATCTATCATCACATTCCCAGTGGGTCAGAAGTTTACATACTCAATTAGTATTTGGTACCATTACCTTTAAATTGTTTAACTTGGGTCAAACGTTTCTGGTAGTCTTCCTCAAGCTTCCCACAATAAGTTGGGTGAATTTTGGCCCATTCCTCCTGACAGAGCTGGTGTAACTGAGTCACGTTTGTAGGCCTCCTAGCTCGCACATGCTTTTTCAGTTCTGCCCACAAATGTTCTATAGGTCAGGGCTTTGTGATGGCCACTCCAATACCTTGACTTTGTTGTCCTTAGGCAATTTTGCCACAACTTTGGAAGTATGCTTGGGGTCATTGTTCATTTGGAAGACCCACTTGCGACCAAGCTTTAACTTTCTGACTGATGTCTTGAGATGTTGCTTCAATTTATCCACATAATTTTCCATCCTCATAATGCTATCTATTTTGTGAAGTGCACCAGTCACTCCTGCAGCAAAGCACCCCCACAACATGATGCTGCCACCCCCATGCTTCACGGTTAGGATGGCGTTCTCCGGCTTGCAAGCCTCCCGCTTTTTCCTCCAAACATAACGAGGGTCATTATGGCCAAACAGTTCTATTTTTGTTTCATCAGACCAGAGGACATTTCTCAAAAGTACGATCTTTGTCCCCATGTGTAGTTGTAAACTGTAGTCTGGCTTTTTTATGGCGGTTTTTGAGCAGTGTCTTCTTCCTTGCTGAGCGGCCTTTCAGGTTATGTTGATATAGCCCTCGTTTTTCTGTGGATATAGATACTTTGTACCTGTTTCCTCCAGCATCTTCACAAGGTCCTTTGCTGTTGTTCTGGGATTGATTTGCAATTTTCGCACCAAAGTACGTTCATCTCTGTGAGACAGAACGCCTCTCCTTCCTGAGCGGTATGACTGCTGTGTGGTGTTTATACTTGGTGTTTATACTTGCGTACTATTGTTTGTACAGATGAGCGTGGTACCTTCAGGTGTTTGGAAATTGCTCCCGAGGATGAAGCAGACTTGTGGAGGTCTACAGGTTTTTTTTTTAGGTTTTGGCTGATTTATTTTGATTTTCCCATGATGTCAAGCAAAGAGGCACTGAGTTTGAAGGTATACCTTGAAATACATCCACAGGTACACCTCCAATTGACTCAAATGATGTCAATTAGCCTATCAGAAGCTGCTAAAGCCTTGACATCATTTTCTGTCATTTTCCCAGCTGTTTGAAGGCGCAGTCAACTTAGTGTATGTAAACTTCTGACCCACTGGAATTGTGATACAGTGAATTATAAGTTAAATAATCTGTCTGTAAATAATTGTTTGAAAGAAAAATTACATGTCATGCACAAAGTAGATGTCCAAACCGACTTGCCAAAACTATAGTTTGTTAACAAGAAATTTGTGGAGTGGTTGAAAAACGAGATATAATGATTCCAACCTAAGTGGATGTAAACTTCCGACTTCAACTGTAAATGTCTTATATTTGCGTTAATCTAACTGCACTGTCCGATTTACAGTAGCTACTACAGCAAAAACATGCCATGCGATTGTTTGAGGACGGCGCCCCACATCAAAATATTTTTCCACCGGCACAGGTTTCATACATTCACATATAACGATTAAATATTCACTTACTTTTTGAAAATGTTCCTCTGATTTGACATCCAAAGGGTCCTAGCTTTAACATGTAGTGTCGTTTTGTAAGATAAAATCCTTCTTTATATCCCAAAATGTCAGTTTTGTTTGCTTCACCGATTTGAGTCATCCACTCGTTCATCTTGCAGAGAAAGAATCCGATAATTCTACCCCTAAACTTTGTTTCAACAAGTCAAAATACGTTTCTATTTACTCCTCAGATATCCTAAAATGTAATGAAACTATTATATTTATTTCGGAAAGAAGTATGTTCAATAGGAAACTGATTTTAGCAGGTGCGTAATGTCTTCATGGCACACGCAAACACGAATTTCCAAGACTGTGTCCCTCTACTAAAACTGTTATTTCTTATTCGTTTTTGAAGTTACATGCCTGAAACCTTGAACGTAGACTGCTGACACTCTGTGGAGGCCATAGGAATTGCAATATGACCTTTTTCATTTCTAAGAGTATGGTCTTTCTCAACAAAAAAACATCTGTTTGTTTTTCTTTGGATTTTCTCCTACCATGTCTTTTGTGTTATATTCTCCTGCATTATTTAAAAATGTCTATAAACGGCAAAGTGTTTTCTTTCCAATGGTACCAATTATATGCATATCCTGGCTTCATGGCCTGAGTTACAGGCAGTTTACTTTAGGCACGTCATTCAGGCAGAAAGTGGAGAAAAAAAGTGGCCTAGCCCTAAGAAGTTTTAATTACCGTTCCACAGGTGCATGTTCATTAATTGTTTAATGTTCATTGAACAAGCATGGGAAACAGTGTTTAAACCCTTTACAATGAAAATCTGTGAAGTTATTTGTATTTTTACAAATTCTCTTTGAAATACAGGGTCCTGAAAAAGGGATGTTTCTTTTTTTGCTGAGTTTATATGCACACATATAGCATACACATGTGCACGCAGAGCATGACTCGGGGCCTCTCTCCATCTATCTCTCTCTCCCTCCCACCTTCCCTTCCTCTATCTCTCTCCTTCCCACCTTCCCTCCCTGGTCAGACAGGTCTGACAGAGATCAATAAGCCAGTGGTCCTTGTGTTCAGCTCCTAATTAGGAAGCTAAAGCGCTCTTCCATGTGTGGAGAGGAAAAACTCTGCTCTACACACCACAGACAACACACACATGTACACGCACACTGGGCGCTCAGGTTATATTGGGTTTCATCATTTTATCTATTGTATAAAGGTAGAAGCACTTGCTTTAAAGCTCTGTACGTTCGTACAAGCAGTTGACAATTGTATTCTATGAATGCATCGACTTCCAATTAAGACTTTTAAAGCTGACTTGTGGTCTGACGGTTTTAAACTTTGTTCTCCTCATGACTTGGATTTCCACCTTGCATGTCCACAGGCTTTGAACTACCAAGTTCAATCTCGCTTGTCTGTGTCTGACTATCCGTCTGTCCTTCTCATGTCTTTCCCTTCTCTCTCCTGTCGTCTAGGCAACCTAGCCCAGGCGGAGGCAATTGGCCGAGAGGCCCTAAAGCTCCTCCCTAACGACCACACCATCATGTTCTCATTGGCCAACGTCCTGGGCAAACTACAGAAGTATAAGGTCAGTAAGCCCAGAGAGAGAAATTACTTACAATAATTTACCTCAACTAGGGCTGTGACAGTCATGAAATTTTGGATGACAGTAATTGGTCAGCCAAATGACCGCGGTCACGTTTCAACCGTTGGAATAGCAATTTAGTAAAAAATAATCTAATCATGTGATTAAGACACATTTTCTCCTCTCCTCCGCTCCTGACTGCATGTGCTGCCATAGAAATAGAATGAATGAAATGGACGTCCTCATTCAAGTCAATAATGGCATAATGGCTGGACTGGTGGCAATTGCAAGTATAGCAGCAAAGGAGAAAAGCTAGGTTGAAGATAACAAAGGTTAAAACGAGGATTCTAATACCCCATAACTTTTTGCAGCAATGGGACCCGCTATGCAAGTTAGCAACGGCGCTGGTCATGTGAATGTTTATTTTCTTAAAGCTTTCACATGGAGTCCTAACTTTTATCTTCAAGCTAGGAGTAAAGCAGGAACTGAAACCAGGAAATGTACCTGTCTATTTGTGCTGTGATTTGTTGATTGAACTCAACTGACATTACAAAAAATACATTCCATTGCATGAGCCCCATCAGTTAACATCATTTGAATGAACATTCTATATTACCATGGAAATGATTGTATCACAATACCAGGCAGCCATTGCGAGTGTACCCATGAGTTTACCAGTCACATTTCCAGGGTTAGAGGTTGTAAGCCTGTTCTATTCATTCTATTTCTGTGTGTGTGTGTGCTGCAACCTAACACTCGTTTGCTACAACACCTTGCTTGTTTCTTGCAAGGAGCAACACATTTTCATCACGTGGTTAAGAGTCCATGTTACCACAGAAACAGACTTAACCGCATGAAGTCAGTGGGATTTAAACTATTTTTTTTGGACTCAAATCAAATGTTATTTGTCACATGCGCCAAATACAACAGGTGTAACCCTTACCGTGAAATGATTACTTACAAGCCCTTTACCAAGAATGCAGTTTTAAGAAAATATAGTTAAGAAAATATTATCTAAATAAACTAAAGTAAAAAATAACACTATAAAATAACTCAAATGAGGCTTATATACAGGGGGTACTGGTACCGAGTCAATGTGCAGGGGTACAGGTGTGTGTGTGACTGCACTCCTAATGCAGCCAGACACCCACACACACTGAAACATGTCCTGTGTTTTGTGCCCAATCAGGAGTCCGAAGGCTTCTTCCTCCAGGCTCTGAGGATCAACCCAAATGCTGCCAGTTGCCATGGCAATCTGGGTAAGACCAGTGGGTTCCGAGATACGTTTGATGTCGAACCATAGTTCTTATAGACCCATATAAATGTTTTTCATATACAGTATATGTGTCTTTTGTATTAAGACACTTGCCACATAAATAAATCCATAATACCTCAATGTGGTGTGTTTAATTAACAGTTTTGGGATAATGTGATGGGTTTGGTCTCAAGCAAGAGTAACAGTTAGAAACATTATATGAAGTAAATGCATGGGCCACCTTCAGTAGGTACAAGGTAGAAAGTTGCAGGTAGAAATGTCACGAAGAGGCTGACATGAATTGTGATTCCTTATTCTCAAAATCAGAGGCATGTTTATTCTGAGTGTTCCACACCGTGTCTTTGGCCTCACAATAATATGTCTGTGTCTCTCCTCTCCCTCTCCTCCATCTCAGCGGTGCTGTACCATCGCTGGGGGAAGCTGGAGCTGGCGAAGAAGCACTACGAGCTGTCTCTGAAGCTGGATCCAGTAGCCCCAGGCACCCGGGACAACTACAACATGCTGCGACGCAAACTGGACCAGCTTTACAGGACCACACCACCCTGAGGGACTCAACCACTGACTGCATGCTGCAACACACACACATACGCAAATAACCATTCATTCATTCCAGCTTTGTACTGTTTCCATTCTATTTAAGAAATAAAGACTGTTTTGTGTAACATGTTCTGTTGCTTGTCCCCCATTATGGGAAGGGGACTAGATCGGTCTCTGTCTGTTCGTACGTTAGTCACACGCGATGTCTGACAGCACTGGCCCGATTTTAAATAAACTTGGGTGAATGATGCGTCTTCCCTTACTGGGAAAAAAAACTTTTTCACATGCAAATTCGTTTTGTGGCAAATTTAAGGCGAATTGTGAACTTCTGGAAAACAATTATGGGGAAACTTGTGGCGAACATTCTACTGTTTGCAAATTTGTTTCAAACTGTATGAATATGCAAATAAAATCAGATTTTTGGTTACTGTGTGTTAACATTTAAATGTATCTACATAAACCAAATCACGTCATTTTAAATAAACGTGCTTCTCACAAAGAAAACTAAACATACTATACTGAACAAAAATTAACGCGACATGTAAAGTGTTGGTCCCATGTGAGCTGAAATAAAATATCCCAGAAATGTTTGATACGCACAAAAAGCTTATTTCTCTCATGTTGTGCACATATTTGTTAACATCCTTGTTCGTGGGCATTTCTCCTTTGCCAAGATAATCCATCCACCCGGCGGGTGTGTCGCATCAAGACATTGATTAAACAAGCATGATCATTACACAGGTGCACATTGTGCTGGGGATAATAAAATGACATGCTAACGTGTAGTTTTGTCACACAACACAATGCCACAGATGTCTCAAGTTGAGGGAGCATGATGAAACTGAAGTATTTCTGAATGTAATAAAGTTGGGGGAAAAAATATATCCTGGTTGGGTGGGCCCAGGCCATAGATTAGGGCCTAATGAATTTATTTCAATTGACTGATTTCATTATATGAACTGTAACTCAGTAAAATCATTTAAATTGAAGCACGTTGTGTTTATTTTTGTTCAGTATAAATGTACCAAATATACTAAACATGTACTCAATGTCTTAACAGATTCAAATGAATCCAGTACAACTTGAAATCTGCATGCTAGTGAAGAAAAGATGGGATATTTCCCAAATAAATTGCTAATTGAATCTATTGATGTAGATACAACATTTACATGAGAGAAATGGGAACTATGGGGATTTTGACCTTAAGATGTTTAAAGGGGAAACTACAGAATTTACATGAGCCAAGTGAAAACCGAGCAATAGCTTTCAACCAGTGGAAAACAATATCTATTTTCCCACATCAAAATGGTAAGCACATTGCATGTAAAAATGACAAGGCTATTTTCATTTTATACCAGCTAACCATCTAAAACACTGAAATGGGAAGACATCTAGATTAGCTAAACTGCTTTGCTGGTTAGTTCTCTTTTCAAAGGATCTCATTTAGCTTGCTAGCTATTGGCTGGCTATTTAGCTAATGTTTTTAATCTAGCTACCTACATAATGCAGCAAGTACTGGTTTTGAGTCCGGTATCGAGACCACATATTGAGTCTTAGTCTTGTCATATTGAGTGTCATCGTCTTGTCTCGGTGTCAGATACATTTGTACTTGGTCTCAGACACTGAGGACTCAACATTTCTTCCCGAGACCAGCCGAGTATAAAACCCATTATCAGCTTCCATTCAGTCACCTCATAAAACCGCTTCACCAGGCCAAATACACTGCTCAAAAAAATAAAGGGAACACAAAAATAACACATCCTAGATCTGAATGAATGAAATATTCTTATTAAATAATTTTTTCTTTACATAGTTGAATGTGCTGACAACAAAATCACACAAATTATCAATGGAAATCAAATTTATCAACCCATGGAGGTCTGGATTTGGAGTCACACTCAAAATTAAAGTGGAAAACCACACTACAGGCTGATCCAACTTTGATGTAATGTCCTTAAAATAAGTCAAAATGAGGCTCAGTGGTGTGTGTGGCCTCCACGTACCTGTATGACCTCTCTACAATGCCTGGGCATGCTCCTGATGAGGTGGCGGATGGTCTCCTGAGGGATCTCCTCCCAGACCTGGACTAAAGCATCCGCCAACTCCTGGACAGTCTGTGGTGCAACATGGCATTGGTGGATGGAGCGAGACATGATATCCCAGATGTGTTCAATTGGATTCAGGCTTGGGGAACGGGCGGGCCAGTCCATAGCATCAATGCCTTCCTCTTGCAGGAACTGCTGACACACTTCAGCCACATGAGGTCTAGCATTGTCTTGCATTAGGAGGAACCCAGGGCCAACCGCACCAGCATATGGTCTGAGGATCTCATCTCGGTACCTAATGGCAGTCAGACTAACTCTGGCGAGCAGATGGAGGGCTGTGCGGCCCCCCAAAGAAATGCCACCCCACACCATGACTGACCCACCACCAAACCGGTCATGCTGGAGGATGTTGCAGGCAGCAGAATGTTCTCCACGGCATCTCCAGACTATGTCACGTCTGTCACGTGCTCAGTGTGAACCTGCTTTCATCTGTGAAGAGCACAGGGAGCCAGTGGCGAATTTGCCAATCTTGGTGTTCTCTGGCAAATGCCAAACGTCCTGCACGGTGTTGGGCTGTTAGCACAACCCCCACCTGTGGACGTCGGGCCCTCATACCACCCTCATGGAGTCTTTTCTGACCGTTTGAGCAGACACATGCACATTTGTGGCCTGCTGGAGGTCATTTTGTAGGGCTCTGGCAGTGCTCCTCCTGCTCCTCCTTGCACAAAGGCGGAGGTAGCGGTCCTGCTGCTGGGTTGTTGCCCTCCTACGGCCTCCTCCACGTCTCCTGATGTACTGGCCTGTCTCCTGGTAGCGCCTCCATGCTCTGGACACTACGCTGACAGACACAGCAAACCTTCTTGCCACAGCTCGCATTGATGTGCGATTCTGGATGAGCTGCACTACCTGAGCCACTTGTGTGGGTTGTAGACTCCGTCTCATGCTACCACTAGAGTGAAAGAACCGCCAGCATTCAAAAGTGACCAAAACATCAGCCAGGAACTGAGAAGTGGTCTGTGGTTACCACCTGCAGAACCACTCCTTTATTGGGGGTGTCTTGCTAATTGCCTATAATTTCCACCTGTTGTCTATTCCATTTGCACAGCAGCATGTGAAATTTATTGTCAATCAGTGTTGCTTCCTAAGTGGACAGTTTGATTTCACAGAAGTGTGATTGACTTGGAGTTACATTGTGTTGTTTAAGTGTTCCCTTTATTTTTTTGAGCAGTGTATATACACTCCTTTCTTGAAACATAAATATCTTAACAGCCTTGTCTATTACCCATCCTGCACAGTGGATCTGGACCGATTCCGGCTGAGAGTCAGACTCGGCTGACGTTGGCAGATTACTTATGGCCAAGATGTGGGGATTGAGCTTGGGCCTATTCTGTTGTGAGCTACCTATCATGACACAAGGCGAGACCCAGATGCAGACACAGGAGGCAGATGATTGGAGTCTTTAAATGTTTATTCATCCAAAGGGGTAGGCACGAGAATGCTCGTGGACAGGCAAAAGGTCAAACCAGATCAGAGTGCAGGAGGTACAGAGTGGCAGACAGGCCCGTGGTCAAGGCAGGCAGAATGGTCAGGCAGGCTGGTACTGAGTCCAGAAACAGGCAAGGGTCAAAATCGGGAGGACTAGAAAAAGGAGAATAGCAAAAGGAGTACAGGGAAAACCACGCTTGTTGACATGACTTAAACATACAAGATGAACTGGCACGGAGAGGCAAGAAACACAGGGATAAATACACTGGGGGGAAAAAATGACACCTGGAAGGGGGTGGAGACAATCACAGGAGCAGGTGAAACAGATTAGGGAATGTATTACTTGGGGCTTGGGCCAATTCTGGGCAGTAATTTGTTAGTATTTTAGTATTTTCATACTTTGATAAGCATTAAAAACTTTGATGAGGAAGCCTCCCCAGTGGTGCCGCAGTGTAAGAAACTGCATTGCAGTGCAAACTGCGTTGCTACAGATGCTGGTTCGAGACCTGTGCCGGCCGCGACCGGGAGACCCATGAGGTGACACACAATTGACCCAGCGTCATCCGAGTTAGAGGAAGGTTTGGCCGGCCGGGATGTCCTTGTCCCATCGCACTGTAGTGACTCCTGTGGCCAGGCGCATGCATGCTGACACGGTCACCAGGTGTATGGGGTTTCCTCCAACAAAATGTTTTTGTTTTTGTGTGGATGGGTTTAATATGAATGTATAAAATAGTAATATTTAAAATGACTAAATCTGGTAATTTTGTATACATTTATTGAAATTTGCCATGGGGGGACTCCGGTATACAGAAACTGCCCGATGTACTTGGGCCGATTCTGGGCAGTCATTCATTTTGATTCTGGGCAGAGTCCGACACCTGACACTGGGCCGATTCAATCAGTTCCGACCCCCCGGAAGAGGGCCGCTTCTGGGCCGATTCCTCATTGCTAGCTGGATATAGACATGTTTGCGCAGTGGCGAACCTATAGTCATTCGGTATGTGACAGGTTCGGGATTTTGACAGCAACCGTAATACCAGGACACTCATGTAGGAAAGTGGAGGGCATACACAGACAGGTATAAACCATATACCCAGTTGTCTTTCAGTGGGTATTGCCTCTACTTACTTATTAATCCCTATTGATGAGTATCAAAGTAGTGTAGTGGAGGTATACGATTGATCAATTATGTAGTACAATAGAGAAATCATGCCCAAATTAGCCTACTCAATCGCAAAGCACATTAACTATATTCAAATGCGAGCAGCACACATCGCCTAATTGGAATATCATCTGCAGGCAGCAAGTGTTTGCAGCTCTCACTGGTTTTGGCATGGAGCAGAATAATGACATTAGTAGCTGGTAGGAAAGAGGTTTCAATTTATATCTACCACTAAATGCTAACTAAGGCAATACTTGATATGCAAACTAGGTTTTGATAAAGTTTAGCAGGTCATAAACACGGACATAATAAGCCAGTAGGTCCAAAACACAACCAATAAGCATTTGCAAAAAAACGTCATTTTTTAGCACACAGGGCAATTTTGATGGCCAACTAGCTGAAAATGTTTGAGAGGGTTTATCTAATGTTCCTTCTTTAGATTTTAGCTAATGTTGCTCTGGCTAGCATTATGTCACGCCCTGACCATAGAGAGCCCTTGGTTCTCTATGGTGTTAAGGTCAGAGCGTGACTAGGGGTCAGTCTAGTTTTGATATTTCTAGGTTGGTGTGCTTGATATGGCTCCTAATTAGAGGCAGCTAGTTATCGTTGTCTCTAATTGGGGATCATATTTAGGTAGCCTGTGCTCCACCTGCGTTTTGTGGGATATTGTTTTTAGGCATGGTGAACCTCTGTCGTCACGGTTCGTTGTTTGTGTCCTTCATTCTTTGTTGTTTTGTGCCTGTTCAATAAAATAATATGTGGAAACCATATCACGCTGCAGCTTGGTCTGATAATTATTACGACGACCGTGACACATTAGTTGTTGATGTGCATAACAGATGGAGAGAGTCTACCTTTCCATGGTTGTTTGATCAATAGGACTGTAAAGTTCCCAAATGTAAGGGGACTCCTTTGATGTTTATATATTTGCAGAAATCCATTCATGTGTTTTTTGGCAAATGGCCTTCTAATGTAAATTTGCGCTGTTGCAAATGGCTTGTTTGTATTGTAGCTGTAGCTCTGCTTGGCTATAGCACACCGGTCTGTGTAGACTTTAGTCCTGGACAAGGCAGATGTTTTCATTTGGTTTAATTTACTGCAGTGTCTATAAATTGTCCAAACACACGGCCCCTTAACCACAGTATATTTCTATAGAATTTTCACAAATTCCTTAGTATACGTAATTCCCAAACATTCTGAGAATTTCTGTGTGAAATTTAAATGTGAAAATGGTTGCTTGTCAGATTTTTTTCTTTGGGGTGTATACAGTATGAACCGATTTGAATAAGATGTCATGTTGCTGAAACGCTGTCAGTTCCACTTTAAATTCAAACACTGTTTCACACGCAAGTTCTTTTCA
Source organism: Oncorhynchus tshawytscha (assembly GCF_018296145.1). NCBI lineage: Eukaryota > Metazoa > Chordata > Actinopteri > Salmoniformes > Salmonidae > Oncorhynchus > Oncorhynchus tshawytscha. The sequence goes on along the minus strand of NC_056454.1, from coordinate 2,889,391 downwards.
AAGAGATGGCTAACAAGCACGCTGCAATGAAAAGCACAGTTCCACTCACCAGATGATCATTTGAAACTTAACTTCTTGTTGAATGTTATTCTTGAAAAGGGCGAAGCTAACAAATTAGCAACACCGTCCCCTTTTAATACACGCGCTGCAGCTGCTGCAAACTAGCCGACAACTGAAGCCACTGTTGACTAACCCCATTCCGTACAAATGTATGCAACCGCGGCATTCAAACGAGGCTGGAATGAAAACTAATGGGACTGTGTTGGCGTCCAAATCTGGGGTGTGAACTACCTTTCTATTCAAGCATTGATTGACATGGCAATGGCCCGATTAGTATTGGAGTTGAAACAACTGACCCCTCTGACACTGTGCGTTAAATGATGAACTGTCATGACGTAACGTACAACACGCATAATGTGACTCATTCTGTGTCGTACAGCCTCTCTCCACCAGGTGTAGCTCTTCTCTCGCATATTTAAAACAAGAAAGGGACAGGGTAAGGGGGATACCTAGTCAATTGCACAACTGAATGCATACATATTTTGTGTCATTACTGCAAGCCAACATGACTCTCAAAAGCCATGACAACCGCTGTTTACTTCTGAAGATAACTTTAGTGCCGCCCTAAAAAACAGATTCAAATTTGACACAAACCTTCAAATAGGTATGTAATGATACATTACATAAACTCTTCATAATTTTTTTATTTACATTTTAGAGGTGATTAGTTGGATAGATCGGGTGAAAAAAAATCTCCCCCTTTCACTATCGCGCAGTAGATTTCGCTTCACCACCCGCCATTTTTAAAAAGACCCGTCGGAGCTCATTGCCTTCTTCAATCATGCAGAGACGGGCAGCATGAAGGTCTCGTCATTGATTTGGCTGGAAAGGGGAGAAATTGTGCTTTACAATGGTATTCATGTTACAGTTGACCTGGAAGTATTACATTTTTGGGGGCGTTAAAATAAGGTAAATTGTACGTTACAGAGCGATGTACAGAAGTGCGTCAGCTAACTATAGCTAACTAGACCATGGGAAAAATACTGCTGCTATTGCTCAGTGACCTGTTGGCCTTCAAGAAGGCAGAAGTTTCCATATGTTTTAGTAAAAACGGTCCCACTCATTAAGTCAAAATGTGATTGGTTGTTTCCACTGTCCCACCAAAAACTGAAGAGATTAAATCAGAACGTCATTGAAAATCATAATAGAATTGTAATTATTATTATATAATAATTATTTTATTAATCCTTAGCTCTTCTCTGAAGGCGTAGAAGGCCCATTGTTTCCCGCTGTTTTTGGGTTAGTAATAATTTGTAGAGTGGCTCTATTTTCCCTCACTATTCTGAATATCTAAGGAATTCATATGTTTTCCTGTCATATTAACACAGAAATACTGGATATTTTGAACTGTTATTATGGTGGTGATTTGACCAAATTACAAAAATGGTCTTGAATTGGACTCACATTTTTCTGGTGTCCGTCTTAACTCGGTCTCGAACCCCTTGTCCCCATCCTGGTCTCGGTCTTGACTCGGTCTTGGCCTCCCATCAGTCTTGGTCTTAACTCGGTCTCGAACCCCTTGTCCCCATCCTGGTCTCGGTCTTGGCCTCCCATCAGTCTTGGTCTTGACTCAGTCTCGAACCCCTTGTCCCCATCCTGGTCTCGGTCTTGGCCTCCCATCAGTCTTGGTCTTGACTCAGTCTCGAACCCCTTGTCCCCATCCTGGTCTCGGTCTTGGCCTCCCATCAGTCTTGGTCTTAACTCGGTCTCGAACCCCTTCTCCCCATCCTGGTCTCGGTCTTGGCCTCCCATCAGTCTTGGTCTTAACTCGGTCTCGGACCCTTGTCCCCATCCTGGTCTCGGTCTTGACTCGGTCTTGGCCTCCCATCAGTCTTGGTCTTAACTCGGTCTCGAACCCCTTGTCCCCATCCTGGTCTCGGTCTTGGCCTCCCATCAGTCTTGGTCTTGACTCAGTCTCGGACCCCTTGTCCCCATCCTGGTCTCAGTCTTGACTCGGTCTTGGCCTCCCATCAGTCTTGGTCTTAACTCGGTCTCGAACCCCTTGTCCCCATCCTGGTCTCGGTCTTGGCCTCCCATCAGTCTTGGTCTCTACCCCTTGTCCCCATACTTGTTCTCGGTCTTGACTCGGTCTTGGCCTCCCATCAGTCTTGGTCTTAACTCGGTCTCGAACCCCTTGTCACCATCCTGGTCTCGGTTTTGGCCTCCCATCAGTCTTGGTCTTGACTCGGTCTCGAACCCCTTGTCCCCATCCTGGTCTCGGTCTTGACTCGGTCTGGGCCTCCCATCAGTCTTGGTCTTAACTCGGTCTTGTACCCCTTGTCCCCATCCTGGTCTCGGTCTTGACTCAGTCTTGGCCTCCCATCAGTCTTGGTCTTAACTCGGTCTCGAACCCCTTGTCCCCATCCTGGTCTCGGTCTTGACTCGGTCTTGGCCTCCCATCAGTCTTGGTCTGAACTCGGTCTCGTACCCCTTGTCCCCATCCTGGTCTCGGTCTTGACTCGGTCTTGGCCTCCCATCAGTCTTGGTCTTAACTCGGTCTCAAACCCCTTGTCCCCATCCTGGTCTCGGTCTTGACTCGGTCATGGCCTCCCATCAGTCTTGGTCTTAACTCGGTCTCGAACCCCTTGTCCCCATCCTGGTCTCGGTCTTGGCCTCCCATCAGTCTTGGTCTTGACTCAGTCTCGGACCCCTTGTCCCCATCCTGGTCTCAGTCTTGACTCGGTCTTGGCCTCCCATCAGTCTTGGTCTTAACTCGGTCTCGAACCCCTTGTCCCCATCCTGGTCTCGGTCTTGGCCTCCCATCAGTCTTGGTCTCTACCCCTTGTCCCCATACTGGTCTCGGTCTTGACTCGGTCTTGGCCTCCCATCAGTCTTGGTCTTAACTCGGTCTCGAACCCCTTGTCCCCATCCTGGTCTCGGTTTTGGCCTCCCATCAGTCTTGGTCTTGACTCTGTCTCGAACCCCTTGTCCCCATCCTGGTCTCGGTCTTGACTCGGTCTGGGCCTCCCATCAGTCTTGGTCTTAACTCGGTCTCGTACCCCTTGTCCCCATCCTGGTCTCGGTCTTGACTCGGTCTTGGCCTCCCATCAGTCTTGGTCTTAACTCGGTCTCGAACCCCTTGTCCCCATCCTGGTCTCGGTCTTGACTCGGTCTTGGCCTCCCATCAGTCTTGGTCTGAACTCGGTCTCGTACCCCTTGTCCCCATCCTGGTCTCGGTCTTGACTCGGTCTTGGCCTCCCATCAGTCTTGGTCTTAACTCGGTCTCAAACCCCTTGTCCCCATCCTGGTCTCAGTCTTGACTCGGTCTTGGCCTCCCATCAGTCTTGGTCTTAACTCGGTCTCGTACCCCTTGTCCCCATCCTGGTCTCGGTCTTGACTCGGTCTTGGCCTCCCATCAGTCTTGGTCTTAACTCGGTCTCGTACCGCTTGTCCCCATCCTGGTCTCGGTCTTGACTCGGTCTTGGCCTCCCATCAGTCTTGGTCTTAACTCGGTCTTGTACCCCTTGTCCCCATCCTGGTCTCGGTCTTGACTTGGTCTTGGTCTTGGCCTCCCATCAGTCTTGGTCTTAACTCGGTCTCGGACCCCTTGTCCCCATCCTGGTCTCATTCTTGACTCAAACTTGATTTGCTCTGGTATTGGTCTTGAATCTGTTTCGCTTTAGGTGGCCTCGAACACAACACTTTTCTCGGGAGCTTTCAATTTCTCTCAAATTGTGTGTACTTTCTTTCACATCCCTGTTAGTGAGCATTTATCCTTTGTCAAGATAATCAATCCACCTGACAGGTGTGGGGTATCAAGAAGCTGATTAAACAGCATGATCATGATACAGGTGCACCCTGTATCAAAGCCTGTGAGGGTGACTGCAAGTTGAAGTTCACAACTTTACTCTTTAACCAACACAAACAACAAACAACAAGGAAAAAAGTTAGCCTTGTGAAACCAGATGGTTTGCTAAGAAACAGAATGTGAGCTTGTGAGATCAGGCTGGTTAAGGCCAGAACAAAGTTGTTCTACATGAGAGAATATGTCCTCAAGAAAAACTGGATTATTTTATAATTTCATAAAACAAATATCTCTCCTGATATTCAGTGTCTGGTAAAACTCGTAATTACAACAAATTAACCCAGATTATTGATCCAGAATATTTCAATGACTCACTATTTAGATATACACAACACAGGATTGGACTGAGCAGAAAGTCAAAACTCATAGTTTGTTCAATGTACATATGGAGTAGAAATATATGCAACCTCTAATAATATGTTCCATGTTAGACAGAAGAGAGTGATAGGGTTACCATCCCTGGGTTGAGGCAGAGCAGGAGCCTGTTCAGAGAAAACAGGGGAGCAGTTCCTGAATTTGTCCAATATGAACGATTTTTGTTTGCCATTGCAGAAAGTTTTTGCTACGGGTACCCTACTGAACACAACCCAGGGGTCCGTGTGAGTGACAGTCAGTTCTCCCCAACACATGAGTGTCAGTCGCAGTTCTATCCCTGTGTTGTTCAGGCAGAGCAGAAGTCTAGGTGTGGGTCACCTCACCTGTCCACCTGGGTTAGGGTTCCTATAAATGCCACCCTATTCCCTATATAGCCCACAACTTTTGATTAGAGCCCTACGATGGGAAATAGGTGCCATTTGGGACACAGGCCTAGGGTCACGCCATCTGCCCCCCTCGGTTAGTCAGAGTTAGGGTTACTAGAGTCAGAGATTCCCTTTGAAGACTTTTACTAATGTAGTCAGTACTGTTGTACTGATCCCCTATCTGTCCCTGTAAAAATACATATTTTCTTTTAACACGCACACATATAGATGCAAACACGCATGTAATACTTGAAGGGGGTATAGCATTCACAGCACCTTTGCTTGACTAGTCATTAGTGGGCACTTTGATATATATTTTTTTTTAACCTGCTATGCAATCAAACATCAAACAATCCCAACAGTTGTTTCCTTATGGCTTTGCTTAAAGATATTGTAAGTAGCAGGTGCTCTAGAAGCTAACACTAGTCACATGTCTATCTAAGTGTCTGTGTTTCATCTGTGTGGAACCCATCCTCGGTGAACCCTCTCCTCTCTCATCTCTGACCCCCATGTTATCTCAGCTGTGAGGAACACAGTGCGTTTGTGTGTCTAGAACAGGCATTGTAAAACTGTGTTTAGTTTGGCTAGCCCTCGGGAGTAGACCTGGGTTCAAATAGAATATGACTTTATATTCACTTTATATATACTGTGCTATCCTTTATCTGTGCTCGATTGAGCTTGTCTAGCGCAATGTAAACAATGGGGTAGTCTAATGTACGATCCTCACCTATTTGCCAGTCACACTCCAGCCATGCTCAAGCAAACGCTCAAAGTATTTGGAAGATTTCAAATATTATTTCAACCCAGGTCCGCTTGGGAGTGCCATTGCTTATTGCATTCTTGCACAACACTCTACATTATATTACTCTGGAGGAAAAAAGAATAGTTCAATCGTTGTTTACTGTCTGTGAGGTGCATTGGCAGATAGGGTTCGGTCATTCAAACGGTTTGTGTTACTGTGTTTATTTTGACTCACATCTCTCTGTTCTTTTCCTAACTGGGGTGGGATCAGGACCTTTCACCTCTCCTCCATCCCTCGTTTCCTCCCTCCTCTTCCCGTCCTCTGTAGTTTTAATGTAAGAAAGGTGTTTGACCACAGAACTTTAAAAAAATCTTACATCTTAAGATTTTTCCACCTACAAGAGCAAAATCAATGTTTCAATTAAATTCCACCATCTGTTTTTTTTTTATCAACATTTGTTGACACTTTCTTACACAGACAAAAATACATTAACATTTTCATTATGTTACTTTACATGTACTGAAAATAATGGTCATACTGTGTGAGACATCAGCATTCTCCCCCCTTTTCCCCAGAAAGGTGTTTGGCCATGAAAGTTTTTCTGAAGTGTCCACCGAGGCAACCAGGGGTCAGCCGAGACAGCAAGTCAGCATCGGCAGCCATCACTGGATGAAAACATAGAGGCTTCAAAGAGACGTGATGAGATCCCTCACAGCTACACACACAAACAGTATCACACATGGTCTCTCTTTCACACACACACACACACACACACACACACACACACACACACACACACACACACACACACACACACACACACACACACACACACACACACACACACACACACACACACACACACACACACACACACATATACACACACACTCTCTCTCTCTCAGACATAGTCTCACTGTCTCCCTCTCTCACACTTCGGCTTCTCTGAAAGGACACTGCTGAGGGAAGCGCTGACCCGGACGTGAAACATCAGTCAACAACTGTGCACTCCGGGTTCAAAGGTCAACACACAATTTTTTTCTACTGCCTCCCTCGGCTCGCAGGAAACTTTTGAAGCACTGCTGGTGTGTCTCTCCTTTAAGGGCCGCAACATTTCTTTACACATGCAGTAGAATGCACGTGTTGTGACTGAACGCAGCCCCTTTGATGTTGATGTTACTGATACACTCACCGGGGGGGCGACACGACACCTGATCTGGATGGTTTTTTACCATCAATGGCAGTCTTCGATAAGTTCCACCTTCTTGTACATACACCACTAGTATCCACTAATGACATTTCACCCTTGTTGTGTAACTGTTTTTTTTCTTTGCTCTGCTTTGATGTAAAGACACAATGTTGGAGATGTTTGAAATTGCAATAAATAGCTTACACACACGACAAACAAAAAAATCTAACCCGTGCTTCTCATTGGACAACATCTTGCTAGGGTCGCTTAGTTCAGTCAGACCCGCTATGGATATCCTGAAACTAAAACGAGACGAAAAAGTCGATCAGTTGATGGTTTCCAACGGAGCTCCCAGAACTGAGTGTGGGAACAGTCGGCTACCGGGTATGTCTCTTCTGACAGTCTTCTGTTTCATTCTTTTTTATCTCATCCTAGGCTTGAAGGTGGATGTTGATCCATATTGTTCTGGCTGGCTGGATACCACATACACCACACTCGTCAGCAGGGAGCAGACATTTTGATCATAATAACCTTATATTATCATAAAAAGTTTGTTGGGATGACTCCCCACCCCCAAAAACTTGGTCTTCATTAGTTATTCTGACTGACAAGAACCTGGTGTCCTAGAGAGTGACATTAATAAAAGATGGGTTGCCTACCGGTGCTTTTAACACAATTAATGAAATATTGAAGTAAATACTGGTACGCTATATATACAAAGGTATGTGGACACCCATTCAAATGAATGGATTTGGTTATTTCAGCCACACCTCTTGCTGACAGGTGTATACAATTGAGCACACTGCCATGCAATCTCCATAGACAAACATTGGCAGAAGAATGACCTTACTGAAGAGCTCAGTGACTTTCAACGTGGCACAGTCATAGGATGCCGCCTTTCCAACAAGTTAGTTCGTCCCAGTGAAGGGAAATCTTAATGTTACAGCATATGACATTTTAGACGATTCTGTGACACCAACTTTGTGGCAACAGTTTGGGGAAGGTCCCAAAACCAAATAATGTCGCTCAAACAGAGGAACAGGGGAATTAACAGAGTCACTGAAAACAACCAAAACGAAACAGGTGTGGTTTTAGGAGAGGTTCTGAAAGACACTCATGGGGGTGTCCACTGAAAGTTGACTATCAACAACAACTGGAACCAGAGCGCCCACTGAATTTGCACACTTAGAGGCAAACAAAAGAAAAAATCCACACCAAACTGAAAGACAGGAAGCAAATCAAAAAGGTAGAGCAAAACGGAATCAGGGAAATCAAATAAATGATTGTTTGTCTAGAAATCAACATGGGGCGCACCAACTAAAGGTGTTAACCCTCCGGATCTATCAAAACAACTGGAGCACAGGGCCAGCCACTCTTAAATAGCGCCTGGGCAGGCACAGGTGAAACACCTTACCACTAAGCAGATGGACAAACCTACACAGGTATAACATACCGACTAACAAAAGGTTTCACCAATCGGTGCAACAAACAAACTAAAGCGCTATACAGTGGGGCAAAAAAGTATTTAGTCAGCCACCAATTGTGCAAGTTCTCCCACTTATAAAGATGAGAGAGGCCTGTAATTTTCATCATAGGTACACTTCAACTATGACAGACAAAATGAGAGAAAAGAAATCCAGAAAATCACATTGTAGGATTTTTTATGAATTTATTTGCCATTTATGGTGGAAAATAAGTATTTGGTCACCTACAAACAAGCAAGATTTCTGGCTCTCACAGACCTGTAGCTTCTTCTTTAAGAGGCTCCTCTGTCCTCCACTCGTTACCTGTATTAATGGCACCTGTTTGAACTTGTTATCAGTATAAAAGACACCTGTCCACAACCTCAAACAGTCACACTCCAAACTCCACCATGGCCAAGACCAAAGAGCTGTCAAAGGACACCAGAAACAAAATTGTAGACCTGCACCAGGCTGGGAAGACTGAATCTGCAATAGGTAAGCATCTTGGTTTGAAGAAATCAACTGTGGGAGCAATTATTAGGAAATGGAAGACATACAAGACCACTGATAATCTCCCTCGATCTGGGGCTCCATGCAAGATCTCACCCAGTGGGGTCAAAATGATCACAAGAACGGTGAGTAAAAATCCCAGAACCACACGGGGGACCTAGTGAATGACCTGCAGAGAGCTGGGACCAAAGTAACAAAGCCTACCATCAGTAACACACTACGCCGCCAGGGACTCAGATCATGCAGTGCCAGACGTGTCCCCCTGCTTAAGCCAGTACATGTCCAGGCCCGTCTGAAGTTTGCTAGAGAGCATTTGGATGATCCAGAAGAAGATTGGGAGAATGTCATATGGTCAGATGAAACCAAAATAGAACTTTTTGGTAAAAACTCAAATCATCGTGTTTGGAGGACAAAGAATGCTGAGTTGCATCCAAAGAACACCATACCTACTGTGAAGCATGGGGGTGGAAACATCATGTTTTGGGGCTGTCTTTCTGCAAAGGGACCAGGAAGACTGATCCGTGTAAAGGAAAGAATGAATGGGGCCATGTATCGTGAGATTTTGAGTGAAAACCTCCTTCCATCAGCAAGGGCATTGAAGATGAAACGTGGCTGGGTCTTTCAGCATGACAATGATCCCAAACACACCACCCGGGCAACGAAGGAGTGGCTTCGTAAGAAGCATTTCAAGGTCCTGGAGTGGCCTAGCCAGTCTCCAGATCTCAACCCCATAGAAAATCTTTGGAGGGAGTTGAAAGTCCATGTTGCCCAGCAACAGCCCCAAAACATGACTCCTCTAGAGGAGATCTGCATGGAGGAATGGGCCAAAATACCAGCAACAGTGTGTGAAAACCTTGTGAAGACTTACAGAAAACGTTTGACCTCTGTCATTGCCAACAAAGGGTATATAACAAAGTACTGAGATAAACTTTTGTTATTGACCAAATACTTATTTTCCACGATAATTTGCAAATAAATTCATGACAAATCCTACAATGTGATTTTCAGGATTTTTTTTCTCATTTTGTCTGTCATAGTTGAAGTGCACCTATGATGAAAATTACAGGCCTCTCTCATCTTTTTAAGTGGGAGAACTTGCACAATTGGTGGCTGACTAAATACTTTTTTGCCCCACTGTATGTGCTGTCCAACCTCAAAACTAGAATAGAAAACCAAAACCTGTAACACCTTCCCCCTTAATTAAGACCACAAATATATCCTATATTTGCTCACCACCAACAGAAAACAACTTTCGTTACATAATCAACTTAAACGCGTCGCTACTTAGAATGCGTTGCCTCCACTGGCAGTTAACAATACAGGCCAAAAACAGCAACTTTGTTTTTTTTTCCTAATATGTTTTTTCTAGTATTTTCTAATGCTGCTCTCATCCCCTGGAACAAACGCAACCAAAACAATACTCATCTCCAACACGTAAAAAAACGTGCAGTCAAAATAAAATGTGAGCCAGGGCTAAACACAAAACACAAATATCTTTGACTGATTGACTGACCATCCTTGAAAGACATTCAGCAACCAAATTGTCCTTACCACGGACATGTCTGATTTCAACGGGAACTCCTGCAATATCCGTAGTAACTTTCCTCTTGTGATTTTCCTCAGTAGAAACGTCCATACAGTAAGCAAGGTCCATACAGAAATGGTTTGTCGAGATCGGTGTGGAAGAACTTGATTGGCCTGCACAGAGCCCTGACCTCAACCCCATCGAACACCTTAGGAATTAATTGGAACTCCGACTGAGAGCCAGGCCTAATCACCCAACATTAGTGCTCAACTTCACTAATAGTCTTGTGGCTGACTGGAAGCAAGTCCCCGCAGCAATGTTCCAACATCTAGTGGAAAGCCTTCCCAGAAGAATGGAGGCTGTTATAGCAGCAAAGTAGGGACCAACTCCATATTAATGCCCATGATTTTGGAATGAGATGTTTGACGAGCAGGTGTCCACATACTTTTGGTCATTTAGTGTATTTTCCCAAAGCTTAGACTGCATGAGATGTGAAGCCTGGAGATGTGCAGATTTGCCAAATCTTAACTAATGATAGGTGGAGGTAACTCGTCCGTAAATCCTGCCATGATGTCAAAAAAGCACTATACTCACTTTATGATCGCAGATTTCAAGAAGTAATTGGCACTGTAGGCTATTTGTTGGCCACATACTGTACATACAGATGTACTTTCTTGATTTGATGACTCTTGTCGCAGAGAATTTTCCTGCAGAGCAGGAAATGCAAACTTTAAGTGTTTTTGAGTGTATTCAAGGTTTAAAAAGGCTTCTAAAGTTTGTAATTTCCACTTTAAAATGTCAGATTTGATTTACCCTAACAAAACTGTATCAACCCCTACAGAAATGTCCATGAATTATAATCCACATAATAATTCAGATTGCCTGTTGATGCAGGATTATTTTCCTGCTGTGAGAATCTGGTCAATTAAGAGAGTACATCTGTACCGCTATCCTGTGGAATCATGGTTGCATGTTCATTTGAACACTCCTGCCCCACCTCTAACCTACCCCCATCATCTGAGAGGTCTTCTCGGTCTTCTGACAAACTTCCTATCAATCTGACAGGACGTGATCTGTGTTAGCCCATCCCTCCTGTCCCCCCCAACCTCAACAACCCTAATGGACTCTGATGGACACCTCCGTCTCCTCTGTCTAATTGATGTAAAGCGCATCAACTTCAACCAACGGTATCTCTCCCATCCCTACACTTTCCCCCTTCTCTAACACCAGAGGTCAGAAGTCATGTGTGATCATCATCTTCGTCTGTGTGATCATTAAACTGGCAGTCCTTATTAGGTAACAGCTTGTCACAATCCTGCCTCCGCCCCAGTGTACTTCCATCCCTTTAGTGTCACATTCCTTCCATCCCTCTGCCCCTTCTATCTGTCCAACCCTCCACCCCTCTTAGGTATCCCAGGTGTCCACTACTGGTGATTAATCATTAGAGATGGGCGATAAAACGTCCAGAGAAGCCAGATTCTCATTCATTTATTCTTTGTTCGGATCACCATTAGTGACAGAGAAACTGGACGCTAGTCTTTGTGAAGTCTTGATATTACCCAGGGCTCTGCTGCGATGATCTAATGGACATACAGTATGTTAGTCCATTGCCAATTTGACCTCCATTACCCAGTCTGGTACTGGAATCATTGCCAAGATTGATTCCCATTTATGTAGCGCTGCCCAGGTGATGTGAGAGTACTGTAAGATACACTCTGTTATTATCTGCAGAGAAAACAATGAATTGCACATTTTTGATATCCTAGCCACTAACGATTGTGTAGTGAAAAAAATGAACGTTTGGTGTTACTGCATGGAAATAGAGAAAATGTTATTTTTTGAGGCCGTGGAGAAGTCGGGAGAAAAGGGAAGGGTGGTATCATTTTCAGCAGGAGCCCTCTGAGGCTTGTTTTGCAAAACAAAGAGAAGCAGCTAGACCCCTTATTGAAAAGTATAGTGCAGTGAGACGGAAATGTATTAACTGGCACCAGTTAATGCGTGCATTATTCATTTCGGGTGAGCATGAAAAATGATCTAAAGAGGTCTGAAATTGCAGACGCGCAGGCTGACTGCACAGTGACTGGGCTCGCTGGTTCGTTTCATCTCTTTGGGAGTGGGGTGGAAAGAGGGAGGGATGGGTGACGGGATGGATGGATGGGCAGAGTGTTGGAGGGATGGAGGGACAGAGGGATAAAAGGTTGGGAGAGGAGGAAGTAGAGAATGATAGAGGGATGGATGGGAGGAGTGCTCATCCCTCTCTGGACAGGGCTTTACAGTAACAGCTGTGCTCCTCTCACGAGGGGGCGTCGGCAGGGCTGTGAGAGGGGCCGGGCTGGACAGATGGACGGACACCAGAGCCTGGGACCACCACTGTTATTAAAAATACAATATCTGCTGCTGCTGGACCGGCCTGTCTGTGTCTATGTGTGTGTGTGTGTATGTCTGTCTCTTTCTACTCTTTCTACCCCCCCCCATTTGTCTCTCACTCTTTCTTCATTTTTCAAACCCCTCTCCCTCTCCAGCCTTCTACTTTCTATCTCCCTCTCCGTTCTCTTCTTCCTTCTCTCCCTCTCTCCCCGGCACTTCTAGGAGGTGGCTGGGGCAGGGAAACTGTGCCAGTGGCATATGGCTTTTCACTGCGCTAAACATCCATACAAAAGACAGACCCATCAGTCATCGCTTTGGCCCGATGAGGGAAGCGAGCCGCTCTCTGTTACCGACGTACCTGCTGCTAAAACATTACCCCAGAAACACCTGCTTTCCCACAAGCCCACCTAATATTAAAACCCGCACAGCCTGTGAAAAGTTAATACCAGGCCCTCATGAGTACACATTGTGTAGACTAGGTTATACCAAATAACCCTCGACTAGGAACCCCAGGTTAAGCCTTCACAGGCCAATTAATGCTCGGCATCTGCTGGAGCCTATACAGTGGAAACACGTCAAAGGAACACCTTAGAGAAACACGCCAAAGGGGACACTCTAAAGAACTTCCCAACCATTTAAACCAATCAAAGTGGATGGAGAGGTAGCAAGCTAATTTCCAAGGTAAAGCAATTGCTTCTCCTAGATTAGACCCAAATGAAGCCATTCTTTCTCTGGTCTCTGGGATTCTTTCTCTGGTTCTACGGGTGGAAACTGAAATCGCAGGGTTCTTTGTTCTTGGTCTCGAAGCCTGGCGTTCTTCTGCCAAATTTAACAGAAGGCTTGGAGGGGTAGCGGGGGCCTAAACCAACCCGGTATCACCTTCTGCTACGGAGCGCCGAGCAGCAGAGGGACAATCAGCCTTGAACCCTGCTGTCTGACACACAAAGTGAAAAGACTCTAATTGGGCAAGGTTTTTATTAAACATTTTTACACTCACATTTTTTACGGCAGGATTGCTGGATTATGAAAAAGCAATTAGACCTCGAAGCTACGACTCTAATTTGGTTTTCATCAATCTCTTTCTCTCTCCTGCTCCTTCTCTCTAAAAAAAACCAACCAGTTCCCTTGAGTGAGGATCAATTTATGTTTTTTTTATAGGATCTTTTTAGGTATTATTGATTTGACTGTAGATATTTTTTATTTTTGGGCAGGCCTACTCCTGTGTCATACCTTTTAGAAATGTATATCGTTTAGTAGGCTTTTCTGTCTTGGATGCAAACATAATAACTGTAGACATTGCATAGATAAACATGTCTGCACATGTGTGAAACAACAAAAGCTGTTTATGAAAATTGACTGAGTATTTTCGCAAATTAATTGAACTATTAAACATGACAAAAAACTGTCAATGTTGTAGATAGAATCCGTTTGAGAGCCTGAGGGGCTGTAGTTTTTCAATTGAACCTGTAGGGGCAGTGTTGCCCAACAAAAACTACATCCCTAAAATATCTAGTGTTCAACTGGGAGGGAAAGGGATTTAACACGTTTTGTGAAGAAACGTGAGTAAAAAAAATGCACAAATACTACCACAAATGAAATATAATGAATTACGATGAACAAATGTCAGGGACTGGGTCAGACAGTATTATGTATAATTGTAATAAATAATGAATATACAAACTTTAATTAAACATCTTTGCATTGAATGTCTTGAAAACAAAATGTTAACACACATGCAATGAAAACACAGACAGATTTTTAACAAAACAAATTCTCAATAAGTACATTTTATCAGACCTTTATATTAAAAAGTATTCCCCAAAAATATGATTATATTCTCAGTAGTATTATTCATTTCCACACAACACAATTATTCATTTCCACACAACAACTGATTTAAAAAACAATACATGTTCTAAAAAGTGCAAAATAATTGTTGTTGGCATTAAATGCCAATGAACATTATAAATGTGTTGTATTACAGATACCTTGGCAAACTCCGCAAAAGAAACGGAAACAAATGTATGATACAAGGTATCAAAACAAATACCTCGACCCCAGAATTCATAACCAAAGAACCATTGTCTTTTTCTCTGCTGAAATACAGTGGCTAATTTCCTAAACAATTCAAAATAGATTGAATTAACATCTCAGTCTTTGTGTTTTAATTACTAAGATAACTAATCATGGAAATGAGCATCATCCATGATTTTGCATTGAAGAACAGAATCAAAATCTAATTTTCTAAACAACTGTCTTCCCCTTCAGCATCTGTTGGTAATAGCATACAACTGTTAGCATCCTAGAAAATGAGCCAATTCATTTTCAAATAGACGCTATAGACCATAGAAAAGCCAGGAGGCTTCTAGTAAATCTAAGAGTACACTGCCAAGAAATGATCCAGAACTAAATGGAAACTTTGGGAGGAATCTGATGCTTCGAAAGTAACAAATATAAACATAATTATTCCCTTATCATTTTTATTAGCAATTATTCCAAACATCTATTTTACTTTGTTTACACATACAGTTTGAATATATGGTTCAAGAGAAAAGTAAAGCAAAAATGTACAAAAAAATAAATAAATATTGGTCTCATAAAAATATATGTTTAATTCCAAGTAACTAATCTCACCATTTTATTATCAGTCTTGAGAGCGGCGCTCTCACTTGTTGACCATAAACCTGTGCAATGGTTTGTTTATTTCCCCTCACAGCTCATTTGTTAATTTCCCCAGTAATATCCACAATAGATTTAGCCCAATTGCACGCCAAGAATTGTTAGCGAAGCGTTTAACATTCTCATAACTGGGAATGTTCCACTCGGCAGAGTCCATACATTGTGAATTAGGACTGTTAATATCCACTCGGCAGAGTCCATACATTGTGAATTAGGACTGTTAATATCCACTCGGCAGAGTCCATACATTGTGAATTAGGACTGTTAATATCCACTCGGCAGAGTCCATACATTGTGAATTAGGACTGTTAATATCCACTCGGCAGAGTCCATACATTGTGAATTAGGACTGTTAATATCCACTCGGCAGAGTCCATACATTGTGAATTAGGACTGTTCATATCCACTCGGCAGAGTCCATACATTGTGAATTAGGACTGTTAATATCCACTCGGCAGAGTCCATACATTGTGAATTAGGACTGTTAATATCCACTCGGCAGAGTCCATACATTGTGAATTAGGACTGTTAATATCCACTCGGCAGAGTCCATACATTGTGAATTAGGACTGTTAATATCCACTCGGCAGAGTCCATACATTGTGAATTAGGACTGTTAATATCCACTCGGCAGAGTCCATACATTGTGAATTAGGACTGTTAATATCCACTCGGCAGAGTCCATACATTGTGAATTAGGACTGTTAATATCCACTCGGCAGAGTCCATACATTGTGAATTAGGACTGTTCATATCCACTCGGCAGAGTCCATACATTGTGAATTAGGACTGTTAATATCCACTCGGCAGAGTCCATACATTGTGAATTAGGACTGTTAATATCCACTCGGCAGAGTCCATACATTGTGAATTAGGACTGTTAATATCCACTCGGCAGAGTCCATACATTGTGAATTAGGACTGTTAATATCCACTCGGCAGAGTCCATACATTGTGAATTAGGACTGTTAATATCCACTCGGCAGAGTCCATACATTGTGAATTAGGACTGTTAATATCCACTCGGCAGAGTCCATACATTGTGAATTAGGACTGTTAATATCCACTCGGCAGAGTCCATACATTGTGAATTAGGACTGTTAATATCCACTCTGCAGAGTCCATACATTGTGAATTAGGACTGTTAATATCCACTCGGCAGAGTCCATACATTGTGAATTAGGACTGTTAATATCCACTCGGCAGAGTCCATACATTGTGAATTAGGACTGTTAATATCCACTCGGCAGAGTCCATACATTGTGAATTAGGACTGTTAATATCCACTCGGCAGAGTCCATACATTGTGAATTAGGACTGTTCATATCCACTCGGCAGAGTCCATACATTGTGAATTAGGACTGTTAATATCCACTCGGCAGAGTCCATACATTGTGAATTAGGACTGTTAATATCCACTCGGCAGAGTCCATACATTGTGAATTAGGACTGTTAATATCCACTCGGCAGAGTCCATACATTGTGAATTAGGACTGTTAATATCCACTCGGCAGAGTCCATACATTGTGAATTAGGACTGTTAATATCCACTCGGCAGAGTCCATACATTGTGAATTAGGACTGTTAATATCCACTCGGCAGAGTCCATACATTGTGAATTAGGACTGTTAATATCCACTCGGCAGAGTCCATACATTGTGAATTAGGACTGTTAATATCCACTCGGCAGAGTCCATACATTGTGAATTAGGACTGTTAATATCCACTCGGCAGAGTCCATACATTGTGAATTAGGACTGTTAATATCCACTCGGCAGAGTCCATACATTGTGAATTAGGACTGTTAATATACTCCGAGAAGAGAGTGCAGTGAGTGAGACAGTGGTGGGTGTAACCACACATTCGCACGCACACACACACACACACTGAGAAATCGCAGACCCTGTCACCCCTTTTGTGCTGTTGGGTAGGCTTCGCGTCCACTTTTGTTTTCCCACTCAACCAAAAAGTGATCAACTATCACACCATGGACGGTGAGATGTCAACATGAAATACCTTCATTTGCATCAGCTTTACAAACTCCCAGTCACTCTCTTTATGCCAGCCACCCACCAGAGTCTCCATAAAATTCACTTTAGCCACGGGGGTCCCGAGACCTTGCTAAATACTGCCCCAATACTGCTGTCAACAGCCTGTCAATCTGATGACAAATCCTTCTGATTAAAAATAGCTTCACTCAGTCTGCCTTAACAAAGGCCTAGAATTGACTGAATTATTTCTTACATGTGTTTTGCAGCACCTGAACTAAAGTCTTTATAGAATGAATACTGTACTAATAGAAAAAAGGAGAACCCTTTTGGGGGGTTCTACATGGAACCCAAAAGGTTTCTACCTGGAAAAAAATCAGACCCTTTTAGGTTCAAGATAGCACAGGTTTTTTTTAATTTTATTTTACCTTTATTTAACCAGGCAAGTCAGTTAAGAACAAATTCTTATTTTCAATGACGGCCTAGGAACAGTGGGTTAACTGCCTGTTCAGGGCCAGAACAATAGATTTGTACCTTGTCAACTCAGGGGTTTTGAACTCGCAACCTTCCGGTTACTAGTCCAACGCTCTAAACACTAGGCTACCCTGCCGCCCCGTGTGGGAGTACTGAAAATAATTTATACTCCTTGGATAATATTGTTTCATTATAAAATAACATGTTTGCACTCGGTTACATTTTGTACGTTTTAGCAATATATTTGTTTTAACTGAAATGATATGTAAAGAACTGTGATACATTTTATGAGCATTGAGCAGCAACATGATATACATTCATCATACATAGGTTTTTGCTATAGTCAGAAAAAAATCCTCAATCCTAGTTTCACTTTTTCTTGCCCTGTACTTTCAAAAGAGGCTCCGTTTTACAACCACTGTTTTTACCGCCCATGAAGTTTTCAACAAGAGAAAGGTTGAATACAAAGACTCCTTTTGGAAGAAGATCCTGCCGGTGGCAATCAAATCAAATGGCTAAGAGCATCTGAGCAACAGATACAGGCCAGACAAGTATTTTGGTATTGTATTAGGAACCCCATTAGCTGTTGTAATAGCAGCAGCTCATTTTTCTGGGGTCCTCACAAAACACAAAACACGACACAATACAGAACACTAATAGTCAAGAACAGCCCAATGACAGAACTACATACATTTAAAACAAGAACAATGTATCTAAAAGGTTATGCACTGACTCAAGACAACCAGACAAACAGACAGACAGACACACAGACAGACAGACTAAGTCGCTTTGGATAAAAGCTTCTGCTAAATGGCTTATATCATTACAGACAGGACAGGACATTATAGCCACTCTCTGATTTGATACACAATGTAATAATAGTCAGTGTTCAGAATATAATGTCTGTCTGCCTGCCTGTCTGCCTGCCTGGCTGCCTGCCTGTCTGCCTGCCTGTCTGCCTGCCCGGCTGCCGTCCGTCCACCCGTCCATCCGTCTAACTTTCTGTATATGGCCCTGCCCCGGTCTAAATCACAGACATTTGGGCTGAAGAGGAAGGATTTAACTTAGAGTCCTTTCAACGTGGTCAATGTGTTTAAAAAAAAATAAACCCATACAATTAACACTGACAAGCATAGGTCACAGAGTGCACCGCGCCTCTCTTTAAATGGTCCTCCGCCACTCAAAGAGAGAAAAGAAAGGGGGTCGGAGAGAGAGAGAGAGAGAGAGAGAGAGAGAGAGAGAGGGAGAGAGAGAGAGAGAGAGAGAGAGAGAGAGAGAGAGAGAGAGAGAGAGAGAGAGGGAGGGAGAGGGAGACTTGGGTTTTGAGAGTTGTAACTTCTTACAGATTCAGGCCGTCTAAAGTCTATGTAGAGCTCTACAAGTTAACCTCAAAACCACAGTGATCAGACAGAGAAAGCTTTCCAGATTTTGGTTGATATCCAGTTTCCTTACATCGAAGAGATTCAAGGTGTTGTAGCAATGTACAACACAACTCTACATTTTTGTGGTATTGTATAACAATGTTGACTAAGGATTCAACTTTAAGAAATTCATGATAGTAATCAGTTAGTTATGTTCCTAAGTTATGAAATAGTAGGCTTACTCCTTACAATACTTTGTCAAAAATTATTGTAAGGAGAATAATTAAATATAATGTATAAAAACAAGACATTATCAGTTATCCTTATTTTTGTACAGCAATATTAATCATCCTAAAAAATGCTTAAACATTTGAAACGTTTTGTGTATGTTACATTTGATAGTGTTAATTTCAGTCTTGCAACATCAATTTTGAGAGGTGACATTTCAAAGACTTTAAGGCTAAGCAAATGTAATCTAAAAATCAAACCCTATTTTCAGTTAAAGCCTCTTTTTTCGGGGGGGGGGGTTACTGAGATACATTCTTCAATAAAGTTATAAATAAATAAATTCTATGGCCAAGTAATTTTAAAATACTTAGTTTGTTTCTCATTTAGTTAGTTTCTCATAGTGTGTTTGAGTTTCTTACAGCTTAAAGTCATTCTTGTTGTTTAGTTGTAATACAATGTCATTGTGCCACTGTGGGCATTTTGTTTTACGTGTAGTAATTTATTTGTTGTTAGCCTTTCCAAAGACTACATTGTAACTAAATTATACTTTTATGTGTTAATTCATTTCAAGATGTTAGTTATTGTGCATTGTCCCTATTAAATAAATAACACGAGTAAACAAATAGATTCATAAATTAAATATATATATATGAAAGTGAAAACTTCGTTTTCAGAAATAAAAATCAAATCATATTTAATTTGTCACATACACGTGTTTAGCAGATGATATTGCTGGTGTTGCGAAATCTTGTGTTTCGAGCTCTATCTGTGCAGTAATATCTAACAAATAATATCTAACAATTTCACAACAACACACACAAATGGAAAGTAAAGATCTAAAATAACAGAGCATAGTTTTGCTTGCATATTAAATCTATCTGTGATAGAGAGTAAAATGTTGCGTTAACCACAGCCTATAATGTTATTGTCTGGTTGTACTATTATTAGCAATTATTTTCTCATCATATATTTCACATTTAAAACCTGACACTAGTCTGCGCAAGTTTTAGTTCCATCAAACCCTATTATACCCTTAACACTTGATTTAAGCACGTTTCTTAGTCTTGTGGAGCAAAGGGGCCTCAGGTAAATGGGAGTAAAGTTGACAAAGCCCTTTAAACACAGTGCACTATTCCCTCAGAGCTAGCCAAGCATGTAATTATAATGGATCTCTTTCACCCTCCCACACCATCAGACACACGGATGGGCCAGTCCTTATTATTCAGGAACTAAATGAAGAGTTGGTACTTGGGCGGCCGTCTGTGCCACTTGAAAGCATTTGATAGACTGAAGTGAATGGCCCGCTAATTGATAGAGAATCAAAAAGGGAAAATTAAACATTTGAGAAACATTTGAGAAATGCACCCCCTGAAAGGAACACATGCTCAAAGAAAGAAAGCAGCTCAAGTGTTTCATGGATATAATGTCTAAAGTACTGTTGTGCCGATTGAAGAACTCGAAAGGATCAAAAGATCTATCTTTGAAAATATATGCTTTATTTCTAAAACTTAATTCATAATGGGAATCACAGAGTTTTGAAAGAGCTTTTTAATTTTAAGATTTTGTGATGATTCAAATATTGGTCATTTACACCATTTAACCAAATATAACACACCACAAGATTCAAAATCTCTACACTATTGTTTTGAACTAAAGTCTATTAAAAATAGCATCAATTAATAATAATATAATATATATATATATATTACAATTATTTAAAGAGAAGGGCTCACTGCTGGTATTTACACTTCAGAGGGAATCCAAACATTTCTACCCAAAGACCCCTGTCCAAGTGTAGATTGGGGGCTGTGTTGGTGCTGTGTTCTTAGCATGTTGGTTGTATTTTCTAAGCATGTGTTACTCATGTCTGGTGGCCTGACGGATATGCCTGCCCCCACGCTAGTCAGAGTAGAGGGAGAAAGAGGGAGAGCGGGTGTGTGGAAAAGGAAATAGGGAGAGAATAGAGAGAGAGAGAGAGAGAGAGAGAGAGAGAGAGAGAGAGAGAGAGAGAGAAGGGTGGTGCTGGTGTCCTGTCCTTTGGAACTTTCTGGGGCATGTGCCCAATCAGCGTGGCATCCCGCTTACTCAGCACCCCGCGCCAACCCCACAGAACTACACACACTGGCCATGGAACCACACACACACGGTTCCATCCACAAACATCTCGCACGGACTCCATGGAAAAACACACAGTGCACTGCGCCAACAACAACGAAACTACAACTTAACACACACACACACGCATGGAGTCAAGGGACAGGACACAACAACCAAACACAGACTCTCACACACTCACACACACACCAATTAACACTGTGCCATAACACAGATCATATTAGGGAGCCATGAAGGCAATGAGAGAGCACAGGGATAAGCAGGCACAGAACACATTAGAACACATATGCATTTATAGAAGAGAAGAGGACCCCTACATTCACATTTCATTTGTGAAATGTCAACCATATATTATTCAGATTTGAATAGACCAATGGTAATCATGTATCTACAGTACATGCTTTTAGAAATAATAAGCCTTTTCTCAGGAGAGATAGGATAACTCAGTGTCAGACATGAGTTAATGCTGTATCACATATTTTTGTTCTACATGTTGTATATGACTTCAATACTAAGATACAACAATTTTTAGTCTTTTTACAATATTTCAGCACAAAATGGTCCTTTCATGAACATGAGTCAGGCGATGAGAGGGGTACGTTTCTATTGGCCAGTCTCTTCACTCCCTGAAGTTTGGCTGATAATCCAGAAGGTGGCAACATACCTCTGGCTGAGGCACAAGGTTGGATCCTCTCCCATTTCTGTATATATTTACCCTACATACTTTATGTGATTAGTTATTTATTTACTTGACCTGAGGAGAGGAGAAGGTAAGTAGAGTGAATTATTCAGAAGGTGCCTGGCTTGACTATTGGTTAGGCAATCGAAAAGACAGGCAGTCCAATCCCTCGGGTTGGGTTATAGACAGTGTGTGTGTGTGTGTTTAGTGTGGTTTGTGTGTCGAACTGGGCAAAGAAAGACTTCGGATACCTACCGCACAGCACCCATGCAGAACAGACATTTCCAAGCGCTACCCTATCCCCACTCTCATCCTCCTCTTCCTTCTCCCTATGAATCCCCCTCTTTTCCTCTATTCCTCCTCTTCTCTCAGTCCTTCCTGTTACATAAGCTGGAGAGAAACCAAGAAACCACTCCGGGGCACTGTGCAGCATTACGCCAAAGAACACTGTTTCTACTGTTAATTTACTGACTAACACACTGACTGATTGATATACTCTCCACTCTGTGCATTTAATAGAGGAGTCTGTGATGTACAGTAGGGAGAGAAAAGAGTGAATGGTAAAGAAGCAAGCTCTCACAGTCTCACTGCATAATTAGACGTTTATCCATGCTTCTCCAAACGTCAATTTTTGAAGTTGCTCCAAATGTCAAATTTAGAAGGTTAAGGATGAAGGTTTATGGAAAGAATAAAACATGAATCATACTGAATAGTTAACGTAAGGGTTAAGATTTGGGGAAAAACAAACAAACAAAAACATTTAAACAAGTGTTCACCACTAGGAAAACACACACAACCTTATGATCCAGAGTCATGAGATTATGCCCATCCACCGCCTATTCCAAATGGTTAAAATAAGGGTTAAGGTTTGGGATAGGGTTAAAACAAAACAATTTAAAACCCCTGGGATCGACACACACAACTTGATCCAGAGTTATGGGATTACGCCCATCCGCCACTCCCAAGCAAAACCCGAGCCTACTTGATGTAATGGAGCTCACTGTTGCCTAGTGGCTAGTTTTTAAGTGAATTCCCGGCATCCTCAGGACATGGATAGACGTCCAATTTCGAAGTCACTCTTAAGCAATCTGCCTGGATCGTCCTACTGTACAGTGAGAGGCGAGCCCGGTGCTCTCCCTCCGCTGCTGAAATGACTGCCACTTCAAACAGACTGCAGTAAGATGTCTCCATTTGCCATTGTAAACAACTTCATTTTTGATGTGCGGTACAGTACAGTAAGCAACCACGTAGATCTCTCTCTCTCCTCGTTTCTCTGCCCATTTGTTGTGTGTGTGTGTGTGTGTGTGTGTGTGTGTGTGTGTGTGTGTGTGTGTGTGTGTGTGTGTGTGTGTGTGTGTGTGTGTGTGTGTGTGTATAGCAGAAATCTGAGAGGCAATGGGAGCATGTGAGGGCAGGGAGATGAATGAGTGAGCAGATACAAGCATCTTGTGTATGTGAGAAGAGATTATATAGACAGCCATATATACAGTATATAACAACCACATCAATATACGCATTACACAAGCTGTTTCTGAATGCAGTACACTAGAATAGAAAATGTGAGGAAAGAGTAATCAAGGATTCGAGAACCAAAGTATTATAGGGTTTTGTTGTGTGTTTGTGTGTGTGTACACCTGGAGGAAAAGCATGCAAAGAAGCATGCTCACAGGGCTACTCCTTCCCTCTCCATCCAAGCCTTCACCTTCCCTGTCATCAGCCAGGGAAGGTGATGTAAGTCCAGGATTGGCCTTTACAGTCACCGAAAGACTCACAAGGTAAGGAGAAGATGGTTATCATCGGGCTGTGATCTGTGTGTTACCTGTGCATGCTCCTTTCCACGCTTTTCCTCCAGGTGTACCCACAAACACAAACTCAACTGATACAACCTAATACAACTCAACTAATGTAAAATCAAGGTCCACGATCATTTGATTTGAGCAGGTGTGTTAGTGCTGGGCTGGAACAAAAGTATGAGACCTCTGGTTTAGTGCAGTCCGTCAAAACAGAGAGAAAATAATTTATGTAGTTACAGTATGTGAACAGTCTCCTATACTGCACTGGCAGAGGGTCTATGCCAAGTCTACCCATGAGGGGAACACAAGACACACACACACGCACACACACATAAAACCAGACCGTAGGCAATGGGCAAAGTGACACAGTTGGGACTAGGACAATTACAGCAGTCACTTACCATCACAGTCTCTGGTAAGATCTGGCACTGCAGGACATTGCCACATTACAATACTGTTTGTGTCAGGAAGGCAGTCCCCAGTCTCTTTTTTGTAAGGAGGGAGGATGGTGACATGGGTATGTTTCCAGGGCTAGGCCTGGCTGGGGCTGTGGCTGTGGCTAGGGCTGAGTCTGGGCCTGGCTGAGAGGGCTGAAGAGGGCTAAAGCAACCATTCTGCACCAACTCTTATTCCTGGGACAGGATACAGACAGGATACATCTCAGTTTAAACTGCTTCATCATATGGAGTTGGGATGCCCGTATTTACTATTTACCACTGAACATGTGTCTTCACATCTGTCTCCTTGGGTTTTGGTAGGTCTGTAAACATCAAATTAAAATACATCTGGGTCAGCTTTCAATGTGAGATTTCACTTCCACACACACTCACTGGGAACTGAAAAGCCAGACACACACACATGTACACACACACACAGATTCACATGCTGTAGGGACACACATTCACAGATTCACAAAGGGATGCACACACGCAGGCACCCACCCACGCACGCACACACTAACACACTGCACGTGTACGTACATATGCTTTAGTGTATTCTAATGCACCACCCCACCACACACAGATCACACACACCACCAGGCAGCACATCACAGACCTCCTCATCCGCCCCCCTGGTCCTCAGGTTCAGTGCGTGGCCCGAACCCACGTCGCCACCTCTTCCCTGTCACCATCACAATCACAATCCCTCCTGGCAGGATCCATTATCTGGTTGGCAGACCGGGTACCAGTCAGTCAGCCTCGCAATCCTCCCGGAGGACCAGCCGGCGCAGGGAGAGGAAGATGCCCAAAAGCCTCCCCAGGCTTGGCAGCAGCTGTGCCGGTAGACAAGGGAGAAGTGTAGCACAGATGTGAGGAGTACGGGGAGCTCTGAAGGCACCAGAAGGTAAGAATCCTTGGTATCCTCCATGTTTTCTTTTGTTACCTTTTCCTGTTGAGGAAGAGGTACTCACTTTTGGAGAGAGGGATGGGGATAGAGATAGAAAGAGAGAGAGAGAGAGAGATAGTGGGCTGAGAGGGAGGAAGAGAGACAGAGAGAGAAAGACTCATCCTGGAAAATACAAGGTCTGAGTTTTTCTGCCTTTGGCCTAAAGAGCAGTAACCCAGACTACATCAAAGAAATTGGAAATACATACATTGTTATCCTTCAAGAAACATGGTATAGAGAAAATGGATCCACTGGTTGCCCTTCAGGTTACAGAGAGCTGGTAGTCCCATCCACCGTACTACCAGGTGTGCAACCGCAAAGAGAGTCAGGGGATATGCTCATGTGGTATCGAGCAGACCTAACCAACCCACTCTATTAAATTAGTCATAACACAAGCATATTTACTTCTGGCAAGAAATAAATAAGGACATTATCTCAACTGACAAAAATGTCCTCATGTGTGCTACTTATATCTCCCCAATAGAATCCCCAACACCTAGAGTTGATATCCGGGAAACCCGTAGAAATATAATTAGCATAATAAAATAATCCCTATGAAAATCCATCTGTTTAAGATAGAAATATCAGTTATTTTAGTATGGGCTGCGTCTACATCCACCAAATCCACCAATGGCAGCCTTCCGCGTCTGCGGTGGAAGGTGGCTGAGCTACAACAGAGTTTGTCAGAACATGACACATCCCGACAATCTGTCTACTCATGAAAACGTCTGCAGCATCCGAACGGTTTGGCCTACAAAATAATGAGACTCTCACGAACACGTGTGTCACGAATCCCGCTTCCTGAGTCTGTGTTTGCCATGAACAGTATGTTGTGCCATAGTATCAGCCTCAAGTTGGATAGAATTTGTTTTGTTGTTTTTTACGTATTGCTTGCCTTAAACTTACCTCCGTTTGTTCTGTCTTCAGTTACTCACCCGGATCATTTACCCCATTCCCGCCTGGTCGTCGGAGGATTCCGCTACCCCATTGGATCCACCTATTTACTCCCATCAACTCACCACCGCTGCCCGCTACGCCACCTGGATATATCTACCCATTCACATTCACTTGTAAATAAATACTCACCTTCTTCCTACTCTCCTTGTCCTGGTCTGCTTCTGGGTTCGATTTTGAAAGAACGTGACAGAACGATCCGGCCAAGGATGAACCCAGCGGACCTGGACTCAGTTTGCCATGCCATTACCCAGCAGGGGAAGACATTGGGACAACACAAGACGGCGCTACAGGAGATAGCGGGTTCAATCCAGAACTTATCTGTTAGCTTGACACAAATCCAGGATCAGCTCAGTTTGCCGGCGATTCATTCACCACCTGTTTCACCCATCTCACCTGACGTGTCTGGTGCGGTTTCCTTCCGTGAACCCAAGGTACCGACGCCTGATAAATATGAAGGGGATTTGGGAAGATGCCGTTCTTTTCTTATGCAGTGTGGGTTAGTGTTTGATCTGCAGCCCCATTCTTACGCCACTGACAAGGCTAGGATAGCCTTTGTTATTGAACTGCTGCGTGGAAGAGCTCTGGAATGGGCTTCAGCCGTTTGGGAACGACAGGAGACCTGCATGGCTTCATACCAGGAGTTCACGGGAGAGATGAGAAAGCTTTTTGACCATCCAGTCCGAGGTAAGGACGCAGCTAAACGTTTGTTCACTCTTCGCCAAGGAGCTCGCAGTGTGGCAGACTTTATGATCGAGTTCAGGACATTGTCTGTGGAGAGTGGTTGGAATGAGGAGTCACTACAAGCGGCTTTTTACCAGGGGTTGTCGGAGCAACTCAAGGACGAGCTGATATCCTATCCAGAGCCTAGTGATCTAGACAGCTTGGTCACCTTAGCTATTCGGGTAGATAATCCGAGAGAGAAGGAGGGAGAAGCAGTGGGGTCCATCTAATCAATCTGAGACTCGGTTACCATTCGGGTCAGGAAGTGGACCAGAACGGGTTGATCATTTTCCTTCACACGGGATTAGTGGAGGAGTCCTGCCGCCAGATGCTGAACCTATGCAAGTGGGGCGGCACGGGTTAACTAAGGACGAGCGCCAACGTAGACGTGAGACCAACAGCTGCCTCTACTGTGGTAGCTCGGGACATTACATCTCCGTTTGTCCTCAGCGCCCGTTAAACTGCTCGGCTCGTTAAGTTTGGGAGGTTTGTTAGCGAGCCAGTTTCAACCTCTCAAGAGCCCTGTCAGACCTCGTTTTCCTGCTACCCTCATAAATAAGAATCAGAGTTTAGCGATTAACGCTTTCATCGATTCAGGTGCCGATGACAGCTTCATTGATGCCGACTTAGTGGAACAGCTGGGGCTTTCCAAGGAGCAATTACCGGAAGCCATTGAAGCAACCACTCTGAACGGCAGTATTCTGGCACGGATCACTATGAGGACTGAACCGGTTAAGATGTTGTTGTCGGGGAATCATTCAGAGGTTATTTCTTTTTTCATTTTGCCTTCCCCCCATGTTCCCCTGGTTCTTGGATACCCCTGGCTAAGAGAACACAATCCTTTGTTCGATTGGGTGACTGGTAAGGTAACTAGTTGGAGCATTGAGTGCCATGCTAACTGCCTCAGGACTGCCTGTTCTCATGCTGTCCCCAGTCGGGTCAGTGAGTCTGCTCCTCCTGATTTGTCCCTGGTTCCTGAAACATATCACGAGTTGGGTGAGGTGTTCAGTAAGCAGAAAGCTCAGTCACTTCCTCCCCACCGACCTTATGATTGTACAATTAAGCTGTTCCCTGGAGCTGCCTTTCCCAAGGGACGGTTATACAGTATTTCTCGACCTGAGTGGGAAGCCCTGGAGACCTACATAAAGGAGTCTCTTGCTGCAGGTCTCATTCGTCCCTCGTCATCACCCCTGGGAGCTGGATTTTTTTTGTGAGTAAGAAGGATGGCTCTCTTTGACCGTGTATTGATTATCGGGGGTTGAATGATATTACGGTCAAGAACAAGTACCCCTTGCCCTTGATGAGCTCCGCTTTCGATTCTTTACAGGGTGCTACTGTGTTTACGAAGCTTGATCTACGCAATGCATATCATCTGGTTTGGATCAAAGAGGGGGACGAGTGGTTGACTGGATTCAATACACCTATGGGACATTTCGAGTACCAGGTGATGCCGTTTGGACTTTCCAAGGCTCCAGCAGTGTTCCAAAGTTTGGTGAATGATGTGCTGAGGGATATGATCTGTCTGTTTGTGTTCGTTTACCTGGATGACATCCTGATTTTCTCCAAGGAGCTTTCCAGCCACATCCAGCATGTTAAGCAGGTCCTGCAGCGGTTATTGGAGAACCGTCTGTTTGTGAAGGCAGAGAAGTGTGATTTTCACGCCCACACTACATCCTTCCTCGGGTACATCATCTCCAGGGGTGAGATCAAGATGGACCAAGAGAAGGTTCGGGCGGTTCGGGATTGGGCCCGGCCCGGTACGAGATTGCAGCTCCAGAGATTCCTGGGATTTGCGAACTTCTATCGGAGGTTTATCCGTGATTACAGCCGGCTGGCCGTCACTTTAACTGCTCTGACGTCTTGCACCAGAATTTTCTGTTGGACTCCTGAGGCAGACCGAGCATTTCTGAACTTGAAGAGCCGATTCACCAACGCGCCGATTCTCTCTCAACCTGACACTTCCCGTCAGTTTGTTGTTGAGGTGGACGCGTCTGATGTGGGGGTGGGCGCCATCCTGTCCCAGCATAGCTCCACTGACGGTAAACTCCTTCCCTGCGCCTTCTACTCTTGTCGTCTTTCACCAGCTGAGAGAAACTACGATGTGGGTAACCGGGAGCTTCTCGCTGTGAAGCTTGCCTTGGAGGAGTGGCGTCACTGGTTAGAGGGAGCGGAGCAACCGTTTGTGGTCTGGACTGACCACAAGAATCTGGCTTACGTGCAATCGGCTAAACGTCTCAACTCCCGTCAGGCCAGGTGGGCTTTGTTTTTTGGACGCTTCAATTTTTCCCTGATGTTCCGACCTGGGTCGAAGAACGGCAAAGCGGACGCCTTGTCCCGGATGTTCTCCAAGACGGATGAGAGTGGGGCCAAGACTGAGACAATTCTTCCCCAGAACCTGGTCGTGGGAGCCGTTACATGGAGGATTGAGGAGGATGTGATGGCGGCCCTTCGGACGCAGCTGGGCCCCGGTAACGGTCCACCCGGTCGGTTGTTCGTGCCTGAGTCGGTCCGTTCTGCTGTTCTTCAGTGGTCCCACGCCAGCAAGATAGCTTGTCACCCTGGCGTTGCTCGGACTATGGCGCTACTGCGCAGACGATTTTGGTGGCCTGCCATGGGAGAAGATACCTGGAGGTTTGTTGCCGCATGTCCTGTTTGTGCTCAGAACAAAAGTACCAATCGGCCCAGCTCTGGGCTTCTTCACCCCCTACCTATTCCTCGGCGACCTTGGTCGCATCTGGCCCTGGATTTTGTCACGGGATTGCCCCCTTCTGTTGGGAACACGGTCATTATGACCATTGTGGACAGATTCAGCAAGTTTGCTCATTTTGTCCCTCTCTCCAAGCTTCCATCTGCCACGGAGACGTCCGAGATCCTGGTTAGGGAGGTTTTCAGGGTCCACGGATTGCCCAGTGACATTGTTTCGGACCGTGGTCCTCAGTTTACCTCTGCTGTCTGGAGATCCTTCTGCTTGGCCATTGGAGCTACAGTCAGTCTCACTTCTGGATTTCACCCACAATCTAATGGTCAGGCGGAGAGAGCCAACCAGAAGATGGAGTCCACGCTGCGTTGTCTTGTCTCCTCTGATCCCACCTCTTGGTCATCTCAATTACCCTGGGTCGAGTATGCACCTCTATCCCATCAGTAATCTGCACACCTGTCCTGATCATCACCTCTCCCCTTCAAAAGCTCTGACCTGACATCCATTCCCTGCCGGATCGTTAGCCATGAACAGTATGTTGTGCCATAGTATCAGCCTCAAGTTGGATAGAATTTGTTTTGTTGTTTTTTTTTTTACGTATTGCTTGCCTTAAACTTACCTCCGTTTGTTCTGTCTTCAGTTACTCACCCGGATCATTTACCCCATTCCCGCCTGTTCGTCGGAGGATTCCGCTACCCCATTGGATCCACCTATTTACTCCCATCAACTCACCACCGCTGCCCGCTACGCCACCTGGATATATCTACCCATTCACATTCACTTGTAAATAAATACTCACCTTCTTCCTACTCTCCTTGTCCTGGTCTGCTTCTGGGTTCGATTTTGAAAGAACGTGACAACGTGTTTTGTTCTAGGACGCCCACAAGCCTCACAAGACTCGTCTGAAGGTAGCTCGGTACCAGTTTAAAAAATGAATGGAAGTACAGTGCTGTATTCAGACCCTTTACTCAGTACTTTGTTGATGCACCTTTGGCAGCGATTACAGCATAGTCTTGTTGGGTATGACACTACAAGCTTGGCACAACTGTCTTTGGGGAGTTTCTCCCATTCTTCTCTGCAGATCCTCTCAAGCTCAGTCAAATTGGATGGCGAGCGTCGCTGCACAGCTATTTTCATGTCTCTCCAGAGATGTTGGATCGGTTTCAAGTCTGGACTCTGGTTGGGCCACTCAAGGACGTTCAAAGACTTGTCCCGAAGCCACTCCTGCGTTGTCTTGGCTGTGTTCTTAGGGTTGTTGTCTTGTTGGAAGGTGAACCTTCACTCCAGTCTGAGGTCCTGAGCGCTGTGGAGAAGGTTGTCATCAAGGATGTCTCTATACTTTGCTCTGTTCATCTTTGCCTCGATCCTGACTAGTCTACCAGTCCTTGCCACTGAAAGACACCCCCACAGCATGATGCTGCCTCCACCATGCTTCACAGTTGGAATGGTGCCAGGTTTCCTCCAGATGTGATGCTTGGCATTTTGACATTCAGGCCAAAGAGTTCAATCTTGGTTTCATCAGACTAGAGAATCTTGTTTTTCATGGTTTGAGTCCTTTAGGTGCCTTTTGGCAAACCCCAAGCAGGCTGTCATGTGCCTTTTAGTGAGGAGTGGCTTCCATCTGGCCACTCTATCTTAAAAGCCTGATTGGTGGAGTGCTGCAGAGATGGTTTTCCATCTGGAAGGTTCTCCCATCTCCACAGAGGAACTCTGGAGCTCTGTCAGAGTGCCCATCGGGTTTTTGGTCATCTCCCTGACCAAGGTCCTTCTCCCCCGATTATTAAGTTTGGCCGGGCTCCCAGCTCTATGGAGAGTCTTGGTGGTTCCAAACTTCTTCCATTTAAGAATGATGGAGGGCACTGTGTTCTTGGTGACCTTCAATGCTGCAAAAGAAATGTGGTAACCTTCCCCAGATCTGCAGTACACTAGAATAGAAAATGCAGGAAAAGAGTAATCAACGATTCAAGAACCAAAGTATTATAGGGTTTTGTTGTGTGTTTGTGTGTGTGTACACCTGGAGGAAAAGCTTCCAAAGAAGCATGCTTACAGGGCTACTCCTTCCTTCTACATCCAAGCCTTCACCTTCCCTGCCACATCAGCCACAGCTGTAAGTCCAGGATTGGCCTTTACAGTCACCGAAAGACTCACAAGGTAAGGAGAAGATGGTCATCATCGCGCATCATCTGTGTGTGTTACTGGTTGAGTTAGTGTTGGGCTGGAACAAAAACATGCATACACACTGGCCATCCAGGAATTGAATTTGAGACCTTTGAGCTGAATCATCAGTTTAATAAAATCAAAATCCTGACATGGAGCTCTACGGACAATTCCTTAGACCTCATGGCTTGGTTTTTGTTCTGACATGCACTGTCAACTGTGGGACCTTATGAAGACAGGTGTGTGCCTTTCCAAGTCATGTCCAATCAATTGAATTTACCACAGGTAGACTCTAATCATGTTGTGGAAACATCTCAAGGATGATCAACACAGGATGCACCTGAGCACAATTTCGAGTCTCATAGCAAAGGGTCTGAATAGTTATGCATATAAGGTATATCAGTTTTTTAAGCATATTTCAAAAGAAAAATCCAAAACCTGTTTTTGCTTTGTCATTATGAGGTATTGTGTGTAGATTGAGGAGTACATTTAAAAAAATATCCATTTTAGTATAAGGCACACGTAACAAATGTTGAAAAGATCAAAGGGTCTGAATACTTTCGGAATGCACTGTATGTACATACACTACCGTTCAAAAGTTTGGGGTCACTTAGAAATGTTCTTGTTTTTAAAAGAAAAGCACATTTTTGTCCAATAAAATAACATAAAATTGATCAGACAAACAGTTTTGTCACGACTCCCACCGAAGGTGGCTCCTCTTCCTGTTCGGGCGGCGCTCGGCAGTCTTCGTCACCGGTCTACTAGCTGCCACCGATCCCTTTTCCCTTTTCTGTTGGTTTTGTCTTATTTATTACACCTGTTCCTTGGTTAGGTTTTAGTTGGGCTATTTAAGCCGGTAATGCCCGCCTGCTCTTTGTGCAGACTTATTTTCTTCTGTTCATGTTTGTTGTTCATGTTTGTGGTTGTGCGTTTTCTTGTTTTTCTCCAGACTGGTTGGGTCCTGGTTTTGGGCCGGTCTTGTTATTGCAGCTGGTGTTTTGGCGTGACTATTTTCCTGCGCTGGAATAAAACATTGTCCTTTACCCTCTGCTTCCTGCGCCTGACTCCGCACCAACTACGCATAGAAGTGCGTTACAAGTGTAGATATTGTTAATGTTGTAAATTACTATTGTAGCTGGAAATGGCCGATTTTTTATGGAATATCTACAGTTGAAATCAGAAGTTTGCATAGACTTAGGTTGGAGTCATTAAAACTAATTTTTCAAACACTCCACAAACTGTATGAAAAGTTCAAGTCGGAAATTTACATACACCTTAGCCAAATACATTTAAACTCAGTTTTTCACAAGTCCTGACATTTAATTCAAGTAAAATGTCCCTGTCTTAGGTCAGTTAGGATCACCACTTTAGTTTAAGAATGTGATATGTCAGAATAATAGCAGAGAGAATGATTTATTTCAGCTTTTACTTTAACGTAATCCGCACATGCGCAGATCTTTTAGCGAGGTGACTAAAGATTCTGAAAAAGTCGTATCTGTAGCCATAGCCTTGTTTTACAAATGAGATGGTTAGAAAATAGGACCATGTCTCGCCTGTCACTGGTACAGAAATGTTTGAGAAATGCTGTACTGTATTGCCAATGTTATGTGTGACCCATTTCAGGAAACTAGGCATAAATCGCAAGTCACAACTTCACAGGAGAGCCATTTGAACGTTTTTAAATTTTTTTCAATCAAAATGTTTTTTGGGGTCAGAAATGCCTTCTGGAACATGTGAACTTTCATGTGCCTTAATAATAAACTTGTATGCCATCTGTAAATACAAATAAAATGGTTTAATTACAAGCATTGTTGGTTAACCCTTTCACACATACCATCACATGGGTGTGATCGTTCTACAGTGGTCCCTGAAGCATATGATCACACCCGTGTGACTAGAACGCTTATTTAGAACGGCTAGTTTCCAATGACGCAACAATCAGCATTTGAGCTGGCCACAGTGTTTTTTCAGAAACACAGTCCTTACAAAGGTATGTCCAGAATGTGGTCAATCTATTTTTGGATGCAATGTTCAGATATTCACATAACACAATCATCCACCTCATCCAAACCGGAAAAATGTAGGCTACATTTGTCCTAGCGCTGAGGAAAGATTGACGCAACACAAGCGGTCATATTTTATAACTCTCGACTGACATAAACTACAATATGAATTAGCTAATAGCAATTAATATATAGAATGAATCACATCACGGGTGAGCTCACTATTGTTCAAAGTAATTGAGTAAAACACTTTTTAGAAATCTAAAGTAATCCGACGATTCGTTTCAGCGCGCAGCCATGCTTTTTTCCTCACAGAAACGAAAGATAATAAGAGATGACAAGATGAGTTTGGTCTGTTTATAGTATGTGTGTTGAAGGGGTGTCTACCATCGTTCACATCCCACCATTCACTTCCTGAAGTTCTCAAAAAATGTGTGAACCCTTACTCACCTCATTTTGTGATAGCATCTTTGGTCCGACAGACGATTGTATGCATTGTATGTCAACAAACATGGCTCCACACATAGCTGGAAATAGCTTAGCTCATCATAATCAGTACAACCTTCAAAAAAGTATTTTACACACATGCTATGTGCCAATTACAATCTATGCAAGAATCGGAATGCATGATTTATCATCGTTACTTGAAAAACGTGAATAAAACAGTAAATATATAAATAATTACCACACAAGACATTTTCTGATAGTGATTTATTGATACAAATGGCGCTTGCAGGCAGTCAATCACGTAACCTCTCACTCCCACACTGAGCCATTCAGTGTTGTTGTTTATGTATGTACAGTAGCTAGTGAGATAAGCTGTAGCATTAGCACTGTCTTTCAAAAGGAGACAACTCACAAATGAAGTCTGAATTTCAGGATTCAGATTCTGACAGTGACAGTGAGGAGCTGCCCCCCCAGCCCGTGAGAACCCTGAATCTGAGGACCCCTTGTCCACTGACAAAGTCCCAGTTCCCTTTGAAGATGCTGGTGGTGATGGAGGCAGACCAACAGTGAATGAAGTACAGGAGTTCTGTGGTAGCTGGAAGGCTGCCA
Organism: Oncorhynchus tshawytscha; assembly: GCF_018296145.1. Classification (NCBI taxonomy): domain Eukaryota; kingdom Metazoa; phylum Chordata; class Actinopteri; order Salmoniformes; family Salmonidae; genus Oncorhynchus; species Oncorhynchus tshawytscha. Next base: position 2,854,696 of record NC_056454.1, on the reverse strand, counting down.
GCCAATTCACCCCTCCTGGCCCTGCGGTTTGCTTTAATGAGTCCCAGTCTGGAGTGCAACGCCCCTTGCCATTTCCATCTGAGGCAGAGTGCTTCAAGTTGTTTCTGACAGAGGAGCTGGTGTGAGACATAGCAGAGACCAATCGCTATGCCTTGGAGCTACAGGAGAAGAGAGAGCCAGGAGTGGGGGGGAAATTATTTGGTGACAGTCCTTCTCAAAGTAAAGAAGAACTCACCTACAAACAAGCAAGATTTCTGGCTGCATTTAATCAACAGACCTGTAAATGACCCATTAAACTTCTTTAAGTGTTTGGAGGCTCCCCAAAGATGTCCTTCACAAACAAGCAAGATTTCTGTTACCTGTATTAATGGCACCTGTTTGAAACTGTTATCAGTATAAAAGACACCTGTCCACAACCTCAAACAGTCACACTCCAAACTCCACTATGGCCAAGACCAAAGAGCTGTCAAAGGACACCAGAAACAAAATTGTAGACCTGCAGCAGGCTGGGAAGACTGAATCTGCAATGGGTAAGCAGCTTGGTTTGAAGAAATCAACTGTGGGAGCAATTATTAGGAAATGGAAGACATACAAGACCACTGATAATCTCCCTCGATCTGGGGCTCCACGCAAGATCTCTCCCCGTGGGGTCAAAATGATCACAAGAACGGTGAGCAAAAATCCCAGAACCACACGGGGGGACCTAGTGAATGACCTGCAGATAGCTGGGACCAAAGTAACAAAGCCTACCATCAGTAACACACTACGCCGCCAGGGACTCAAATCCTGCAGTGCCAGACGTGTCCCCTTGCTTAAGCCAGTACATGTCCAGGCCCGTCTGAAGTTTGCTAGATAGCATTTGGATGATCCAGAAGAAGATTGGGAGAATGTCATACGGTCAGATGAAACCAAAATATAACTTTTTGGTAAAAACTGAACTCGTCATGTTTGAAGGACAAAGAATGCTGAGTTGCATCCAAAGCACACCATACCTACTGTGAAGCATGGGGGTGGAAACATCATGCTTTGGGGCTGTTTTTCTGCAAAGGGACCAGGACGACTGATCCGTGTAAAGGAAAGAATGAATGGGGCCATCTATCGTGAGATTTTGAGTGAAAACCTCCTTCCATCAGCAAGGGCATTGAGGATGAAACGTGGCTGGGTCTTTCAGCATGACAACGATCCCAAACACACCGCCCATGCATAGAAGGAGTGGCTTGGTAAGAAGCATTTCAAGGTCCTGGAGTGGCCTAGCCAGTCTCCAGATCTCAACCCCATAGAAAATCTTTGGAGGGAGTTGAAAGTCCGTGTTGCCCAGCAACAGCCCCAAAACATGACTCCTCTAGAGGAGATCTGCATGGAGGAATGGGCCAAAATACCAGCAACAGTGTGTGAAAACCTTGTGAAGACTTACAGAAAACGTTTGACCTCTGTGATTGCCCACAAAGGATATATAACAAAGTATTGAGATACACTTTTGTTATTGACCAAATACTTATTTTCCACCATAATTTGCAAATAAATGTATTAAAAATCCTACAATGTGATTTTCTGGATTTTTTTCCTCATTTTTGTCTGTCATAGTTGAAGTGTACCTATGATGAAAATTACAGGCCTCTCTCATCTTTTTAAGTGGGAGAACTTGCACAATTGGTGGCTGACTAAATACTTTTTTGCCCCACTGTATTTTAATATCTGATCAATTAGTCTTCTAATTAATTAATTATTCTTTACCTCACGTTAGTCTCATTCCAAACGTCATAAATTGTTGGTTATCTGCACGAACCCAGTCTTCACTATGAATCCTCCATACATCAATAGCCTCAATCATTTATTTATTAACTAGAAAAATCACAGAAATGCACATACAAACAAACAAAGTGGATATGGTTACAAAGAAATGATTGGGGATGTGCCTTAGTGGGCTAAAACGGTATTACGGCTTGGTGGACAAAAGGAAAGTGGGTGTAGACTGAGAAAGGTTGGAATTACACAAATGAATCACTACACACTTGATAATCATATTCATTGAAATGCTAATTCTTTGCACGCTCACTCATTCGGGAATAATTGCAATCAATATATATATTTACGCTCAGTGTGTCGTCGTGATCTCTGTTGGGATCGTCCGTCTTTCTGTTGGAGAGTTTGTCTGCCCCCTCTCTCTCTTCCATGGATAGAATGGCTGGTTCAGAGTAACATTCAGCAATGTTGTTATAGAACAGATATTTTGGCGGTTGTCGGCCTTCGCATTCAATGGTATAGAATTCCTAGCTGCAGACTAGTAATTAATTCTGTCAGATCGATAGTCTCAGAGTTTAACCACATGGTATGGTTAAAAGATTTAGCAATCTACTCAAACCTTAGCCCTCTCGTGGTAATCGAGGTAAGCTGGTCTGAAGGGATTTCTTTAGGGTGGGTTTTTTATTCGTAACAGTAGAAAGGGGCTGTCCCATGATGCCAGATCAATGTCTGTGCTCATGGGGCGAACCAATGATTTAGTTAAACTCCACAGGGAATTGGAGTTTCCTTCATTAACCTAATTATGGCTGCAATCCCCGTACAGGGATCAACATCAGGGGAAATTTCAGAGTGACATCTAAAAATACAACATCGTAACATTAAACATTCTTGAAAATGCAAGTGTCTTACATCCGTCAAAAGATTAGGATCTTGGTAATCAAAGTACGTTTTCTGATTTAAAATAGCTATTACAGAGAACAAATACCATGCTTTTGTTTCAGAAGAGCATTCAACAACAAAAACAATTTCCGTCATGACAGTTTTTACACATTTACATCTGAAGGTAAAATTATGACTTACATTCTGATATATTGCTCTTATTTCTCTTCCTGAGGGTCCCAGTGATCAAATGAAGTATTGTTTTCTTTGATGAAATCCATTTTTATAGCCTAAATCGAAATTTTGTAATCCGTTTGTGCCGTGAATTCCATCTCTATCAATTTTTTACGGAGCATTCAACGTAATTACACACGGTAAACCATCGTTTATCTAGTCATGGTTGGTTTCAGTGCATTCCTCTGGATGTTTGCAACACAGCCAAACGTCATAGTTTCTTTTGCGGGGAGTATTGACCGAAGTGAACTGATTTGAAGACAACGAGCAATGACTACCTTGCGCACCAATAATTTTAGCGAAGCTTCGTTGATTGACTGTATTTCTGCCCAATGACCACTGATGTTCTTGAAATCTAGCTGGGTAGATAGCCAATGAGCTGAGGTAAACGCCAGTATGTAATGGTTTTGGGTTGGACCACCATTCCTTGTTTGTAAATGCACGCGTAAGGAAATCCATTCTTGCCTTGACTATCAGAGGAGTTGCTGTGACGCTTGTTAGGCACAGCAGTATTTTGGAAAGTTGTATTTTCAACGATTTCATTGAAGACATTATGGCGAATAAATAAGGAAAAACGAAGTCAAAGTATAAGTATACAGATTTGCACCAGATTATAGAAGAGATTGAACTGGAAAGTGAGACAGATTTTTTGTTTGAGGAATCTTTGAGTGTTATTATTCAAACAGGAGCTGAGGAGCTGTTTCTGCAAGGACCGGACATACTTCTGGACGGGTAAGTGCTAATGCCGTTTTATGAAATATAAATATATATATATCGTATATATTTTGCAATTTCCAATGAAATGTGTGGTTTGTTTGTGTGTGTTTGTGTGTGTGTGTGTGTGTGTGTTTGTTGGTTTGTTTGGGTGTGTGTGTGTGTGTGTGTGTGTGTATATATGTATGTGTGTATATACACTGCTCAAAAAAATAAAGGGAACACTTAAACAACACAATGTAAATCCAAGTCAATCACACTTCTGTGAAATCAAACTGTCCACTTAAGAAGCAACACTGATTGACAATATATTTCACATGCTGTTGTGCAAATGGAATAGACAACAGATGGAAATTATAGGCAATTAGCAAGGCACCTCCAATAAAGTAGTGGTTCTGCAGGTGGGGACCACAGACCACTTCTCAGTTCCTATGCTTCCTGGTTGATGTTTTGGTCACTTTTGAATGCTGGCGGTGCTTTCACTCTAGTGGTAGCATGAGACGGAGTCTACAACCCACACAAGTGGCTCAGGTAGTGTAGCTCATCCAGGATGACACATCAATGCGAGCTGTGGCAAGAAGGTTTTCTGTGTCTGTCAGCGTAGTGTCCAAAGCATGGAGGCGCTACCAGGAGACAGGCCAGTACATCAGGACACGTGGAGGAGGCCGTAGGAGGGCAACAACCTGCTACCTCTGCCTTCGTGCAAGGAGGAGCAGGAGGAGCACTGCCAGAGCCCTGCAAAATGACCTCCAGCAGGCCACAAATGTGCATGTGTCTGCTCAAACGGTCAGAAACAGACACCATGAGGGTGATATGAGGGTCCGACGTCCACAGGTGGGGGTTGTGCTTACAGCCCAACACCGTACAGGACGTTTTTAATTTGCCATGAACACCAAGATTGGCAAATTCGCCACTGGCGCCCTGTGCTCTTCACAGATGAAAGCAGGTTCACACTGAGCACATGTGACAGACGTGACAGTCTGGAGACGCCGTGGAGAACGTTCTGCTGCCTGCAACATCCTCCAGCATGACCGGTTTGGCGGTGGGTCAGTCATGCTGTGGGGTGGCATTTCTTTGGGGGGCCCATGTGCTCGCCAGAGGTAGCCTGACTGCCATTAGGTACCGAGATGAGATCCTCAGACCCCTTGTGAGACCTTATGCTGGTGCGGTTGGCCCTGGGTTCCTCCTAATGCAAGACAATGCTAGACCTCATGTGGCTGGAGTGTGTCAGCAGTTCCTGCAAGAGGAAGGCATTGATGCTATGGACTGACGTGCCCGTTCCCCAGACCTGAATCCAATTGAGCACATCTGGGACATCATAACTCGCTCCATCCACCAATGCCACGTTGCACCACAGACTGTCCAGGAGTTGGCGGATGCTTTAGTCCAGGTCTGGGAGGAGATCCCTCAGAAGACCATCCGCCAACTCATCAGGAACATGCCCAGGCGTTGTAGGGAGGTCATACAGGCACGTGGAGGCCACACACACTACTGAGCCTCATTTTGGCTTGTTTTAAGGACATTATATCAAAGTTGGATCAGCCTGTAGTGTGGTTTTCCACTTAAATTTTGAGTGTGACTCCAAATCCAGACCTCCTTGGGTTGATAAATTGGATTTCCATTGCTAATTTTTGTGTGATTTCGTTGTCAGCACATTCAACTATGTAAAGAAAAATATTTAATAAGAATGTTTCATTCATTCAGATCTACGATGTGTTATTTTAGTGTTCCCTATAATTTTTTGAGCAGTGTATATATATTCCACGTCAGATATATATATTTTCCATGTTTTTATTCAAATGGAATGGAATAGAACAGCAAACACACACATGGCCACTGCGCCTGCTACTCCTCTCAATTTCCATATGAAATAGCCATTGGGTGCTTTTCGGGGGAGGGTAGGCCCACAACAATGGCCGGAGTTGAATGGAACAGCACTTCACCTTAGTGACTGTTCCCTCTGCTCTATACAATACATACAGTGGGGCAAAAAAGTATTTAGTCAGCCACCAATTGTGCAAGTTCTCCCACTTAAAAATATGAGAGACCTGTAATTTTCATCATAGGTACACTTCAACTATGACAGACAAAATTAGATAAAAAATCCAGAAAAATCACATTGTAGGATTTTTAATGAATTTATTTGCAAATTATGGAGGAAAATCAGTATTTGGACAAAGGTTTATCTCAATACTTTGTTATATACCCTTTGTTGGCAATGACAGAGGTCAAACGTTTTCTGCAAGTCTTCACAAGGTTTTCACACACTGTTGCTGGTATTTTGGCCCATTCCTCCATGCAGATCTCCTCTAGAGCATTGATGTTTTGGGGCTGTTGCTGGGCATCACGGACTTTCAACTCCCTCCAAAGATTTTCTATGGGGTTGAGATCTGGAGACTGGCTAGGCCACTCCAGGACCTTGAAATTCTTCTTACGAGGCCACTACTTCATTGCCCGGGGGGTGTGTTTGGGATCATTGTCATGCTGAAAGACCCAGCCACGTTTCATCTTCAATGCCCTTGCTGATGGAAGGAGGTTTTCACTCAAAATCTCACGATACATGGCCCCATTCATTCTTTCCTTTACACGGATTAGTTGTCCTGGTCCCTTTGCAGAAAAACAACCCCAAAGCATGATGTTTCCACTCCCATGCTTCACAGTAGGTATGGTGTTGAGTTTTTACCAAAAAGTTATATTTTTGGTTTCATCTGAGCAATATGACAATTCTGAGCAATTCTCCCAATCATCTTCTGGATCATCCAAATGCTCTCTAGCAAACTTCAGATGGGCCTGGACATGTACTTGCTTAAGCAGGGGGACACGTCTGGCACTGCAGGATTTGAGTCCCTGTAGGCGTAGTGTGTTACTGATGGTAGGCTTTGTTACTTTGGTCCCAGCTCTCTGCAGGTCATTCACTAGGTCCCCCCGTGTGGTTCTGGGATTTTTGCTCACCGTTCTTGTGATCATTTTGACCCTACGGGGAGATATCTTGCGTGGAGCCTCAGATCGAGGGAGATTATCAGTGGTCTTGTATGTCTTCCATTTCCTAATAATTGCTCCCACAGTTGATTTCTTCAAACCAAGCTGCTTACCTATTGCAGATTCAGTCTTCCCAGCCTGGTGCAGGTCTACAATTTTGTTTCTGGTGTCCTTTGACAGCTCTTTGGTCTTGGCCATAGTGGAGTTTGGAGTGTGACTGTTTGAGGTTGTGGACAGGTGTCTTTTATACTGATAACAAGTCCAAACAGGTGCCATTAATACAGGTAAAGAGTGGAGGACAGAGGAGCCTCGTAAAGAAGAAGTTACAGGTCTGTGAGAGCCAGAAATCTTGCTTGTTTGTAGGTGACCAAATACTTATTTTCCACCATAATTTACAATGTGATTTTCTGGATTTTTTTTCTCATTTTGTCATAGTTGAAGTGTAGCTATGATGAAAATTACAGGCCTCTCTCATCTTTTTAAGTGGGAGAACTTGCACAATTGGTGGCTGACTAAATACTTTTCCACTCCACTGTATCTGTTTATTTTATGTGATGATAAAAGGCTCATACAGTACAAATATTTGTTTTAATGATTTCTTTCACAGTGATAGCGACTCCGACTGGGAGCCCCCGGTGCCAAGCTGCTCGCTCTACCTCTGCCCCCTCTACTCCTGCCTCCAGTGTGTTCATATGCCACAGTTCATTACTGCAGGCATAACTGTGCCTCAGGGCCAAAAGGGCACAGCATGGAGGCATCGTTGTGTTCTGTGTCGCATGTCCTGCACCACTTGTTCAGTTTGCCTCTGCTTTACATCAGAAAGAGACTGCTATGGGACGTGGCACAGGCAGCAAAATATTGTGTAGAGGACTTCCAAAGGGTGTTCTGTTTTTTAAAATATATTTATTTTCTAGTATTTTTTAAAACATTTTTGTTGTGTGTCTGTTAGAATTGCTTTTTGATATGTTGTACATAGTTATTTGCACTGTTGTATATCGTTATAGGTCATTTAACCAATTCGGCCACTTGGGTACATTTGGGCAACTTGTGTGGGACACCTGGGTGACTTCATGCTAAATGTCATGAAGCTCACCCATTCCTGAAGTTATCAGTCTGAAACGTTGCACACCTACAGTTGCACTCTTGTGTTATCCATCAGCAGCCCATCTGGCTGTGTGGCTATTCTAGTACATGAGAAAGATGATGCTACGACAATAAAAAACAGAAAACGTATGCTCTTTCTTTCTCTTTCCTTCCACCAGATCTACTGTGTTATATTCTCCTACATTCAATTAACATTTCCACAAACTTCAGAATGATTCCATTCAAATGATACCAAGAATATGCACATCCTTGCCTCTGGGGCTGAGCTACAGGCAGTTAGATTAGGGTATGTCTTCAGGCAGAAATTGAGAACAAGGGATGCAGCCATAAGAGGTTTTAAACAGTTTAAAATCACATTACATAATTTCACAAATAGTTTAATGTTTACTCATTCATTTTATACAACAATTAGATGCAAGCCTCACAACTGAGACTCTTGTATAAACAGAGTTATGGTAATGTGGCTGTATTGTCTCTCATGGACAAACATTATACGAAATGGACCGGTCGTAGCTGGATTCCTTTATTCTCCTGGGAACCTCACTCCCTCTCTACTCTGGCCATGAGGAGATAACTCCTCTAAGAATTTATGACCTGCCTAACAGAGCCTGGCTGTAGGGGGAAGAGAGAGCGGTGGTGAGAGAGAGAGGGGGATGGTGCTCGCTGTACCCAAAGAGGGCCACGTCATGACACTAGCTACATTTTCAAATATTACAAGTTTCTAATTTTGACAGAAAATGGTTTCATTTCAAGCTAAAGTGTACTGTTAGCTAGCTAGCTAACGTTAGCTGGTTGGCTCCCTAGCTAACGTTACGTGTATGACGTTATTATTTGTATCCCAGAACCTTTTGCTTTGCTAGTTAGAGCCTAATGTTAGCTTGCTAACATTGAACCTGGTTGGTTAGATCCCAGCAGATTCACCCAGGGTAGTAAAGACATGATTTGGCACGATGTTCATTGTTGTTTAACTAGCGTTAGCTGGCTGGCTCATTAGCTAACGTTGCGTGGCGTGTGTGATCTTACACATTGTTTACCTAGCTAGGTTCATTGTTTACCCAAGTAGCTAGCTACATGTCTAAAGCCTCTCTGGGATAGCGTCCCACCTGGCCAACATCCAGTGAAATTGCAGAGCGCCAAATTGAAATAAATTACTATAAAAATTAAACTTTCATGAAATCACACATGCAAGATAGCAAATTAAAGCTACACTCGTTGTGAATCCAGCCAACATGTTAGATTTCAAAAAGGCTTTTCGGCGAAAGCAAACAATGCTATTATCTGAGGATAGCATCTCCGTAAACAAAGAGAGAAAAGCATATTTCAACCCTGCAGGCGCGACACAAAACCCAGAAATAAAAATATCATTCATGCCTTACCTTTGACAAGCTTCTTTTGTTAGCACTCCAATATATCCCATAAACAAATGGTCCATCACAAATGGTCCTTTTGTTCAATTAATTCCATCGATATATCCAAAATGTCAATTTATTTGGCGTGTTTGATCCAGAAAAACACCGGTTTCAACTTGCGCAACATGACTACAAAATATCTCAAAAGTTACCTGTAAACTTTGCCAAAACATTTCAAACTACTTTTGTAATGCAACTTTAGGTATTTTGTAACGTAAATAATCGATAAAATTGAAGACGGGATGATCTGTGTTTAATACAGGAGGAAAACAAACTGAAGCTAGCTTTCTGGTCACGCGCCTCTATCTAACAGTACACTTCAAGTTACCCTCATTCAAGATGGCCGTACTTCTTCATTACACAAAGGAAAAACCTCAACCAATTTCTAAAGACTGTTGAGCGGTAGGATCTGCAAGAAGGTCCCTTAGAAATCTGGATGCCCAATGAAAACCCATTGAAATGAGAGTGACTCCAAAAAAAAAAATCTGAATGGTTTGTCCTCGGGGTTTGCGCCTGCTAAATAAGTTCTGTTATACTCACAGACATGATTCAAACAGTTTTAGAAACTTCAGTGTTATCTATCCAAATCTAATAATCTAATAATATGCATATGCATATCTTATTTTCTGGGGATGAGTAGCAGGCAGTTGAATTTGGGCATGCATTTAATCCGGATGTGAAAATACTGCCCCGTCACCAAGAAGTTAAACTAAAGTGTACAACACCCGTAGAATATGTCAGGTGTCAGTAAACATTGGTAAAAAAGCGTAATGAAATTGTTGCCAGCAGAGCTGGTTAGGCTGTTTTCATATTATCCAGAGGTAAACAAATCATCGGCCAAAGCGTCAAACGTGCGCTCCGAGAGCGAAACGAGATGGGTGGGGCTAAAGCTTAAGAGGGTGTGAACGATGCTGAATGGTTGTAGACAAAGAAGAGCTCTCTCACTGAGACACCAAAAATGCCATTTTCTCAAAAGTGAGATTACAAGTTCATCAACTTTCAAAGAATAATTACTTTCCTATTGTTCCTGAACTGTATTGTGTGATATACCACACATGTTTGCGATCAGAGGACCACTGGTTCGAGCACAGTATGGAGACAGTATAGGAAGCAAAGCTGGTAGGAGCTCAGTGATATGGGTTACATAGACACACATTTCTTTTGAAAATAAGGAGGGTAATAATTACATGATGATTATGCTACTCCTATTTTTGGTTAAACACGTTTATAGATCTATCTATAATGATTTAAATTGTTATCAGATGATGTGTCACAATAACAGTGCACATGTCCAAAAGAACAATACCATTTATTGTTTTAAAGCCCCAAAAAATGTATGAGATTTGGTCTGTTTGTCATGTGGGCAGGCATGTGCTGTATGGCTCAGTTGATAGAGCACAGTGATTCCCATGGGGGACCAGTACTGAAAAGCCCAAACGTACTGTAAGTGTGAAATATTCTTTAACATAATGTGAATACAGATCTGCCCTGTGTGATCGCAGAAGATCTGTGTCAACTGAGTATTCCTCACATCAAATCTGTACAGTTAGAAGAATCACTAACACTTGATACCATATTCTCCACGGGGCAATGTTTTGCAATAATTAATTATGTTGTAACACTATCATCCTGTAAACTTTATTCGAACAACAATTTATATGAGAGAGGGGAACATTTTCTCACAGAGTTCCCAGAAATCCAACTGCATTCAACTCCCAACACTAACTCTGTAAACAATTCCTAACTACAAAGCTCTGTTTTGAAGGCGAAAGGGCAATTGTATATACTAATTACATGAAACAAATCCTATAGGAGAGTATGTAATAGCATATTTTTATTTGGTCAAAACAAATTGAGGAAGGCAATACATTCTCCTCTCAGCCTAGTCAAGTCAAATCAAATGATTTGAGTGTTTGTGTGTCACCAAATACAGGGGGTGTGCCACGTGCATGTGTTTGAGTGTCTGTGCCACGTGCATGTGTTTGAGTGTCTGTGCCACGTGCATGTGTTTGAGTGTCTGTGCCACGTGCATGTGTTTGAGTTGTGCCACGTGCATGTGTTTGAGTGTCTGTGCCACGTGCATGTGTTTGAGTGTCTGTGCCACGTGCATGTGTTTGAGTGTCTGTGCCACGTGCATGTGTTTGAGTGTCTGTGCCACGTGCATGTGTTTGAGTGTCTGTGCCACGTGCATGTGTTTGAGTGTCTGTGCCACGTGCATGTGTTTGAGTGTCTGTGCCACGAGCATGTGTTTGTGAGTGTCTGTGCAGAACAGGGGTGCAGAGTATATCTGCAGTCAGTCACATAGGCTGTTAGCATACAGGCTTTTACATCTCCATCAGGGCAGTCTCAAGGTACCTGTCAATCACAACAAATCAGCCCCTCCCCCAGCACTCCAAGGACCCTTTCACCGCCTCCTCCACCCTCCCACCTTTCGCACCCCCCTCTCTCCCCCAGAGCGCATGACAGCATACTGTAAATACAGCTCTATTTACCAATGCATACTGTCCTATTTTCAATATGCTCATAATTAGACAACAGGAAAAGGACGAGGAAAAGGTGGAGCAGTATGGAGAAGAGCAGGAGGAGGAGGAGGAGCAGGAGGAGGGTGAAATAGAAAAGAGCAACAAGATATTGATATTATGCGATCGATCAGTGTTTGGTTCTCCATGCTGGTGTTGAAGTAGCCGAGTCCCCAACAACTGGATCGGCCTGTGACCTGACTTCCGCTTTTGGATGTTAACAAGGCAATACTCGATCTTACCTCCTCCACATTCACTGGATTGGTTGAACAGTGCAGAAGAGAACCTCCCCTTTCTCGTCAAGACAAGTATGTAGGGGATCTACATTCAGGCGTTTATTTTACTCCTGCTACGTTAGGTTAGTGTTGAAGTGGCTGTGTTGGCGTTTACATTGTGGCATAATGATAAATGGCATGTGTATAAGTGTGTGTGTATTTCTGTGTCTTTGTGTGTTACAGCACATTCTTGCTAATTGTGTGTGTGTTGTGTGTGACAGAGCTTCATTTGCAGCTCGCTATAATAAGATTAACACTAGGATGGCATCGCAACACAAAGCACGGCCCTAGCCACTTCTCACAGAACATGAATCGGGGACAAACACGTATTTCCCAGGCAGAGGGGAGCAGTGGCGCGGGCGTTAAGCCCTTTATGGTGGAGATGTTAATTGTGTACCATTACTTCTAAACTGCAGGTTTGTTGTATTAATCACTGTGCTAACTGATGCAGAGCTACAAAGGTAGCCCGGGGCGAGAGAGAGAAGGAGCGAGAGCTGAAGATGGAGGATAAAGGATTATCCTGTCCACCATATGGAGATGGCACCGCTTTGAAAAGAGTTGCTTTAAATGCCCACGAGCACCGTGCCTACTGATCACTATGGTGCCACTGTAAAGAAATTAGATTTTTTTTTTTTCAGAGAAAGACACTGGGGCAGTGGAGTGTGGGGGGATGAAGGTTTATGTGTGTGTGTGCACGTGTGTGTGTGTGTGCACATGTGTGTGTGTGTGTGTGCACGTGTGTGTGTGTGTGTGCACGTGTGTGTGTGTGTGCACGTGTGTGTGTGTGTGTGTGTGTGTGTGTGTGTGTGTGTGTGTGTGTGTGTGTGTGTGCACGTGTGTGTGTGTGTGTGTGTGCATGTGTGTGTGTGTGTGTGTGTGTGTGTGTGTGTGTGTGTGTGTGTGTGTGTGTGTGCACGTGTGTGTGTGTGTGTGCACGTGTGTGTGTGTGTGTGTGTGTGTGTGTGTGTGTGTGTGTGCACGTGTGTGTGTGTGTGTGCACGTGTGTGTGTGTGTGTGTGTGTGCACGTGTGTGTGTGTGTGCACGTGTGTGTGTGTGTGTGTGTGTGTGTGCATGTGAGTTTGTGTATGCGTGTCTGTACTTGATACCTTGTTTTACATGGACAGAGTACAAAAGCAGTAAAAGATTGAAAGCATAAGGGGATGAATGCCTGGTTTTGGCTGTGTTACACTTCCCATTGGATTCGTCTGAGATCTTTGTTGAACAGGGATTCAGGATCGGAAGAGGATAATGTTCGAAGAAGAGGATCATGTCAGCCCTTGAACCTGTTCATTTAGACTAGCCCCTATGTCTGACTAATTTACTCTGTAATTTACTATGATTAGCACGTATACAAAAGAGCTGATTACAAATCCATATTTGGGGTTGTCTGTAGCAATTGGTTTGGTTTTAATAAATCAATCCAATTGTCTTTCTAGGATCTTTCTTTATCTTTCCAGTTGATTGTTTTTGGTTGATGTCTTGAGACCTTTGAAAATACCCAGTGCAGAAACATGTCTACACTCTTAGAAAAAAGGGTTCCAAAAGGGTTCTTCGGTTGTCCCATAGGACAACTCTATTTGGTTCTAGGTACAACCCTTTTGGGTTCCATGTAGAGACCTCTGTGGAAAGTGTTCTAAATGGAACCAAAAGGGTTCTACTTGTAACCAAAGGGTTCTAACTGGAACCAAAAAGGGTTCTTCAAATGATTATCCTATGAGGACAGCTGAAATACTCTTTTATGGTCTAGATAGCACCTTTTATTGTATGAGTAGCCCTAGACACCCTTTTCCAAGGGTACTCTCCCCACACTCACACTGACACTCCAACACACACACACACACACACACACACACACACACACACACACACACACACACACACACACACACACACACACACACACACACACACACACACACACACACACACTCACACACACACACACACACACACACACACACGCATATTGATGCCACACTCTCACTCACAGATAGACACACTCTCCACATACACTGCTGCTACTTTTAAAATTACCTATACTGATTGCCTTGTCACTTTTACCCCTACCTACATGTGCATATTACCTCAATTCCCTCAACTGCCTTGTACCCTTGCACATAGACTCAGTACCGGTACTCCTTGTATATAGTCTCGTTATTGTTATTTAATTGTGTTACTATTTCCAGTTGTATTTTGTCTACATTTTTGTTAGATCTTTAACCCCCTAGAGTTGATGTACAGTACGCGTCCCCGTGAAAATCTAATTCCCATCAAAATCAGTCAGTTAAAGCTAGAAAATCTGTTTTTTTGGCATTGAACCCTCTATGTAAAGATGAGACTCTCATGAACACGATGGTGTCATCCGTTCTGCTCTACGACCCCCACAAGCGTCATCGGAGTCGTCTGAATTACAGACGATTTGCCAACTTCTGTCTGAACGGTTTGGGCTACACATTAATATGACCCCTCTATGGAAAGGAGTCTCTCACTTTGCTCTAAGACGCCCGCAAGCCGCACAAGACTCGTCTGAAGGTAGTCGGACACCAGTTTAAAATTGAATGGAAATATACAGGGAATATGGACATACTTTAGTGCCTAAAATACAGGGTTTCCTGATCTTTATTATATCTCTCAGATATATGACAGGCACTTCAGAACAAACTTCCTTTTGATTCATTATTTTTTTTACTATCTGTTTTTCCTTGTAAGAAGCTGTTATTGAATGTGTTTCTATGGGCTAGTAATAGCAGTAAGGCCTATCTGTTATTCAATGGGTTTCTATGGGCTAGTAATAGCAGTAAGGCTTATCTGTTATTCAATGTGTTTCTATGGGCTAGTAATAGCAGTAAGGCCTATCTGTTATTCAATGTGTTTGTATGGGCTAGTTATAGCAATAAGGCCTATCTGTTATTCAATGGGTTACTATGGGCTAGTAATAGCAGTAAGGCCTATCTGTTATTCAATGGGTTTCTATGGGCTAGTAATAGCAGTAAGGCCTATCTGTTATTCAATGTGTTTCTATGGGCTAGTTATAGCAATAAGGCCTATCTGTTATTCAATGGGTTTCTATGGGCTAGTAATAGCAGTAAGGCCTATCTGTTATTCAATGTGTTTCTATGGGCTAGTAATAGCAGTAAGGTCTATCTGTTATTAATGAATGTGTTTCTATGGGCTAGTAATAGCAGTAAGGCCTATCTGTTATTCAATGTGTTTCTATGGGCTAGTAATAGCAGTAAGGCCAAATTCAATGTTTCATCAAATAATTTGTTGATATTTTTCTCTGATACCTTAAGGGGTCCTAAAAATCAAATAGCTAAAAAAAATCCTTGGTATGATCCTCTTAAAATAATTCCATATGTAGCTTAGTAGAACCCCCCTCCCCCAGTAAAGTCTACACCTGTTGTATTCGTCACATGTGACTAATAAAATGTGATTTGATTGAAAGGACAGGCAGGTGACAAGCACACAAACAGACCTTTGAATGTATGATGGTATGCCTCAATGCCCTCCTCTGTGTTAGTTAGATCGCGGTCGGAACAGACCCGGCCATTTAAAGACCTTACCGGCACAAGAGTACCTCTGTGTGAATGGGAAAGTCAGAAAGACCCAAGACCGTACGTTGTACACCAGCCTGCACTTACTGACACGCTGTGGTTTTGCATGTAGATTCACCTTGTCAGAATTCATGAATTCCAAGGCAATTATCAGAGAGATTAGGTTATAAGACAAAACTAGACACATTCATGTAGTTTTTAAAAAATGTTAAATGCTAATGTTATGAGAACTGGTGGTTTATGCATATGTATTTGTGTAACAATCTGATACTGTGGTCTCTAGGCTCTCCGGTCAAGAGGCTTGGTTCACTGAGACAGCAGAGCACTGAGAGCTTGTAGGGTTCAATAGTACAACTCTGGTGCTCTGGGGGACTCATTTCATATATTTAACATCGCTTACAGTAAAGGATACTGCATGTTCTATACTCACCTTTAAGCATTTAGATACCAAATTAAACACTTTTAGAGAAGATTGGCTGGCGAAATGGTGATTATATATTTCATGAAATAAATCATTTTTATTTCATACATTCTAAATGTTTGATCAAAATCCTTGTGATATAAATAATTATAAAGATTACAGTAACCCTCTCCTTTGTGAATGCAATGAAACCTCCAAAGAAGTTTCAGACATTTGACATAACTGCAAGCAACAGAGATATGGTGTAGTATTTCTTCAGTGTTCCTCCATCCTTTCACTTCATCCAAAGCTCTTCTCCCTCCATCTCTCCTTTCATTCCTTCTCTGTTTTTTGCGCAGTTGGTGGGCAATCCTAGTGGAGTCTTTCTCATTTATTCTTGTTCCCCTCCAATTGCTCTCAGCTGCAGAGCTGTTGATGTTAATGGGACTGTTGGCTGTCTCATGGATTCTTAGGGGGCCCCTGGTTGGGAGTTCACAACACAGACCAGAGGACACTCATCCACTGGTTTTAATTAGAGATGATGCTATCCCTTTCTCTCATTATTGTGCTCTCTCTCTCTCTCTCTCTCTCTCTCTCTCTCGCTCTCTTGCTCTCTCTTCCCAATCCACAGGAGCCTAATCACTCTACCACTGTTGCCTGGTCTCAATCAGAGGAGGCAAACAAACAACACACTCTTTTGTTCCTTCCTTAACTTGCACATGATCCACTATCATAGCCCCATTGGCCCAACCCTTTCCTGCCACAAAACCAGGAGAGACAAGTGCCTCAGCCTGTCATCTATACCATTCATGTGGCCCTTCGAGTGCCTGCAAGAGTCCCCTGGTCTGGGGAAGGGCTGGAGCTGTTATGCCAGTGGTTATACTCACTGCACATATTTCAAGGTGACTCCCAGACTGCTTTCTGCCAGCTATGAGCAGGCCTTAAGGACCTGGGCAGAGTCTGGTAATCATATAAGGCATTGTTGGGCTCTGACTTCTGCAGAAATGCCTTTAAATTGAGGAATCATCCACCATGTCTTTTTGACAGGTGTTGCTTCAGACTAAAGGGGCAGAGAGTGAAATAAAAGGTTTTGGTGTGGTAGAAAGCCATCATATTGAAATCCTAGTTTTGTCCCTCTGTGCAAAGCTTGTACTGTGGCTTCCTAGACAGAGTTTGTTGGCAGGGTCCTGAGTTGGTCACTCATTTTTGGAGAAGGGAATTAGCAAACGCTAAGGATTGTCAGCAGGTTTATGCTAGGAAGACCAAGTCTTGTAACTCCAGCCAGGAGGCAGCGAGGCCTCCTGAGAGTGTGGGCTGATGACGTGGATGCACACACACAAACACACACACACACACACACACACACACAGTCGTTCTTCAGAAGTGGTGTAATTGGGGGTTTTGCATATTTGAAATATTTACCTGAATTAGGGTGTTAGGTGATGCGACAAACAATGCTATGCGAGAATTCTCCAACTCTATGCAGTAATCATAATTTGTTAACGCTAAATGTCAATAATATGGACGTCAGAATACATAATAAATCATTTGAAAACATGAATGTGGCAGTTGTTACCCATGTCTAAAAATGCCAGTACTGTACATTATGATATTAACAAGAATTGAGCCCAATTGTAAAGCAAGTGCCATGCTAAGAACATTCAAATCTGTGGGACAGCCCTTTTTGTGAAACCGGTGAAATCGGTGTGCCAAGAAATATGTGAATGTCCTGAGGGGGTTTCACAGTCATCTGACGTTTTGACTATAGAGTGCATTTGGAAAGTATTCAGATTTTTCCTTGACTTTTTCCACATTTTGTTACACTACTGACTTATTCTAAAATGGATAAAAGTTGTTTTCCCTCATCAATCTGCACACAATACCCCATAATGACCCATAATGAGCCATAAAAAACGAACAATGACATTTCACAATTATGTAAGTATTCAGACCCTTAACTTTGTTGAAGCACCTTTGGCAGTGATTACAGCCTGAGTCTGCTTGGATATGATGCTACAAGCTTGGCACACTGGATTTTGAGAGTTTCTCTCATTCTTCTCTGCAGATCCTCTCAAGCTCTGTCAGGTTGGATGGGGAGCGTCGCTGCACAGCTATTTTCAGGTCTCTCCGGAGATGTTCGATCGGTTTCAAGTCTGGACTCTGGCTGGGCCACTCAAGGACATTCAGAGACTTGTTCAGAAGCCACTCCTGCGTTGTCTTGACTGTGTGCTTCGGGTCGTTGTCCTGTCGGAAGGTGAACCTTTGCCCCAGTCGGAGGTCCTAAGTCTTCTGGAGCAGGTTTTCATAAAGCATCTCTCTGTACTTTGTTCCGATCATTTTTGCCTCGATCCTGACTAGTCTCGCGGTCCCTAAAAAACATCCCCACAGCATGATGCTGCCACCACCATGCTTCACCGTAGGGATGGTGCCAGGTTTCCTCCAGATGTGACACTTGGCATTCAGGTCAAAGAGTTCAATCTTGGTTTCATCAGACCAGAGAATCTTGTTTCTCATGGTCTGAGAATCCTTGGGTGCCTTTTGGCAAACTCCAAGTTGGATGTCATGTGCCTTTTACTGAGGAGTGGTTTCTGTCTGGCCATTTTACCATAACGGCCTGATTGGTGGAGTGCTGCAGAGATGGTTGTCCTTCTGGAAGGTTCTCCCATCTCCACAGAGAAATTCTGGAGCTCACCTCCCTGACCAAGGCCCTTCTCCCCGATTGCTCAGTTTAACTGAGTGGCCAAAGAGTCTTGGTGGTTCCAAACTTCTTTAATTTAAGAATGATGGGGCCACTGTGTTCTTGGGGACCTTCAATACTGCAGAAATATTTTGGTACCATTCCCCAGATTTGTGCCTCGACACAATCCTGTCTTGGAGCTCTATGGACAATTCCTTAGATCTCATGGCTTGGTGTTTGTTCTGACATGCACTGTCAACTGTGGGACCTTATATAGACAGGTGTGTGCCTTTCCCAATCATGTCCAATCAATTGATTTGATCACAGGTGGACTCCAATCAAGTTGTAGAAACATCTCATGGATGATCAATGGAAAGGGGATGCACCTGAGCTCAATTTAGGGTCTCATAAAAAAGGGTCTGAATACTTATGTAAATAAGGTATTTCATTTTATTTTATTTTTATACATTTGCAAACATTTCTAAAAATTGTGTGTAGATTGATGAGGAAATTGTTTTATTTGATCAATTTTATAATAAGGCTATAATGTAATAAAATGTGGAAAAAGTCTTCTGAATGCTTTCCGAATGCACAGTAAGGTCAAAGTCAAGGGTTCTGAATGCTTTCTGAATGCACAGTAAGGTCAAAGTCAAGGGTTCTGAATTCTTTCCGAATGCACAGTAAGGTCAAAGTCAAGGGTTCTGAATTCTTTCCGAATGCACAGTAAGGTCAAAGTCAAGGGTTCTGAATGCTTTCCGAATGCACAGTAAGGTCAAAGTCAAGGGTCCTGAATGCTTTCCGAATGCACAGTAAGGTCAAAGTCAAGGGTTCTGAATGCTTTCCGAATGCACAGTAAGTTCAAAGTCAAGGGTTCTGAATGCTTTCCGAATGCACAGTAAGTTCAAAGTCAAGGGTTCTGAATGCTTTCCGAATGCAGAGTAAGGTCAAAGTCAAGGGTTCTGAATGCTTTCCGAATGCACAGTAAGGTCAAAGTCAAGGGTTCTGAATGCTTTCCGAATGCACAGTAAGGTCAAAGTCAAGGGTTCTGAATGCTTTCCGAATGCACAGTAAGGTCAAAGTCAAGGGTTCTGAATGCTTTCCGAATGCAGAGTAAGGTCAAAGTCAAGGGTTCTGAATGCTTTCCGAATGCACAGTAAGGTCAAAGTCAAGGGTTCTGAATGCTTTCTGAATGCAGAGTAAGGTCAAAGTCAAGGGTTCTGAATGCTTTCTGAATGCACAGAAAGGTCAAAGTCAAGGGTTCTGAATTCTTTCCGAATGCACAGTAAGGTCAAAGTCAAGGGTTCTGAATTCTTTCCGAATGCACAGTAAGGTCAAAGTCAAGGGTTCTGAATGCTTTCCGAATGCACAGTAAGGTCAAAGTCAAGGGTCCTGAATGCTTTCCGAATGCACAGTAAGGTCAAAGTCAAGGGTTCTGAATGCTTTCCGAATGCACAGTAAGTTCAAAGTCAAGGGTTCTGAATGCTTTCCGAATGCACAGTAAGTTCAAAGTCAAGGGTTCTGAATGCTTTCCGAATGCACAGTAAGGTCAAAGTCAAGGGTTCTGAATGCTTTCCGAATGCACAGTAAGGTCAAAGTCAAGGGTTCTGAATGCTTTCCGAATGCAGAGTAAGGTCAAAGTCAAGGGTTCTGAATGCTTTCCGAATGCAAGGGTTCTGAATGCTTTCTGTAAGGTCAAAGTCAAGGGTTCTGAATGCTTTCTGAATGCAGAGTAAGGTCAAAGTCAAGGGTTCTGAATGCTTTCTGAATGCAGAGTAAGGTCAAAGTCAAGGGTTCTGAATGCTTTCTGAATGCAGAGTAAGGTCAAAGTCAAGGGTTCTGAATGCTTTCTGAATGCAGAGTAAGGTCAAAGTCAAGGGTTCTGAATGCTTTCTGAATGCAGAGTAAGGTCAAAGTCAAGGGTTCTGAATGCTTTCCGAATGCACAGTAAGGTCAAAGTCAAGGGTTCTGAATGCTTTCCGAATGCAATGCTTTCCGAGCACAGTAAGGTCAAAGTCAAGGGTTCTGAATGCTTTCTGAATGCTTTCTGA
Source organism: Oncorhynchus tshawytscha (assembly GCF_018296145.1). Lineage (NCBI taxonomy): Eukaryota > Metazoa > Chordata > Actinopteri > Salmoniformes > Salmonidae > Oncorhynchus > Oncorhynchus tshawytscha. The sequence goes on along the minus strand of NC_056454.1, from coordinate 2,834,160 downwards.
ATGCAGAGTAAGGTCAAAGGGTTCTGAATGTCAAGGGTTCTGAATGCTTTCTTTCTGAATGCACAGTAAGGTCAAAGTCAAGGGTTCTGAATGCTTTCTGAATGCACAGAAAGGTCAAAGTCAAGGGTTCTGAATGCTTTCCGAATGCACAGTAAGGTCAAAGTCAAGGGTTCTGAATGCTTTCCGAATGCACAGTAAGGTCAAAGTCAAGGGTTCTGAATGCTTTCCGAATGCACAGTAAGGTCAAAGTCAAGGGTCCTGAATGCTTTCCGAATGCACAGTAAGGTCAAAGTCAAGGGTTCTGAATGCTTTCCGAATGCACAGTAAGTTCAAAGTCAAGGGTTCTGAATGCTTTCTGAATGCACAGAAAGGTCAAAGTCAAGGGTCCTGAATGCTTTCCGAATGCACAGTAAGGTCAAAGTCAAGGGTTCTGAATGCTTTCTGAATGCACAGTAAGGTCAAAGTCAAGGGTTCTGAATGCTTTCGAATGCAGAGTAAGGTCAAAGTCAAGGGTTCTGAATGCTTTCTGAATGCACAGTAAGGTCAAAGTCAAGGGTTCTGAATGCTTTCTGAATGCAGAGTAAGGTCAAAGTCAAGGGTTCTGAATGCTTTCTGAATGCAGAGTAAGGTCAAAGTCAAGGGTTCTGAATGCTTTCTGAATGCAGAGTAAGGTCAAAGTCAAGGGTTCTGAATGCTTTCTGAATGCAGAGTAAGGTCAAAGTCAAGGGTTCTGAATGCTTTCTGAATGCAGAGTAAGGTCAAAGTCAAGGGTTCTGAATGCTTTCTGAATGCAGAGTAAGGTCAAAGTCAAGGGTTCTGAATGCTTTCTGAATGCAGAGTAAGGTCAAAGTCAAGGGTTCTGAATGCTTTCTGAATGCAGAGTAAGGTCAAAGTCAAGGGTTCTGAATGCTTTCTGAATGCACAGTAAGTTCAAAGTCAAGGGTTCTGAATGCTTTCCGAATGCAGAGTAAGGTCAAAGTCAAGGGTTCTGAATGCTTTCTGAATGCAGAGTAAGGTCAAAGTCAAGGGTTCTGAATGCTTTCTGAATGCAGAGTAAGGTCAAAGTCAAGGGTTCTGAATGCTTTCTGAATGCACAGAAAGGTCAAAGTCAAGGGTTCTGAATGCTTTCCGAATGCACAGTAAGGTCAAAGTCAAGGGTTCTGAATGCTTTCCGAATGCACAGTAAGGTCAAAGTCAAGGGTTCTGAATGCTTTCCGAATGCACAGTAAGGTCAAAGTCAAGGGTTCTGAATGCTTTCCGAATGCACAGTAAGGTCAAAGTCAAGGGTTCTGAATGCTTTCCGCAATGCACAGTTTCCGAAGGTCAAAGTCAAGGGTTCTGAATGCTTTCCGAATGCACAGTAAGTTCAAAGTCAAGGGTTCTGAATGCTTTCAATGCACAGTAAGGTCAAAGTCAAGGGTTCTGAATGCTTTCCGAATGCACAGTAAGGTCAAAGTCAAGGGTTCTGAATGCTTTCCGAATGCAGAGTAAGGTCAAAGTCAAGGGTTCTGAATGCTTTCCGAATGCACAGTAAGGTCAAAGTCAAGGGTTCTGAATGCTTTCTGAATGCAGAGTAAGGTCAAAGTCAAGGGTTCTGAATGCTTTCTGAATGCAGATTAAGGTCAAAGTCAAGGGTTCTGAATGCTTTCTGAATGCAGAGTAAGGTCAAAGTCAAGGGTTCTGAATGCTTTCTGAATGCAGAGTAAGGTCAAAGTCAAGGGTTCTGAATGCTTTCTGAATGCAGATTAAGGTCAAAGTCAAGGGTTCTGAATGCTTTCTGAATGCAGAGTAAGGTCAAAGTCAAGGGTTCTGAATGCTTTCTGAATGCAGAGTAAGGTCAAAGTCAAGGGTTCTGAATGCTTTCTGAATGCAGAGTAAGGTCAAAGTCAAGGGTTCTGAATGCTTTCTGAATGCAGATTAAGGTCAAAGTCAAGGGTTCTGAATGCTTTCTGAATGCAGAGTAAGGTCAAAGTCAAGGGTTCTGAATGCTTTCTGAATGCAGATTAAGGTCAAAGTCAAGGGTTCTGAATGCTTTCTGAATGCAGAGTAAGGTCAAAGTCAAGGGTTCTGAATGCTTTCTGAATGCAGATTAAGGTCAAAGTCAAGGGTCCTGAATGCTTTCTGAATGCACAGTAAGGTCAAAGTTTTTCTATCACTACTTTCATTCAGATGTTTTCAGAGACACTAAAAAAACATAGCAGGTTACAAAGTAAAGCTACGTTTTGATGTGTGGATTGTCAGGGATTGGTCAAAATTCACATTTCACAAACCCCATTGCCATGAGGAGGGCTAGCTGTGTGGGAGTGCCTGACACTGTTCACTGAGGTTACGACCCGGGCAGGAGGCAGCGCTGCGCATCATTGGCCATATTGTGCCAACGGCAAATTGTGTGGATGATGGTTTTATTCTTTTATGTAAAAACTACCAGAATTTAGGGGCTACAGCCCTAAAATCTATAAAAACATAGCTAAATACCAGTGAACTTAAAATGTGTCCCATCTATCTTTCTGTGCAGCTGGCAAGCAGGCAGCTCACTCTGTCAGTTTATCCTCCCATCAGCAGTAACTAATCAACACCAAAAATACAATTACCCAGGTGTAGGACAACCTTCATGTTTTATTTTACCTTTATTCAACAACCAAAGCTAGTTAAGAACACATTCTTATTGTCAATGTTGGCCAGCAAAACCCAGATGACACTGGACCAATTGTATGCCACCCTATGGGACTCACAATCATGACCGGTTCTGAATGCTTTCTGAACCAGGTACTGTCAAAGTCAAGCCTCTCACTGAGATGCAGTGCCTTAGAATGCACAAAGTCAAGGCCCCACCTTAAAGTCAAGCTACGTTCTGAATAGTTTCTGAATGCAGTTCAGACTTGAAAAGTGAGTGTCTGTGTTAGGCGGTGTGTGATGTGGTGTGTGAGTGATGGTGGGGGTTGCTGTGAATGTTGGTATGGGTGCTGTGTGTATGGGGGTGCTGTGCCGTGTGTGTGTATTAAGTATCTATATTTGCATATGGTAGTATAAAAAGTTACATTCTCATTTTAATAATGTCATATTTTGTACTTTTATTTGGATCATCTCTGTGTTCTACATCAGCCCTGTCCAGTACAGTAGAGTACAGTACAGCAGAGGACAGTAGAGTAGAGGACAGTAGAGTAGAGGGCAGTAGAGTTGGGTACAATACATTACAGTAGAGTACAGTACAGCAGAGGACAGTAGAGTACAGTACAGTACAGCAGAGGACAGGAGAGTAAAGGACAGTAGAGGAGAGGACAGTAGAGTAAAGTAGAGTACAGTACAGTAGAGTACAATAGAGTAGAGGACAGTAGAGTAGAGGACAGTAGAGTAGAGGACAGTATAGTAGAGGACAGTACAGTAGAGGACAGTGGAGTACAGTAGAGTACAGTACAGTAGAGTACAGTATAGTAGGGGACAATACAGTAGAGTAGAGGACAGTAGAGTACAATACATACAGTAGAGAATCACAGTACAGTTCTGACAGTACAGCAGAGGTCAAAGTCAGGTACAACAGTAGAGACAGTACAGTAGAGGTACAGTACAGTACAGACAGTACAGTACAGTAGAGGTTCTGAGTACAGTACAGTAGAGTAAGTACAATACATTACAGTAGTACAGTAGAGTACAGTAGAGTACAGTAGAGTAGGGTACAATACATTACAGTACAGTACAGTAGTAGAGGACAGTAGTAGAGGACAGTACAGTAGGGTACAATACATTACAGTAGAGTACAGTACAGTAGAGGACAGTACTGTAGGGTACAGTACATTACAGTAGAGTACAGTAGAGTACAGTTACAGTAGAGTGTAGAGGACAATACATACAGTACAGTACAGTACAGTAGAGGACAGTAGAGTAGAGGTACAGTAGAGTACATACAGTACAGTAGAGTACAGTACAGTAGAGGACAGTACAGTAGAGGTACAGTAGAGTACAGTAGTCTTTCTGAGTACAGTAGTTCTGAATGCTTTCTACAGTAGGTACAGTACAGTTCTGAGTACAGTACAGAGTACAGTACAGTAGAGTAGGGTACAATACATTACAGTAGAGTACAGTACAGTAGAGGTACAGTACAAGTTAGGGTACAATACATTACAGTAGAGTAGAGTACAGTAGAGGGACAGTAGAGTAGGGTACAATACATTACAGTAGAGTACAGTAGAGTACAGTACAGTAGAGGACAGTAGAGTAGAGACAGTAGAGTAGGGTACAATACATTACAGTAGAGGACAGTACAGTAGAGGGACAGGTGTACAGTAGAGACAGTACAGTTCTGAGGACAGTACAGTGCACAATACATTACAGTAGAGGACAGTACAGTTTCAGTAGAGTAGGGTACAATACAGTACAGTAGTACAGTAGAGGACAGTAGAGTAGGGTACAATACATTACAGTAGAGTACAGTACAGTAGAGGACAGTACAGTAGAGGACAGAGAGTAGGGTACAATACATTACAGTAGAGTACAGTACAGTAGAGGATCAGTACAGTAGAGGACAGTACAATACATTACAGTAGAGGACAGTAGAGGACAGTACAGTAGAGAAGTAGAGTAGAGGACAGTAGAGTACAATACATACAATACATTACAGTAGAGGACAGTACAATAGAGGACAGTAGAGAGTTACAGTAGAGTACAGGTACAGATAGGACAGTACAGTAGAGTACAATACATTACAGTAGAGGACAGTACAGTAGAGGGCAGTAGAGTAGGGTACAATACATTACAGTACAGTAGAGTAGAGTACAGTACAGTAGAGGACAGTACAGTACAGTAGAGTACAGTAGGGTACAATACATTACAGTAGAGTACAGTACAGTAGAGGACAGTACAGTAGAGGACAGCAGTAGAGTAGGGTACAATACATTACAGTACAGTATAGTAGAGTACAGTACAGTAGAGGACAGTACAGTACAGTACAGTAGAGTAGAGTAGGGTACAATACATTACAGTAGAGTACAGTACAGTAGAGGACAGTACAGTAGAGGACAGTAGAGTAGGGTACAATACATTACAGTACAGTATAGTAGAGTACAGTACAGTAGAGGACAGTACAGTACAGTACAGTACAGTAGGGTACAATACATTACAGTAGAGTACAGTACAGTAGAGGACAGTACAGTAGAGGGCAGTAGAGTAGGGTACAATACATTACAGTACAGTATAGTAGAGTACAGTACAGTAGAGGACAGTACAGTACAGTACAGTAGGGTACAATACATTACAGTAGAGTACAGTACAGTAGAGGGCAGAAGAGTTGGGACAATACAATACTGTACAGTAGAGGACAGTACAGTAGGGGACAGTACAGTAGAGTAGAGGTAGAGTAGGGGACAGTACAGTACAGTACAGTACAGTAGAGTAGGGGACAGTACAGTAGAGTAGAGGACAGTAGAGTAGGGTACAATACATTACAGTAGATGACAGTACAGTAGAGGACAGTAGAGTAGAGGACAGTAGAGTAGGGTACAATACATTACAGTAGAGGACAGTACAGTAGAGGACAGTAGAGTAGGGTCCAATACATTACAGTAGAGTACAGTACAGTAGAGGACAGTAGAGTAGAGGACAGTAGAGTAGGGTACAATACATTACAGTAGAGTACTGTACAGTAGAGTACAGTAGGGTACAATACATTACAGTAGAGGACAGTAGGGTACAGTACAGTAGAGGACAGTAGAGTAGAGTAGAGGACAGTAGTAGTAGGGCAATATATTACAGTAGAGTACAGTACAATAGAGGATGGTACAGCAGTGTACAGTAGAGTACAGTACAGTTGAGGACAGTACAGTAGGGTACAATACATTACAGTAGAGAGCAGTAGAGGGCAGTAGAGTAGGGTACAATACATTACAGTAGAGTACAGTACAGTAGAGGACAGTACAGTAGGGTACAATACATTACAGTAGAGTACAGTACAGTAGAGGACAGTAGAGTAGAGGACAGTAGAGTAGGGTACAATACATTACAGTAGAGGACAGAACAGTAGAGGACAGTAGAGTAGAGTACAATACATTACAGTAGAGGACAGTAGAGTACAGTACAGTAGAGTACAGTACAGTAGGGTACAATACATTACAGTAGAGTACAGTACAGTACAGAGTACAGTAGAGTACGGTACAATACATTACAGTAGAGTACAGTACAGTAGTAGACAGTAGAATAGGGTGCAATACATTACAGTACAGTATAGTAGAGTACAGTACAGTAGAGGACAGTACAGTACAGTAGAGTACAGTAGAGTACAGTACATTACAGTAGAGTACAGTACAGTAGAGGACAGTACAGTAGAGGGCAGTAGAGTAGGGTACAATACATTACAGTACAGTATAGTAGAGTACAGTACAGTAGAGGACAGTACAGTACAGTACAGTAGAGTACAGTAGGGTACAATACATTACAGTAGAGTACAGTACAGTAGAGGACAGTACAGTAGAGGGCAGTAGAGTAGGGTACAATACATTACAGTACAGTATAGTAGAGTACAGTACAGTAGAGGACAGTACAGTACAGTACAGTAGAGTACAGTAGGGTACAATACATTACAGTAGAGTACAGTACAGTAGAGTACAGTACAGTAGAGGGCAGTAGAGTAGGGTACAATATATTACAGTACAGTATAGTAGAGTACAGTACAGTAGAGGACAGTACAGTACAGTACAGTAGGGTACAATACATTACAGTAGAGTACAGTACAGTAGAGGGCAGAAGAGTTGGGAACAATACAATACTGTACAGTAGAGGACAGTACGGTAGGGGACAGTACAGTAGAGTAGAGGACAGTACAGTAGAGGACAGTACAGTAGAGGACAGTACAGAAGAGTAGAGGACAGTAGAGTAGGGTACAGTACAGTAGAGTAGAGGCCAGGAGAGTAGAGTACAGTACAGTAGAGGACAGTACAGTAGAGGACAGTACAGAAGAGTAGAGGACAGTAGAGTAGAGTACAGTACAGTACAGTAGAGGACAGTAGAGTAGAGGACAGTACAGTACAGTAGAGACAGTACAGTAGAGGGACAGTACAGTAGAGTTACAGTAGGGTACAGTACAGTAGAGGACAGTACAGTAGAGGACAGTACAGTACAGTAGAGGACAGTAGAGTAGAGGACAGTAGAGTAGGGTACAGTACAGTAGAGTAGAGGCCAGGAGAGTAGAGTACAGTATAGTAGAGGACAGTACAGTAGAGTAGAGGTCAGTAGAGTTGGGTACAATACATTACAGTAGAGAACAGTACAGTAGAGGACAGTAGAGTAGAGGACAGTAGAGTAGGGTACAATACATTACAGTAGAGTACAGTACAGTAGAGGTCAGTAGAGTAGGGTACAATACATTACAGTAGAGAACAGTACAGTAGAGGACAGTAGAGTAGAGGACAGTAGAGTAGGGTACAATACATTACAGTAGAGTACAGTACAGTAGAGGTAGAGTTAGTACAGAGGACAGTAGAGAGTACAGTAGAGGACAGTACAGTAGAGGACAGTAGAATAGGGTACAATACATTACAGCAGAGGTCAGTAGAGTAGAGAACAGTAGAGTAGGGTACAATACATTACAGTAGAGGACAGAAGAGGACAGTACAATAGATTAAAGTACAGTAGGGTACAATACATTACAGTAGAGTACAGTACAGTAGAGGGCAGTAGAGTAGAGCACAATACATTACAGTAGAGTACAGTACAGTACAGTAGAGGACAGTACAGTAGAGTACAGTACATTAGAGGACAGTACAGTAGGGTACAATACATTACAGTAGAGTACAGTACAGTAGAGGACAGTACAGTAGTAGACAGTAGAATAGGGTGCAATACATTACAGTACAGTAGTACAGTACAGTACAGTACAGTACAGTACAGTACAGTACACAGTAGAGGACAATACATTACAGTAGAGTACAGTACAGTAGAGTACAGTACAGTAGAGGGCAGTAGAGTAGGGTACAATACATTACAGTACAGTACAGTAGAGTACAGTACAGTAGAGGACAGTACAGTACAGTACAGTAGAGTACAATACATTACAGTAGAGTACAGTACAGTAGAGGGCAGAAGAGTTGGGAACAATACAATACTGTACAGTAGAGGACAGTACAGTAGGGGACAGTACAGTAGAGTAGAGGACAGTAGAGTAGGGGACAGTACAGTAGAGTAGAGGACAGTAGAGTAGGGGACAGTACAGTAGAGTAGAGGACAGTAGAGTAGGGTACAATACATTACAGTAGATGACAGTACAGTAGAGGACAGTAGAGTAGAGGACAGTAGAGTAGGGTACAATACATTACAGTAGAGGACAGTACAGTAGAGGACAGTAGAGTAGGGTCCAATACATTACAGTAGAGTACAGTACAGTAGAGGACAGTAGAGTAGAGGACAGTAGAGTAGGGTACAATACATTACAGTAGAGTACTGTACAGTAGAGGGCAGTAGAGTTGGGTACGATACATTACAGTAGAGGACAGTAGGGTACAGTACAGTAGAGAAGAGTAGAGTAGAGGACAGTAGAGTAGGGTACAATATATTACAGTAGAGGACAGTACAATAGAGGATGGTACAGCAGTGTACAGTAGAGTACGGTACAGTTGAGGACAGTACAGTACGGTACAATACATTACAGTAGATGACAGTAGAGTCGAGGACAGTAGAGTAGGGTACAATACATTACAGTAGAGGACAGTACAGTAGAGGACAGTAGAGTAGGGTCCAATACATTACAGTAGAGTACAGTACAGTAGAGGACAGTAGAGTAGAGGACAGTAGAGTAGGGTACAATACATTACAGTAGAGTACTGTACAGTAGAGGGCAGTAGAGTTGGGTACGATACATTACAGTAGAGGACAGTAGAGTACAGTACAGTAGAGAAGAGTAGAGTAGAGGACAGTAGAGTAGGGTACAATATATTACAGTAGAGGACAGTACAATAGAGGATGGTACAGCAGTGTACAGTAGAGTACGGTACAGATGAGGACAGTACAGTACGGTACAATACATTACAGTAGAGTACAGTACAGTAGAGGGCAGTAAGAGTAGGGTACAATACATTACAGTACAGTATAGTAGAGTACAGTACAGTAGAGGACAGTACAGTACAGTAGAGTACAGTAGGGTACAATACATTACAGTAGAGTACAGTACAGTAGAGGACAGTACAGTAGAGGGCAGTAGAGTAGGGTACAATACATTACAGTACAGTATAGTAGAGTACAGTACAGTAGAGGACAGTACAGTACAGTACAGTAGAGTACAGTAGGGTACAATACATTACAGTAGAGTACAGTACAGTAGAGGACAGTACAGTAGAGGACAGTAGAGTAGGGGTACAATACATTACAGTACAGTATAGTAGAGTACAGTACAGTAGAGGACAGTACAGTACAGTACAGTAGCGTACAGTACAGTACAATACATTACAGTAGAGTACAGTACAGTAGAGTACAGTACAGTAGAGGGCAGTAGAGTAGGGTACAATATATTACAGTACAGTATAGTAGAGTACAGTACAGTAGAGGACAGTACAGTACAGTACAGTAGGGTACAATACATTACAGTAGAGTACAGTACAGTAGAGGGCAGAAGAGTTGGGAACAATACAATACTGTACAGTAGAGGACAGTACAGTAGGGGACAGTACAGTAGAGTAGAGGACAGTAGAGTAGGGGACAGTACAGTAGAGTAGAGGACAGTAGAGTAGGGTACAGTACAGTAGAGTAGAGGACAGTAGAGTAGGGCACAGTACAGTACAGTAGAGGACAGTACAGTAGAGGACAGTACAGTAGGACAGTACAGAAGAGTAGAGGACAGTACAGTACAGTACAGTACAGTAGAGTAGAGGCAGGAGAGTAGGGGACAGTACAGTAGAGTAGAGGACAGTAGAGTAGAGGACAGTACAGTAGAGGACAGTACAGTAGAGTAGAGGACAGTACAGTAGAGGACAGTACAGTAGAGGACAGTACAGTAGAGGACAGTACAGAAGAGTAGAGGACAGTAGAGTAGGGTACAGTACAGTAGAGTAGAGGCCAGGAGAGTAGAGTACAGTATAGTAGAGGACAGTACAGTAGAGTAGAGGACAGTAGAGTAGGGTACAATACATTACAGTAGAGAACAGTACAGTAGAGGTCAGTAGAGTTGGGTACAATACATTACAGTAGAGAACAGTACAGTAGAGGACAGTAGAGTAGAGGACAGTAGAGTAGGGTACAATACATTACAGTAGAGAACAGTACAGTAGAGGACAGTAGAGTAGGGTACAATACATTACAGTAGAGAACAGTACAGTAGAGGACAGTAGAGTAGGGTACAATACATTACAGTAGAGTACAGTACAGTAGAGGACAGTAGAGTAGAGTACAATACAGTACAGTAGAGTACAGTACAGTACAGTAGAGTACAGTACAGTAGAGGACAGTACAGTAGAGGACAGTACAGTAGAGAACAGTACAGTAGAGGACAGTAGAGTAGAGGACAGTACAGTAGAGTACAATACATTACAGTAGAGTACAGTACAGTAGAGGACAGTACAGTAGAGGACAGTACAGTAGAGTACAGTAGGGTACAATACATTACAGTAGAGTACAGTACAGTAGAGGACAGTACAGTAGAGGACAGTACAGTACAGTACAGAAGAGGACAGTACAGTACAGTACAGTAGGGTACAATACATTACAGTAGAGTACAGTACAGTAGAGGACAGTACAGTAGAGGACAGTACAGTAGAGGACAGTACAGTACAGAGGACAGTACAGTAGAGTACAGTAGGGTACAATACATTACAGTAGAGTACAGTAGGGTACAATACATTACAGTAGAGTACAGTAGAGTACAGGACAGTACAGTACAGTAGGAACAATACATTACAGTAGAGTACAGTAGGGTACAATACATTACAGTAGAGTACAGTAGGGTACAATACATTACAGTAGAGTACAGTAGGGTACAATACATTACAGTAGAGTACAGTAGGGTACAATACATTACAGTAGAGTACAGTAGGGTACAATACATTACAGTAGAGTAGAGTAGGGTACAATACATTACACAACAGTATAGTAGAGTAGAGGACAGTACAGTGGAGGACAGTACAGTAGAGGACAGTACAGTACAGTAGAGTAGGGTACAATACATTACAGTAGAGAACAGTACAGTAGAGGACAGTAGAGTAGAGGACAGTAGAGTAGGGTACAATACATTACAGTAGAGTACAGTACAGTAGAGGTCAGTAGAGTTGGGTACAATACATTACAGTAGAGTACAATACATTACAGTAGAGTGCTGTACAGTAGAGGACAGTAGAGTAGAGGACAGTAGAGTAGGGTACAATACATTACAGTAGAGAACAGTACAGTAGAGGACAGTAGAGTAGAGGACAGTAGAGTAGAGTACAATACATTACAGTAGAGAACAGTACAGTAGAGGACAGTAGAGTAGAGGACAGTACAGTAGAGTACAGTAGGGTACAATACATTACAGTAGAGTACAGTACAGTAGAGGACAGTACAGTAGAGGACAGTACAGTAGAGGACAGTACAGTAGAGTACAGTAGGGTACAATACATTACAGTAGAGTACAGTACAGTAGAGGACAGTACAGTAGAGGACAGTACAGTAGAGGACAGTACAGAAGAGGACAGTACAGTAGAGTACAGTAGGGTACAATACATTACAGTAGAGTACAGTACAGTAGAGGACAGTACAGTAGAGGACAGTACAGTAGAGGACAGTACAGAAGAGGACAGTACAGTAGAGTACAGTAGGGTACAATACATTACAGTAGAGTACAGTACAGTAGAGGACAGTACAGTAGGGTACAATACATTACAGTAGAGTACAGTAGGGTACAATACTTTACAGTAGAGTACAGTAGGGTACAATACATTACAGTAGAGTACAGTAGGGAACAATACATTACAGTTGAGTACAGTAGGGTACAATACATTACAGTAGAGTACAGTAGGGTACAATACATTACAGTAGAGTACAGTAGGGTACAATACATTACAGTAGAGTACAGTAGGGTACAATACATTACAGTAGAGTACAGTAGGGTACAATACATTACAGTAGAGTAGAGTAGGGTACAATACATTACACAACAGTATAGTAGAGTAGAGGACAGTACAGTGGAGGACAGTACAGTAGAGGACAGTACAGTAGAGGACAGTACAGTAGAGGACAGTACAGTAGAGGACAGTGGAGTAGGGTACAATACATTACTGTACAGTACAGTACAGTAGAGGACAGTAAAGTAGGGTACAATACATTACAGTACAGTAGAGTACAGTACAGTAGAGGACAGTACAGTAGGGTACAATACATTACAATAGAGGACAGTAGAGTAGAGTAAGGTACAGTACGGTCCAATATATTAGAGTAGAGTACAGCACAGTAGAGGACAGTACAGTAGGGTACAATACATTACAGTAGAGTACAGTACAGTAGAGGACAGCAGAGTAGAGGACAGTAGAGTACAGTACAGTACAGTAGAGTAGAGTACAGTACAGTAGAGTACAGTACAGTAGAGGACAGTACAGTACAGTACAGTAGAGTACAGTAGAGTACAGTACCGTAGAGGACAATACAGTAGAGTACAGTACAGTAGAGGACAGTAGAGTATAGAACAATAGGGTACAATACATTACAGTAGAGTACGGTACAGTAGAGGACAGTAGAGTAGAGCACAATACATTACAGTAGAGGACAGTAGAGTAGAGGACAGTAGAGTAGAGGACAGTAGAGTAGAGGACAGTAGAGTAGAGCACAATACATTACAGTAGAGGACAGTAGAGTAGAGGAAGGTACAGTAGAGTAGAGGACAGTACAGTAGAGGACAGTAGAGTAGAGGTCAGTAGAGTAGAGGAAGGTACAGTAGAGTAGAGGACAGTAGAGTAGAGGACAGTAGAGTAGAGGAGAGTGCAGAAGAGGACAGTAGAGTAGAGTACAATACATTAGAGTAGAATACAGTACATTAGAGGACTTTGGAGTAGGATAAAATATATTACAGTACAGTATAGTTCAGTACAGTACAGAAGAGGACAGTAGAGTACAGGACAAATAGAGTAGGGTACAATACATTACAGTAGAGGACAGTAGAGTAGATGACAGTACAGTAGAGGTCATTACAGTAGGGTACAATGCATTAAAGTACAGTACAGTACAGTAGAGGACAGTACAGTAGAAGACAGTACAGTTGGGTACAATACATTACAGTAGAGGACTGTAGAGTAGAGGACAGTACAGTAGAGGACAGTAGAGTAGAGGAAGGTACATTACGGTACAATATATTACAGTAGAGTACAGTACAGTAGAGGACAGTACAGTAGAGGACAGTACAGTAGGGTACAATACATTACAGTAGAGTACAGTACAGTAGAGGACAGTACAGTAGGGTACAATACATTACAGTAGAGGACAGTACAGTAGGGTACAATACATTACAGTAGAGGACAGTACAGTAGAGGACAGTACAGTAGAGGACACTACAGTAGAGGACAGTAGAGTAAGGTACAAACATTACAGTATAGTAGAGTACAGTACAGTAGAGGACAGTAGAGCAGAGGACAGTACAGTAGAGGACAGTACAGTAGAGGACAGTACAGTAGAGGACACTACAGTAGAGGACAGTAGAGTAGGGTACAAACATTACAGTATAGTACAGTACAGTACAGTAGAGGACAGTAGAGTAGAGGACAGTACAGTAGAGGACAATGAGTAGGGTACAATATATTACAGTAGAGGACAGTAGAGTAGAGGACACTACAGTAGAGGACAGTAGAGTAGGGTACAAACATTACAGTATAGTACAGTACAGTACAGTAGAGGACAGTACAGTAGAGGACAGTACAGTAGAGGACAATAGTAGGGTACAATATATTACAGTAGAGGACAGTAGAGAGTACAGGACAGTACAGTACAATACATTAGAGTAGAGACACATTACAGTAGAGGACAGTACAGTAGAGGACAGTACAGTAGAGGACAGTTACAGTAGGGTACAATACATTACAGTAGTAGTAGAGTACAGTACAGTAGAGGACAGTACAGTACAGTTACAGTAGCGTACAGTACAGTACAATACATTACAGTAGAGTACAGTACAGTAGAGTACAGTACAGTAGAGGACAGTAGAGTAGACAGTACAATATAGTACAGTACAGTATAGTAGAGTACAGTACAGTAGAGGACAGTACAGTACAGTACAGTAGGGTACAATACATTACAGTAGAGTACAGTACAGTAGAGGACAGTAGAGTAGGGAACAATACAAGTACTGTACAGTACACAGTACAGTAGGGGACAGTACAGTACAGTACAGTAGAGTAGAGGACAGTACAGTAGAGGACAGTAGGGGACAGTACAGTACAGTAGGGGACAGTACAGTACAGTAGAGGACAGTAGAGTAGGGTACAATACAGTACAGTAGAGACAGTACAGTAGAGGACAGTAGAGTAGAGGACAGTAGAGTAGGGTACAATACATTACAGTAGAGGACAGTACAGTAGAGGACAGTAAGTAGGGTCAATACATTACAGTAGAGTACAGTACAGTAGAGGACAGTAGAGTAGAGGACAGTAGGTACAATTACAGTAGAGTACTGTACAGTAGAGGACAGTAGAGTAGGGACAATACAGTACAGTAGAGGACAGTAGGGTACAGTACAGTAGAGTACAGTACAGTAGAGGACAGTAGAGTACAGTACAATACATTACAGTAGAGGACAGTACAATAGAGGATGTACAGTACAGTACAGTAGAGGACAGTACAGTAGGACAGTACAGGGAGTACAATACATTACAGTAGATGACAGTACAGTCGAGGACAGTACAGTAGAGTAGGGTACAATACATTACAGTAGAGGACAGTACAGTAGAGGACAGTAGAGTAGGGTCAATACATTACAGTAGAGTACAGTACAGTAGAGGACAGTACAGTAGAGGGCAGTAGAGTAGGGTACAATACATTACAGTACAGTATAGTAGAGTAGAGGACAGTGGAGGACAGTACAGTAGAGGACAGTACAGTAGAGGACAGTGGAGTAGGGTACAATATATTACAGTAGAGGACAGTACAATAGAGGATGGTACAGCAGTGTACAGTAGAGTACGGTACAGATGAGGACAGTACAGTACGGTACAATACATTACAGTAGAGTACAGTACAGTAGAGGGCAGTAGAGTAGGGTACAATACATTACAGTACAGTATAGTAGAGTACAGTAGAGGACAGTACAGTACAGTAGAGTACAGTAGGGTACAATACATTACAGTAGAGTACAGTACAGTAGAGGACAGTACAGTAGAGGGCAGTAGAGTAGGGTACAATACATTACAGTACAGTATAGTAGAGTACAGTACAGTAGAGGACAGTACAGTACAGTAGAGTACAGTACAGTAGAGATACAATACATTACAGTAGAGTACAGTACAGTAGAGGACAGTACAGTAGAGGACAGTAGAGTAGGGTACAATACATTACAGTACAGTATAGTAGAGTACAGTACAGTAGAGGACAGTACAGTACAGTACAGTAGTACAGTAGGGTACAATACATTACAGTAGAGTACAGTACAGTAGAGTACAGTACAGTAGAGGGTTAGAGTAGGGTACAATACATTACAGTACAGTATAGTAGAGTACAGTACAGTAGAGGACAGTACAGTACAGTACAGTAGGGTACAATACATTACAGTAGAGTACAGTACAGTAGAGGACAGTACAGTTAGGGACAGTACTGTACAGTAGAGGACAATACAGTAGGGGACAGTACAGTACAGTAGAGGACAGTACAGTACAGTACAGTACAGTAGAGGACAGTACAGTAGAGGACAGTACAGTACAGTAGAGGACAGTAGAGTAGAGTACAGTACAGTAGAGGACAGTACAGTACAGTACAGTAGAGGACAGTACAGTACAGTAGAGACAGTAGAGTAGAGTACAGTACAGAGTAGAGACAGTAGAGTAGGGGACAGTACAGAGCAGAGGTACAGTAGATTACAGTAGAGTACAGTACAGTAGAGTACAGTAGAGTAGAGTACAGTACAGTACAGGACAGTACAGTAGAGGACAGTACAGTAGAGGACAGTACAGAGGTAGAGGACAGTAGAGTAGAGGACAATACAGTACAGTAGAGGAGTAGAGTAAGACAGTACAGTAGTAGAGGACAGTACAGTAGAGTAGAGGACAGTACAGTTACAGTAGAGTACAGTACAGTAGACAGTACAGTAGAGGTCAGTACAGTAGGGTACAATACATTACAGTAGAGAACAGTACAGTAGAGGACAGTAGAGTAGAGGACAGTAGAGTAGACAATACATTACAGTAGAGACAGTACAGTAGAGGTCAGTAGAGTAGGGTACAATACATTACAGTAGAGTACAGTACAGTAGAGGACAGTACAGTAGAGGACAGTAGAGTAGGGTACAATACATTACAGTAGAGTACAGTACAGTAGAGATCAGTAGAGTTGACAATACATTACAGTAGAGTACAATACATTACAGTAGAGTGCTGTACAGTACAGTAGAGTAGAGGACAGTAGAGTAGGGTACAATACATTACAGTAGAGACAGTACAGTAGAGGACAGTAGAGTAGAGGACAGTAGAGTAGAGTACAATACATTACAGTAGAGGACAGTACAGTAGAGGACAGTAGAGTACACTACAGTACAGTAGAGTAGAGTAGAGTAGAGTACAGTACAGTAGAGTACAGTACAGTAGAGGACAGTACAGTAGAGTACAGTACAGTAGAGTACAGTAGAGTAGAGTACAGTACAGTACAGTAGAGTAGAGCAAAATACATTACAGTAGAGTACAGTACAGTAGAGGACAGTACAGTAGAGTACAGTACAGTAGAGGACAGTACAGTAGAGGACAGTACAGTAGAGTACAGTAGAGTACAGTAGAGTACAGTACAGTAGAGGACAGTACAGTAGGGTACAATACATTACAGTAGAGTACAGTAGGGTACAATACATTACAGTAGAGTACAGTACAGTAGGGACAATACATTACAGTAGAGTACAGTACAGTACAATACAGGACAGTAGAGTACAGTAGAGGTACAATACATTACAGTAGAGTACAGTAGGGTACAATACATTACAGTAGAGTACAGTAGGGTACAGTACATTACAGTAGAGAGTACAGTAGGGTACAATACATTACAGTACAGTAGAGTAGGGTACAATACATTACACAACAGTATAGTAGAGTAGAGGACAGTACAGTGGAGGACAGTACAGTAGAGGACAGTACAGTACAGTAGAGTAGGGTACAATACATTACAGTAGAGTACAGTACAGTAGAGTACAGACAGTAGAGTAGAGGTCAGTAGAGTTGGGTACAATACATTACAGTAGAGTACAGTACAGTAGAGGTCAGTAGAGTTGGGTACAATACATTACAGTAGAGTACAGTAGAGTAGAGGACAGTAGAGTAGGGTACAATACATTACAGTAGAGAACAGTACAGTAGAGGACAGTAGAGTAGAGGACAGTAGAGTAGAGTACAATACATTACAGTAGAGAACAGTACAGTAGAGGACAGTAGAGTAGAGGACAGTACAGTAGAGTACAGTAGGGTACAATACATTACAGTAGAGTACAGTACAGTAGAGGACAGTACAGTAGAGGACAGTACAGAAGAGGACAGTACAGTAGAGTACAGTAGGGTACAATACATTACAGTAGAGTACAGTACAGTAGAGGACAGTACAGTAGAGGACAGTACAGTAGAGGACAGTACAGAAGAGGACAGTACAGTAGAGTACAGTAGGGTACAATACATTACAGTAGAGTACAGTACAGTAGAGGACAGTACAGTAGAGGACAGTACAGTAGAGGACAGTACAGAAGAGGACAGTACAGTAGAGTACAGTAGGGTACAATACATTACAGTAGAGTACAGTACAGTAGAGGACAGTACAGTAGGGTACAATACATTACAGTAGAGTACAGTAGGGTACAATACAGTACAGTACAGTACAGTAGGGTACAATACATTACAGTACAGTACAGTAGGGAACAATACATTACAGTTGAGTACAGTAGGGTACAATACATTACAGTAGAGTACAGTAGGGTACAATACATTACAGTAGAGTACAGTAGGGTACAATACATTACAGTAGAGTACAGTAGGGTACAATACATTACAGTAGAGTACAGTAGGGTACAATACATTACAGTAGAGTAGAGTAGGGTACAATACATTACACAACAGTATAGTAGAGTAGAGGACAGTACAGTGGAGGACAGTACAGTAGAGGACAGTACAGTAGAGGACAGTACAGTAGAGGACAGTACAGTAGAGGACAGTGGAGTAGGGTACAATACATTACTGTACAGTACAGTACAGTAGAGGACAGTAAAGTAGGGTACAATACATTACAGTACAGTAGAGTACAGTACAGTAGAGGACAGTACAGTAGGGTACAATACATTACAATAGAGGACAGTAGAGTACAGTAAGGTACAGTACGGTCAATATATTAGTAGTACAGTACAGCACAGTAGAGGACAGTACAGTAGGGTACAATACATTACAGTAGAGTACAGTACAGTAGAGGACAGTAGAGTAGAGTACAGTAGAGTACAGTACAGTACAGTAGAG
Source organism: Oncorhynchus tshawytscha (assembly GCF_018296145.1). Taxonomy (NCBI): domain Eukaryota; kingdom Metazoa; phylum Chordata; class Actinopteri; order Salmoniformes; family Salmonidae; genus Oncorhynchus; species Oncorhynchus tshawytscha. The sequence goes on along the minus strand of NC_056454.1, from coordinate 2,815,543 downwards.
TAGAGTACAGTACAGTAGAGTACAGTACAGTAGAGGACAGTACAGTAGAGTACAGTACAGTAGAGCACAGTACAGTAGAGGATAGTAGAGTACAGGACAGTACAGTAGAGGACAGTACAGTTGAGTAAAGAACAATAGGGTACAATACATTACAGTAGAGTACAGGTACAGTAGAGGACAGTAGAGTAGAGCACAATACATTACAGTAGAGGACAGTAGAGTAGAGGACAGTACAGTAGAGGACAGTAGAGTAGAGTACAGTAGACAGTACAGTAGAGTACAATACATTACAGTAGAGGACAGTAGAGTACAGTACAAGGTACAGTAGAGTAATAGGACAGTACAGTAGAGGACAGTACAGTAGAGTCAGTAGAGTAGAGGAAGGTACAGTAGAGTAGAGGACAGTAGAGTAGAGGACAGTAGAGTAGAGGAGAGTGCAGAGAGGACAGTAGAGTAGAGTACAATACATTAGAGTAGAATACAGTACATTAGAGGACTTTGTAGTAGTAGATAAAATATATTACAGTACAGTATAGTTCAGTACAGTACAGAAGAGGGACAGTAGAGTACAGGACAAATAGAGTAGGGTACAATACATTACAGTAGAGGACAGTAGAGTAGATGACAGTACAGTAGAGGTCACAGTAGGGTACAATGCATTAAAGTACAGTACAGTACAGTAGAGGACAGTACAGTAGAAGACAGTACAGTTGGGTACAATACATTACAGTAGAGGACTGTAGAGTAGAGGACAGTACAGTAGAGGACAGTAGAGTAGAGGACAGTACAGTAGAGGTACAATATATTACAGTAGAGTACAGTACAGTAGAGGACAGTACAGTAGAGGACAGTACAGTACAGTACAATACATTACAGTAGAGTACAGTACAGTAGAGTACAGTACAGTAGGGTACAATACATTACAGTAGAGGACAGTACAGTAGGGTACAATACATTACAGTAGAGTACAGTACAGTAGAGGACACTACAGTAGAGGACAGTACAGTAGAGGACAGTAGAGTAGGGTACAAACATTACAGTATAGTAGAGTACAGTACAGTAGAGGACAGTAGAGCAGAGGACAGTACAGTAGAGGACAGTACAGTAGAGGACAGTACAGTAGAGGACACAGTACAGTAGAGGACAGTAGAGTAGGGTACAAACATTACAGTATAGTACAGTACAGTACAGTAGAGGACAGTAGAGTAGAGGACAGTACAGTAGAGGACAATGAGTAGGGTACAATATATTACAGTAGAGGACAGTAGAGTAGAGGACACTACAGTAGAGGACAGTAGAGTAGGGTACAAACATTACAGTATAGTACAGTACAGTACAGTAGAGGACAGTAGAGTAGAGGACAGTACAGTAGAGGACAATGAGTAGGGTACAATATATTACAGTAGAGGACAGTAGAGTAGAGGACAGTAGAGTCGGGTACAATACATTAGAGTAGAGGACATTAGAGTAGAGGACAGTACAGTAGAGGACAGTAGAGTAGAGGACATTACAGTAGGGTACAATACATTACAGTAGAGTACAGTACAGTAGAGGACAGTGGAATAGGGTACAATACATTACAGTAGAGTACAGTACAGTAGAATACAGTACAGTAGGGTACAATACATTATAGTAGAGGACAGTACAGTAGAGGACAGTACAGTAGAGGACAGTACAGTAGGGTACAATACATTACAGTAGAGTACAGTACAGTAGAGGACAGTACAGTAGAGGACAGTAGAGTAGGGTACAATACATTACAGTAGAGTACAGTACAGTAGAGGACAGTAGAGTAGGGTACAATACATTACAGTAGAGTACAGTACAGTAGAGGACAGTAGAGTAGGGTACAATACATTACAGTAGAGTACAGTACAGTAGAGGACAGTAGAGTAGAGGACAGTAGAGTACAGTACAGTACAGTAGAGTACAGTACAGTAGAGTACAGTAGAGTAGGGTACAGTACAGTACAGTAGAGTACAGTAGAGTAGAGCAAAATACATTACAGTAGAGAACAGTACAGTAGAGGACAGTAGAATAGAGGACAGTAGAGTACACTACAGTACAGTAGAGTAGAGTAGAGTAGAGTACAGTACAGTAGAGTACAGTACAGTAGAGGACAGTACAGTAGAGTACAGTACAGTAGTACAGTACAGTACAGGGACAGTAGAGTAGACAATAAACATACAGTACAGTAGAGTACAGTACAGTAGGACAGTACAGGACAGTACAGTACAATACATTACAGTAGAGTACAGTACAGTAGAGGACAGTAGAGTTAGAGGAATACAGTACAGTAGAGGACAGTACAGTAGAAGTACAGTACAGTACAGTAGGACAGTAGAGTAGAGTACAATACAGTACAGTAGAGGAGTACAGTAGATGCAATACTGTAAATGCAGTACAGTACAGTAGAGGACAGTAGAGTACAGGTACAATACATTACAGTAGATACAGTACAGTAGAGGACAGTACAGTAGAACAGTAGAAGTAGGGTACAATACATTACAGTAGAGGACAGTACAGTAGAGGACAGTAGAGTAGGTACAATACATTACAGTAGAGTACAGTACAGTAATGGACAGTAGAGTAGAGGACAGTAGAGTCAGGGGTACAATACATTACAGTAGAGTACAGTACAGTAGTAGGAGACAGTAAGTAGGGTACAATACATTACAGTAGAGGACAGTAGAGGACAGTACAGTAGAGAGGAGTACAGTAGTACAGTAGAGTAGTATATTACAGTACAGGACAGTACAATAGAGGATACAGTACAGTTGAGTACAGTACAGAGAGGACAGTACAGTAGGGTACAATACATTACAGTAGAGTACAGTACAGTAGAGGGCAGTAGAGTAGGTACAATACATTGTACAGTATAGCACAGTACAGTACAGTAGGGACAGTACAGTAGAGTAGAGTACAGTAGGGTAGAATACATTACAGTAGAGTACAGTACAGTAGAGGACAGTACAGTAGAGGACAGTACAGTAGGGTACAATACATTACAGTAGAGTACAGTACAGTACAGTAGAGCACAGTACAGTAGAGGACAGTACAGTAGAGTACAGTACAGTAGAGAACAGTACAGTAGAGGAGAGTAGAGTACAGTAGAGGACAGTACAGTAGAGGAGAGTAGAGTACAGTAGAGGACAGTACAGTAGAGGACAGTACAGTACAGCACAGAGGTACAGTAGGGTACAATACATTACAGTAGAGGACAGTACAGTAGAGTACAGTTACAGTAGAGTACAGTAGAGGGTACAATACAGTAGAGTGTACAGTATAGTACTGAGTACAGTACAGTAGAGGACAGTACAGTACAGTACAGTAGGGTACAATACATTACAGTAGAGTACAGTACAGTAGAGGGACAGTAGAGTAGGGACAGTACAATACAGTACAGTAGAGTACAGTACAGTAGGGGACAGTACAGTAGAGGAGTAGAGGACAGTAGAGTAGGGGACAGTACAGTAGAGTAGAGGACAGTAGAGTAGGGGACAGTACAGTAGAGGACAGGACAGTAGAGTAGGGTACAATACATTACAGTAGAGACAGTACAGTAGAGGACAGTACAGTAGGGGACAGTACAGTAGGGTACAGTACAGTAGAGACAGTACAGTAGAGGACAGTAGAGTAGGGTACAATACATTACAGTAGAGTACAGTACAGTAGAGTAGACAGTAGAGTAGGGTACAATACATTACAGTAGAGTACAGTACAGTAGAGGACAGTAGAGTAGAGGACAGTAGAGTAGGGTACAATACATTACAGTAGAGTACAGTACAGTAGAGGACAGTAGAGTAGGGTACAGTAGAGTACAGTACAGTAGGTACAGTACAGTAGAGACAGTACAGTAGAGGACAGTAGAGTAGGGTACAATACATTACAGTAGAGGACACAGTACAGTAGAGGACAGTAGAGTAAGGACAGTAGAGGGGTACAATACATTACAGTAGAGAACAGTACAGTAGAGGACAGTAGAGTAGAGGACAATACAGAAGAGTACAGTAGGTAGGTACAGTACAGTAGAGTACAGTAGAGTACAGTACAGTAGAGTAGACAGTACAGTAGAGACAGTACAGTAGAGGACAGTAGAGAAGCGGGACAGTACAGTAGAGTACAGTGGGGTACAGTAGAGGACAGTAGAGAAGAGTAGAGGACAGTAGAGTAGGGTACAGTACAGTACAGTAGAGGACAGTTCAGTAGAGTACAGTAGAGAGACAGTACAGCAGAGTAGAGGACAGTAGAGTTGGGTACGGACAGTACAGTAGAGTCAGTAGAGGTACAATACATTACAGTAGATGACAGTAGAGGAGAGGACAGTAGAGTAGGGTACAATACATTACAGTAGAGAACAGTACAGTAGGGTAGAGTAGGGTACAATACATTACAGTAGAGAACAGTACAGAGTAGAGTAGGGTCCAATACATTACAGTAGAGT